>NC_090439.1:88201804-88521349 GCF_031143425.1 Pleurodeles waltl | reverse complement strand
TGTGCATCTAAAATGTGAGCTACAACACTCCCTGCTATTACAGCAGAGTGACCTGTTCAGAGATCTGACTATGTAACTGACTCCTAAATCTGCAATACACACTCATCTTCACAGTCTGAGAGTTACACAACTTAACACCCAGAGGCAGCCTGGTCTGCAGATTTGCCATATAAATATAATTCCACTCACTTGTCTAATGTGTCTAAACAGTAGAATAGGTTCCACAAAGGACATTGGATTACCAATGCATCTCAATCCAAATATGTAGCACTTTTTACTTTAGCAGAATCAATCTAGTAGAAGCAATCATTTCTCAGACTAGATTTATGAGTGGGTGAATAAAATCAGGAATATGTAATAACTCCTCTTAATGCACAAATTGAAATTGTGAGCGTTGTGTTAAATATGGCATCCCAAGCCAAACTGCTCATATTTAGCAGAAGAAAATGCCTGTGAAATATATATACTGGCAAAGTTTGGTGCACAAAGCACCAAAAATCATTATACCAAACTTTAAATTGTGAAACTAGTAATCAGTAATATTTATTGCACATTTTTAATGTGATCCATGGGGTAATTAAATTTAAACGGTGGGGTAATTATTGTATCCCCAGCTTGGCCACATGTAAATTTAGCCACAGTGAAAACATACTACATCACCCATTGCAACTCCAGAACTGGTCTGGGACCAACAAACTGGACCTTATAAGGTCATTACCTGCACTGGCAATTTACACCTACCTGCTAGTGTAGATAAGTGACATTCTAGAACTCACAAAAATTCCCAGGAATACACATGGAAAGCGCTCCCAGGGAAGCAGCCTTGGGAAGAGCTGAGTCATGGGTCCTGCTTGGCTCTGGAGCCAAGGAATGGATCAAGCCATCAAAAGATGTAAATGAGGCAACAAACATCATGAATAAATATGATGAAGACTTTAAAATGAAATATCATATTTTTCAATATTCCTCAGTGTCTTGATTAAGTATTTCCAATTATAACACACAACTGAGTGACATTTATTTTAAGTATTTTTTAACAAGAAACGTTTAAGAACATCCCATGCCCTGAGGACAATTCCACAAGTTACCCAAAATGTGTCAGTTTGTCATTTTATCTATTCATATAGCTTATATAGCTATTAAATGTGATCAAGAATGTTTTATACTAACCATATATGAAGAAAGTTTTTCTAGAGTGCCAACACTATACTGAATTACTTTAATGTGCTCTCAAAGTGGATGGTTAAATGAAATTATACATAGTGATTGGAAAGTAGTTGTGATTGGGGAGGCGGGCCTCTACGTAGCTTTTAGAGCTCTAAAATCTGCCTTTGATTTGGTTCCCAGAGATAGCCAATTTCGCTGGAGTACATTGGGGGAGCAAGTCCAGCTACCTGATCCTATAAGGGTTACTAGGGGCTAACAGCAGGGATGTGTACTGGCTCCAACTCTGTTTACTCTGTATCTTAATCCTGTTGTTCAGTTCCTTTCCTCCCAGCCTTCGAATGCTCCAGCTTTAGGCAAGGATAGAATTGTAACACTCTTGTTCGCTGATGATACCCTGTTAGTTTCCAAAACTCCAAGAGGACTCCAATTGTTATTGAATCACTTTGAATAATGTTGTCCCTTGAGAGGGTTAGAAATAAATACAGTGAAAATCAAGTTTATGGCAATTAATCCACATAGGTCTTATAGGGGGAACCCTTCTCTGGGCGGCACGAAATTAGAACAAGTTAATACCTTTGAATATCTTGGTCTCAAACTGTCGGACAGAATGTCCTTGAATGCACATATCAACTCTATGTCCTTGAAGCTCAGACAATTGGTTGGTGTCTTATTGAGGGAGCACCATCTATCCGCTAGTAGACCTATAGCTGCAGCCCTCCAGATTTATGATGCGAAGTCAGCGCCACACTCTGTGGGGCAGAATTATGGGAAGTTGAGAACCTTAAGGATCTCGCCCTCATTGAACATATGTTCATGACGAAACATGTCCTTGCCCCCTAGTACTCCACTTCTCCCTCTACATTTGGCTATGGCACGAAAACCACTAGCTGCTACAGCCAACCCTTCACCATTGCTGTTTTGGAGGAGAATCATGTCCTCCTACGCCAATGCCTTCAGGGAAGTGTGTTTGCTAGACAGCTCTAAAAAGATCGCTTGTATAACTTCAGTGAAATCATCCCTGTTTGCTATTTGGTAGGGAGAGTCGTGGAATTGTCTCCGCTCCAGGCCTTTACCTTCCAAAGAAAGGGTGAAGTATTGTTACTATGAATGTGTATTGCAGTCTGCATTTCTCCCTTCCACTGTAGGGCGATTAACTAGTGAGTTTTTATACTTTAAATGTACTATGTTGTTTGATTTGTCTGCTTTCCTCCTAACTCATTTATATCTGAATGGCAGAGTAGGGCTTCCTCTAATTTGCAATGCCCCAGCTGCAGAACAAGTGTGGAGTATATTGCTCATGTTTTCTTTGCATGTTCTTTTTATGCTTCTCCTCACACAAAATGACAAGCCCCAACTTATAAATGCCTGGGGACTCGTGATCATGCCCTAGCCACGAGGATTTTAAAATCGGTCTCTAGTTTACCTACTGCTATTGCAGTTGCCAAGTTTCTTGGAGGTGTGTGGTGTATCAGAAGGAAGCTAGTTACGGCCTACTAGCCATCTAGCCCTTTCGAGTGTTTGCACCTGCACTTTCTTGTTCTTATTGATGATCGATGCTTAGGAACTGTACGCCGAATTGCACTGTTGCACTTTTTGGTTCTTTTATTGTAATATTCTTTTATGAAGTTCATTATTTATTTCTGTATTGTTAAGACTTTGATGGCACTGGATGCCACAATAAAGTATTTATTGATACATGGTGAAGGAGACGTTGGATCCCACAATTTAGTGAAGTGGAGCCTGGGAATTCTGGTTACACATTATGTAGTTCAGAAACTTTAGGGTTATATCAGTCTCTCTACTAATTAAAACCAGAGATCAGTGATGTGCTGCTATTCGATTAACGTTATTCAATTACTGTTAGTAAATGGAGTTCAATAAATACACTTAACACAACTTAACCCTTTCGCTGCTAGACCATCCAACCCCTCACCACCATGCTAAGCCTTACATTGGCTATTAGGCGATATGTGGTAGTTCAAGGTCTAGGCATTCATACTGTTTTGTCCTCATAAGCTATCCAAGACATTTCTTCATCCTTTTTTTCCAACATCCTGGGGATTGTGATGGCACCCAGAGTTTGTGAATTTCCTTGGAAGGGACTGAAAGTTAGCCAAAATATTGATAAATGTTGTTTTTTGGGGGGGAAAATAGGAAACATGTCTGTTTTTTTCTACCTGCAAATGGCATCAACAAATCTCACCATCTTCCCAGCTTTCAGGAACAGACACACTTGTTTCAGGAAGCCACATTTTTAAACACAGTATTGGCATTTTACTTAGAGATAGCCCATTTGTCATATTTATTTTTGCTTTCAACCTCCTACCATTTTGTGGTAGAAATGAGTATGAAACCCATGGTGGATCCTGAAAAGCTAAGCATTTCTAAGAACTTGACCTAATTCTGAATTCAACAAGAGGTCATTTTGTGTAGAT
This sequence comes from Pleurodeles waltl, assembly GCF_031143425.1. NCBI lineage: Eukaryota > Metazoa > Chordata > Amphibia > Caudata > Salamandridae > Pleurodeles > Pleurodeles waltl. The sequence continues at coordinate 88,517,747 of NC_090439.1, read as the reverse complement.
CCTTCAAGGTTTTCCTAAGAAACCAAGGGCCAGATGTAAGTAGATTCTGAACTGCGACCCGCAAATTGCGAGTCAGATTGACTTGCAATTTGCGAGTCGAAATTCAGAATGTAGGATGGTGTCCCTGACACCATCTGCGACTCGCAAGGGGGTCGCAAAGGCCAACCTCATTAATATTAATGAGGTGGGTCGCAGTTTGCGACATCCTTGAGACTCGCAGCACTCACAGGGATGGTGGCCTGCTGGAGACAGCAGACCACCACGTCTGTGACTGCTTTTAAATAAAGCAGGTTTTTTTGTTGTAATGCAGCCCGTTTTGATTAAAGAAAAACAAGATGCATTTTTGTTTCATTTTTCCAGAGCAGGCAGTGGTCCATAGGACCTCTGCCTGCTCTGGAAAAATGTTATTAATGCCATTCACAAAGGGGAAGGGGTCCCATGGGGACCACTTCCCTTTTGCAAATGAGTTAGCCCCCATTTGAGATGGGTGCTAACTGCGATTGCTTTGCAACCACGTTCGTGGTCACAAAGCAATCTGGCATTGCACTGCAACTCGCAATTAGGAAGGGGACTCCTAATGTCCCCTTCCTAATGATGTGAGCGCCACATGTTTTTGAAACAATAAAGCCGAGAGCCTGCTCAACTTGTTAAAATTCACATTTGAAGTAGCGTTATGAGGCCAAATCTCAGCCACTTCACTCTGTCGTGTAGGAGGAAAAAGTAAGTTCCCACAGCATGTAACAAACTTAAAGACTGAAACACCATAAACTATTCTGGCTCGCATCCACGACAGTTCTCACTATTGAGGAGGATATAGCTGCCTTTCGAGAGAACCTGGAACGCAGGTCTAATCAAGGGGACTGGGACTCCCTTCAGATAACAAGCCAGGTTTACTGCTGAAGCATTACATGCCCCATGCAAGGACAGCTGTTTACAAACCATCAGATAGCTGACAGAAGTCTCACATTCACTAACGCTAAGTAAGACATCTTTCATGCCACTCAGACATTTGTACGAGAAAGGTAGCTCCCACACCTCATGGATGTAACTATCTCCTAGCCTTTCATATCCTCCCACTGCAATGTGTTTTAAGCACAACATGAACTGAAGTGTTGAAATAGGCAGATTAATGACCCTGTGTATTAACCACTCAGCAGATGGTATTTCAGCCCCAGTAAAAGGCAATTTTTCTAATTCCTCAATATTTAACATGACATAAATTGCTTCTTTCTTACCCACTAGTTGCTGTTGTATTGTTAAATTAAAAGTGGAAAATATGTCCCTTGCGCTAACGTGTTGCCAGGATACGCGACCTGCCTTCAGTGTTTGTAGTGTCCAACCTAATTGCATAATTGACTTCAGCTGATTCTGCCCATGGTGTAAAGAGGACATGTCACTTTTTATTATGTCTATTGCAAAAGAAAAAATGTTGTTTAAGGAGTATATCTGGTCAGACAGGGTATTAATCCCATTATCTACAACAGCTAATTCCTTCTGTAAGTTTTACTGATCTATTTGTCTTAACCGGGCAGCAGCTTCTTGTTGAGATAGCTTCCAAATTTCATTATAGACTGCATATAAGAAGCGCTTTCTGTGTTGTTTTCTGGGGCCTAACAGGAAATCCTTTAAGTAAGTGTTATTAGACAGAGGACTGAGGTGTTCTCTAACAACATTTAGTGAGGAACCCTTCAACCCTTGCTGGCACAGTTTCCCTACACTGTATGTTGTTACTATACCCGCATGTTCAGATGACAAATAGCGAGGGTCAGGCCTACTTGATCTAAAAACCCCTGTAGAGTTTACAAATCATTTATGACACCCGTTGATATCTATTGGCCACAATAACCACCCACCAGGATGTGAAAGTGAAGCATTAAACGTGCCATTTCGGACCCATTCATCAAGCTGATCATCAGTTGCATTTATATACTTTTGCCATTTGTAAAACTTTGCAGAGGCGGGAATACTGGGTGCATTCAAATCCTTAATTTTTGCTAAGCCTAATCAGCTTGTCTGTTGTACAGTTTCATTAAAAAATATAATTTGAACAGGTATCAGGCATGCTCTAAACGTAGCTTCCTTTCACCTTATTTGCCAATTTTTTTGTTCCCCACACACTTTTCAAGTCGATCGACATCAGCCAATATTCATAGCCTTCTATAGCCAACCGAGAAACAAAGGAATCCAAATAAACAAATTTTCTATCTGTCAATAATGTATGTACATTTTCCATAAATGGCAATTTGAAATAATACGAATCAGCATTTTAAATACTCTGCCCAGAAAAATATGTAAATTCTTCAGAATATGTTTTAGAACTCCCTTGTGGTGGAGTTGGACAATGTTCCCATTGTGTGTAATTAAAAATAGTTTTCAGGGTACTTGCTCTGTGAATGAAATGGTGTCCATAATAATTATAGCAAAACATGTCACCATAATTCTCTTTGGATTGATAAACATCCTTACTTTCTAATACAATAAAATACTGCAATTCAGTCATCATAGAATCAACTGTTTTCACATCCCAGCCATCAGAAACAATTCCGGGTATTATTACATCATTCATAGAAAGTGTAAACACCTATGGTATTTGAATGAACTGCGTCGGGCCGTATATATCAAATGTGACTTTATCCCATACAATCTCATCAGAAATTGGTATAGCGGAAATATTCACGAAAGACAAGTCTCTGCGGACCTTGTCAGAAGAACAAATTGGGTTTTAAGGCCTCATACAACAGTTCACTGCTGATCTTTCAGGAAGGTAATGACCATATATCAGTAGAAAGAAAGTAATAACAAAGCCAATCCAAAGGAGGAAAGCTAATAAAGTCAAGGAAAGCCACAGATAGTTCCATGGAAAAGTAAAGGAATTTGTTTTAAGCCAGTTTATCAGCTTACTTGATTTTGGCAGTTGGGATGTAGAAGAGTCAAATGAGTCCGAAAAGGTGTCATTGGTATCAGCAAAGTATCCAGAAGGATTTGAAGGAGGAGAACTGGTAGGGGTCTCACGCAGTAGTTCACTGTAAATGACGCCCTCCGTTTGTGTAGAGGTCGAGTCAAATCGATCAGCAATCTTCGTGTTGCTTGTTGTAATAGATGATAGTGGAACTAATGCAAGATCATTTTCCACCCTCCCTAAAGTCAGGGAGGTGTTAGAATTGCTGCTTAAGACTTGCAGAGGGACATCTTGACCAGTAGTAAGAGGGATTTGGGTACTACTGGTTGCTCCTCTTGGTCTGCTGTGCAGGATCTCCTGCATGGTGTAAGTTGACTTTGTCTATGGAGACAAAGCGGTTTTCTTTAGAACCAGGCAGCGGTGGTAGAATGACAGTTCTGGTACCTTGTATTCCCAGGACTGTGACCGGTGCACAAGAGGATGGATCGAATTCCTTTTTCTCAGGAACTTTTTCACGTACTAGATCCCCAACCTTTGGAATCCAGCAGTAGGTCTTATTGGTACATCCTTAATTCCTACAGAGGCAGCACTGGCAGAAGCGTTGTTATCATGGAACTGTTGTAATTCCTGCAAGACAGTGACACATTAATTGATGTCAAAGGGTGTTTCTGCCACCTCAACGCCAGGACCATCAAGCTATGGAACATACATTTCAGTTCCAAACAGACCCCCTCAGGGACCTTCCAGGCAGGTTATTAAGTGCCCTCTGGACTCCATACAGGTGATTAAGCCAACTATGACCCGTACCTAATACTCTGGCTGTTAAGGTTTGCTTTAAATCTCGTTTTTTTCGCTCCACCACACTATTTCCCTCAGGATGAAATGGAGATGAGTAATGGAGTTGGACCCCCAACAAAGCCATGGCATCCCTGAATGCCCTTGAGGCGAAACCAGGGCCCTGGTCTGAGTGAAAAAACGCAACTGAATATGTGCTGATAAAGACTTGCAAATCTTGAATAACAGTCTGAGGGTCTGCCGAGCATTGTGGCCACACCCATAGAAATCTGGAGCAGTAGTCAACAGCGACTAAGATGTTTTTGTAGGCACTGTCTGGTGTTAGGGGACCACAATGGTCCAAGTACACACATTGTAATGGTTTGTTAGAAATTAGGAGGGGTGTCTGCGGTGGGCGTTTTAATGTGAACCCCTTAATTTGTTGGCAGATGTCACAACAAAGTACATACTGCTTGGTCTGTTTGTATAGATCTGGCCACCAATAACATGCTTGCAATAATGATATTGTAGCTGCCACCCCCTCATACGCTGCTTTGATCAACTCTGGTCGTAGGTCTTTATTGGGAATTACTCAACTCCCACTGGGACTGGTATTTTGCTTCTGTGTCAAGAAAGCCTCCCATGTGGTAGGAATAGTTAGCAGGAAATGTTTTTGGTAAGGGCGTGCCTTTAGCCGTGGCTTTCACAGAAGCCCATGTCATTGTCCGGTTTAGTTCTAGAACGAGTTGCTGCAGCAACAGAAGCCATAGCTACTGCTAATTCAGCTGCTTCATCAGCCAGTGTATTTCCAGCAACGTGTATTCCAACGTGCTGGTGTCCAAGTGTATGTACAACATGGACGTTTGGTAGTGTTTCCTTCAGATCTGCTACTTTCCCCTACAGAAGTCTGTGATGGTGTTACCTTTAGAATCTCTGAACCCATTCTGGTGCCAGTAATGCAGAATTTCATTGAAGGACTTGACATAATAGTATGGATTATAGATAGTCAGCGTTAGCCGTGTGGGATTCATATGTTCCAGTACCATCACCAAAGCCTTTAACTCTGCTAGTTGTGCAGTGCAATCCCCTAGGGTTTGCATGAAGGTATGTTGTGGATAAAACTTATCACCCTCCATGGAGCCACTTACGACTGCGCAAGCAGTGGAGTAATGGTGCTTTGTGCTTATTGCTGGTTGTGCTGAGCCATTGGTATACATGACTCTTTGATAGTGATCAATAGGCAATGTATTGAGACGAAAGAGCCCAGTGGTGGAGACAGAGAACATGGCGGGCTACGTGGTGGCGGTAGCCCGTTAGACGCGCTTACCTGCCATTCCTGAGGGGGCGTGGCGCAGATGGATCGATCGGCTGGACGGATGTGTCTGCCGGCAGCCGGGAGCGCGTGGACTCAGTTGGCTCGGCAGAGAGGAGAGGCACCCGGCAGGAGACTCCGGCACTGGGAACGTGCCACGCTGGAGCTCCGTCAGGTGCGCTGAGGTGCAGCTAGGATTCCCCTCCGGGGGAATCCAAGCAGAGCCAGCACAAGCAAGGTTCCTGGGAGGAATTCCCAGGAACCTGGTAGCACGGCAACGCACGCTTCTCAGGCGGCTAGAAAGGAGGCAACACTGGCAGCTGAGTTCGCTCGAAGCTCATTCAGGCAGAGCGGAGGGGGTAGCAGCCCCCCCATCCCCCTTTTGTCTAACCCATCTCAGGTAGGGGGGCCAGGGTTGCGGGAGGAAGAGGGGGTAGTGAGTTCTGTAGAACACAGGGCAAGACTCGTGTTAAAACTTTGGAACCAGTAAGATATCCTGCATAGAGAGGAAGTGAGGGAAGGCAAAAAATAAAAAACAAATTTACACTCTCACTAAGAGCTTATTTTAGGGCGAGACCGGAGGGCATTGAGCTTATTCCTGGTCAAGGGAAAATGGATGATCATACCGTTAAGGCAAGTGGGAATGGTGTAGGCTCTGGTAAGGGGGTTGAAGATAATCCTTTCCCTCCAAATGAGAATTGGGCTCGCCAAGAGAGGACACAAGCAGGTTCTGAAGTCTCCCTGACCAGTCGAGGTAGCAACATGTTGACTTTGTGGCAGGAGGTAGAAGTTCTGGTTACGTCGGTTTCTAGTTCCCCTCTCGCCCAAGCATTGGCCCCTGCCTCAACATATAGTCCCTCTATGGAGGCTGTGATCCTTTCCATTTCGGAAGACATAAAAAAAGGCTTTGCAAGCTCGGAGAGTAATCAAGGTGAAATTAGAGAGGCCTGTGAGGTATTGGAACAAAAGTTTGACAGTTTGACGGAGAGTATCCAAGTTTTAGAGGAAACAGTAGAGGGGATGAAGGAGGAGTTGAAGCACCATAAAGAGGAGATTTGGAACTTGAATGAAAAGGAGCAAGGATTACAAGCCAGGATGGAGCAATTGGAGAACTATTCACGAAGGAACAATATAAGACTTCTAAAGGTTCCAGAAGGAGTGGAAGGGGAAAATTTGAAGTCTTATGTGGTTTCTCTAATAAAATCTGTATGCAAATTGGAGGAGAGTAAAGAAGAGATCGAGAAAGGTATCCAGAGAGTCCATTGTGTTCCTTTTACGAGGCGGCCGAATAGCACTAGACCGAGAAAAATCCTGGTCAACTTTTTAACTTATCAGTTGAAGGAAAAGATTTTGAGCAGTGCACTAAATCAGAAGTGATTAAGGGTGGAAAATGTGACATTTGAGATTAGGTCTGATTTGTCTAAACTTGCTAGGGATAGGCAGTGGGATTTGGGAAAGCGTTTGGATGCGTTTCAGAAGTTAGGGGCTTCCGTGCAGCTGAAATTCCCGGCATTTCTTCGAATTATGCATAATAACAAAATGTACAATATAAGGGATGTGGGCAGGGCAGAAGAACTGTTGGATGTTATTAGGAGAGAGCAGGCTGATCATATGTGAAATGGGATTTTATCCCCGAGTGCATTAAAGTCTCCCAGGTAGGTGGGGCGCTCTAAAATAAGGGCCATGTTGGCCGACAAAGAGGGGGGTTCTCTAAGGGAGGGTTGAGTGAGGGCAGGGTACAAGGAGGGAGGCAATGCGGGGTAAGCAATACAAATGTTCCTTATTCCCTGAGGGGTAGCTCACTACTTAGGAATGGCTAGTATAGGCAAAGGTCAGGGGAAGGCAATGTTTACCATGCAATTTCTCTCCTGGAACATCAACGGTCTGAGGACTAGAGCAAGAAGGAATACAATTCTACAATATTTAAGAGATTCACCAGCACAAATTCTTATTTTACAAGAGACTCATTTGGCGGCAGATGAGTGTAAGGAGTTATTTGAGACGCAAAAATGCGTGCAAACGTGTTCTTGTACTACTAATAATTTCTATACAAGGGGGGTGGCCATTTTTGTTAAACAGGGTTTGCAAGTTAGGTTAGAAATACTTGAAGTAAGAGCTGATCAAGCAGGTTGCTGGGTTACAGTAAGAGCGCAGGTTGGGGAAGTAGTTTTGGTATTGGTTGGATTCTATGGCCCAAACTGTGACGATATTGAGCCTCTTAAGCGGGCGTTTTCTCAGTTAATCGAATTTTCAGATTCGGTCATTATGATGGGGGATTTTAATGTGGTGTTGGACAATAAATTGGATAGAACGGATACCTGCAGATCTTTAGGCATGCCAAAATCTCAGCAATATTTAAAGAGAATGATGAAGGAGCATGGCCTGTGTGATATTTGGCGGAAGAGGGGAGGGGATGCTAAGGTCTTCTCCTTTATCAATAAGAAATACAGCCACGCCTCGCGTATTGACTATTTTTTAGTTGATAGTAGGTTGTTGGAAAATGTGGATAGGGTAGAATATTTACCGTCTCATTTATCAGACCACGCAGCGGTGGCACTGCATTTAATCCTGCCTCAGAGGAGAATGCATAATAGATGGACACTGGAGCGTGCATTGTTATTAGAGGAGGATGTATTATCTCAATTACGTAGGGAAACTGAAGTCCTTTTTGATATTAATGTAGGCTCGGCATCACTATCAGTGGTTTGGGATACTTTCAAGGCCGTTATAAGAGGGCAAATTAAGAGCATTGCATGCTATAAACGTAAATTGTTTAGAAATGAAATAAGCTTCTTAGAACAAGAAATTTAAAAAAAAAGTGAGAAGTTGGTTGTCAAAGAGGAAACGTTCCAGGCAGAGGTAGTGAAGGGGGAATTGGTTGAGCTAAGACATCGTTTGGAAAATATTTTACAAGCGAGAATTGCTAATAGATGAGAGGCTAGCAAATTAAAGCACTTTGAATATGGTGAGAGTTTGGGAAAGTTGCTAGCCTGGAAATCTAAATCGGACCAGGTTAGGAATTATAGTAAGGAAATCGACTTGGAGGAGTCAGGGCTGAAACTGACACAAAGGAAGGATATTGAACATGGGTTTCAGGAATTCTTTGCATCTCTGTATACGGAAAATGTAGAGGGGCGAGAAGAGTTGGTGAAGGACTGGTTAGCCTCTGACGTGTTAATGGAAATTACGCAACAGAATCAGGATTTTCTGAACGGTCCTATAACCATTGGCGAAGTGCGGGAGGTGCTGTTCGGAGGCAAAGACAGGAAAGCCCCGGGCCCCGATGGCATCCCAGTGGAGGTGTATAAAGCAATAGGTGATATAATCATTCCAATCTTGACTGAGTTGTTTGGCAAGATTTTTTTAAGTGAAATAGATATCTCATCTACATGGAACAAGGCGATTATTACGCTGATTTTGAAACCAGGGAAGAACGCGACAAAATGTGCATCATATAGGCCTATCTCACTTTTAAATAGTGATTATAAATTGTTTGCCAAAATAGTGGCGGATAGGTTGAATAGAGTTGTGAATAGTTTGATACATTCTGACCAGAAAGGCTTCTCGAAGGGTAGACATTTGCACGAGCTGACATACGATTTGATTGGGGCTATAGATATGGCAACGTCCCTTGATTCCCCCTTGGGGGTCATTACTATAGACGCAGCAAAAGCCTTCTTTCAAGTAAGTTGGGGTTATCTAAAATCTCTTTTAAAAAGAGCTAATCTGGGATGTAACTTCTATGTGGTTGTTAATCAGATATATAGGGCTCCAACAGCTAGAATACTCGTGAATGGAAATCTTACTGGAACTATTGCAATAACCAGGGGTACTAGACAGGGATGCCCATTATCCCCAGCACTATTCAATCTATACATTGAGCCATTTGCTAGAAAGATTCAGCAAAATGCGGTGATTTCTCCTTTTCGTTGTCGGGTTTGGGAAAGGAAACTTGCCTTGTATGCAGACGATCTTTTGGTATATACTGATAATCTATCATCTGCAATCCCCGAGATTTTCAGATTAGCCGAAGAATATGGCAAGGCATCCGGTTATCAGGTAAATGTGGAAAAGATGGAGATTATGGCTTGGAATATGGAATATAAATCTGTTTATTGCAAGAAGGAAATAAGATATTTGGGAGTCCTGGTGCCCAAGGATATCAATCAGTTAGCAGAGAGGAATCAGCAAAAGCTGCTATTGGAATGTAAGGGATTACTGCAAGGCTGGGCTCATCTTCCTTTAACGATTATTGGTAGGGTTAACTTGGTAAAAATGTCTATCCTTTCAAAGTTGAATTTTTAGTTTTCTGCTTCTCCACTTCCCATGCAGAACAAATGCACAGAAAAAATGCAGCAACTCATAAATGATTTTATATGGAGCTCTAAAGGGGTTAGAATTTCTCGGAGGAAGCTACGTAGGTGTAAGGAAAAGGGTGGTCTGGCATTACCAGAATTACAGTATTATGCTTGGGCTTTTCTTTTGAAGAATACCAGGATTTTATTTCTCTCTCCAGATTCTACGACAACTGGCCTAAGGTTTAAGACGATGGCTTCTACCATCAAGGGTGCATCAAGTAACGTTGTGCCTTATTTATACTTTTTAGTGCAAAACTGCCCTAAGGCAGTTTTGCCCCAAAAATGTTTGCACCGGCTTGCACCATTTTTTTGGCACCAGCTGGGCACCATATTTATGGAATGGTGCAAGCCTGTGCAAAGGGTAGGCTAGCTTAAAAAAAAATGACGTTAGGCAGTTTTGAGTCAAAATAAATGATTCTGACCAGATTAGCATACTTTTTTGACGCTAAGGGGCATATTTATACTCTGTTTGCACTGAATTAGCGTCTTTTTTTTTTTACTCTAATTCAGTGCAAAACTAACTCCATATTTATACTTTGGTGCTAGACCTGTCTAGCACCAAATTTATGGAGTTAAAGTCATTTTTTGGAAGTGGAAACCTACCTTGCCTTAATGAGATGCAAGGTAGGCGTTCCCGTGCAAAAAATGACTCTATGGCCTTAACACCATATTTATACTCCCATGTAAAAATGGTGCAAGGGAGGGAGGAGGGGTCAAAAAATGGGGCAAAGCTTGCTTTGCCCCATTTTTGAAGACCTGGGTCAGGGCAGGCGTTAGGGGACCTGTGGCCCTATTTCCATGGTGGAACACCATGGAATAAGCCCAGAGGTGCCCTCCCTAGGCCCTAGGGGCACCCCCACCCACACTAGAGGGACTGCGAGGATGGGGGACCCCATCCCAGGTAAGTACAGGTAAGTGCATTTTATTTTTGAAAGTGCCATAGGGGGCCCTGAAATGGGCCCCCATACATGGCACAGGGTGCAATGGCCATGCCCAGAGGACCCCTGTCCTCTGTGCTGGCCACTGGGGTGGTGGGCATGACTCCTGCCTTTTCTAAGGCAGGAGTCATGTGGCATGGTAGGTTTAGCACCATAAAATGACGCTATTCTGGTTAGAGTCATTTTTTTTTACTCTAACCTGCCTAAAGCCATTTTTTGGTGCTAAACCCTCTTCTTCTATACTGCCAGCCCCACCCGACTAAAGTCATTTTTTAAAACTCTAGCCTACCCTTTGCACCGTCTTGCACCATTCCATAAATATGGTCCCCGGCTGGTGCACAGAAATGGTGCAAGCCGGTGGTAAACCTTTTGGTGCAAAACTGAGTTAGTGCAGTTTTGCAGCAAAAAGTATAAATAAGGGCCAATATTTTGTAAGTTTGCGCCACTTTTGTGTCATAAAATGACGTTAATGCGGTGCAAAAAAAGTTTAAATCAGGGCCTTGGTGCTAGATGGGCCTAGCACCAAATTATAAATATGGAGTTAGAGTAAAAAAAAATGACACTAATTTGGTGCAAACAGAGTATAAATATGCCGCAGAGTATAAATATGCCCCTAAATATGGCGTTAAGGCCATAGAGTCATTTTTTGCACGGAAACGCCTACCTTGCATCTCATTAAGGCAAAGTAGGTCTCCACTTTCAAAAAATGACTTTAACTCCATAAATTTGGTGCTAGAGGGGTCTAGCACCAAAGTATAAATATGGAGTTAGTTTTGCACCGAATTAGAATAAAAAAAAGATGACAATAATTCGGTGCAAACAGAGTATAAATATGCCCCTTTATTTTTAAATTTGGTGATCCTAAATTCTTTAAAAAGGTAAAACTGAAAATTATGCGGGATTGGGAGAAAGCTGGTATCAGCTTAGACAAACAGCAAAAGTTTCATATTATAATTGCAATGCACCTATCTGGGATTCCCCGGGTACACCGGAGTGTTTCCATGATGTTTTAGCTTTATCGATCAAACGGGCAGGTATAGAGTACTGGGGAGATCTCTTTCAGGAGGGGGTTCTTCTTCCTTGGGAAGAGTTGATGCAACAAACAGGTGGCTCCCTGACCAGGTGGAAGTTTCTGCAAATAAGGGATTGGGCACAGGGGGTTAAGGGAGGAGTTGGTATGCCTAATATTCTGGAAGAGGCAATCCCGAGTCCATTAGTAGGTCCTTATAGAGTGGCAGCTTGGTACTGGGAGATTCTAGAAGGGGTGGATGGGGAGTTCGAACTTCCCACGGCGTTGGGGAGTGAATTCCTCTCTAAAGAGTCAGTTCATATGTGGTGAAAGGAGTCATTAACATTGCTCTTTGGTATTGTTAAGCCAGCTGCTTTGAGAAAGAACCACTACTATACGATTCATAGAGCTTATATCTCCCCTGAGAAGTTATCTAAAATGAAAGGAGGGCAGGAGGTGAAATGTCCAAAATGTGGTTTAATTCAAGCAACTGACATCCATATGTTTTGGGAATGTTCGGGTGTTTGACTTTTTTGGGAAAAAAGTATGTGAGTCTATCTTGAGTATACTGGACTGGGAAATCGTTGCCTCCCTCCCTTTAGTAATTTTTGGTCATCCACAAGATCGGCAGGGAAGGCTTGGAAGAAGTACAATTCTGAACCTCAAATATGTATTTTATGCAATTCTGTTGGGGAGAAGGGAAATAGGTAGAAAATGGATGTCGACCTCCCCTCCAGGATACTCAGAATGGCTTAATGATGTTTTTTGTACTGCAGATTTGGATTTAATGACACGGGGAAATAACAGGATGGGGGGAATTTTTGGGCACCATTATTGATTTGGAGATATTGATTTGGAAACTTTGATTTAGAGAATGATAATTTGCCAGACGTTATGTGTGAATAAGAATCGGTTTGGTTATTCGTCCAATGATTTGACCCCCTGCTCTGAAATCCTCATGGAATCTGGATAGACCGAGGATTGTTTGAGAGTAAAGGGCGCCCCCTGGCTAGATAACTCTACTGCTCTGCTTCTGGTAAAGCAAGAGGGGGTTTCTTAATAGCCACGGTGAATGAGGACAAAAGAAAAAAAAATATGAAATGTATTTTCCAGAACTGGGTATTCTAGTTCATATTGCAAAAATTCTTGAGTTTGTAATTTTGGATCAAAAATATAGTCAACATCAGTGGTTGTCAGAGACATTGCCCATTGGATCCAACGTGGATGTAATGCTTTAGTGTTTGGAACGTTGGCTTTGGGAACAGCCTCAAGGGCTGAGATTGGAGATACGACAATAATGCGTTTCCCCTGTGCTAGTGGTCTTTCTTTAATGACAGCCATCTGAACAGCAGTGAGAATTTTCTTAATGGGAGCAAAACGTTGTTCTGCTGTCGAATATAGATGTGATTTGTATGCAATCAGGACTGTCTCACCTTCATTGAATGTTACATAGGTGAAACTAATGGCACCAGCAAATATTCTGATGACCAGATGTTTTTTATTGTCCCTTGTGTGTAAGTGTTGTGCTGCAAGTATGTCTAATTGCAATGCTCTGAGAATGCTTGTGTGTTCAACTGTCCAGAATTTAATGGAAAAGTCAGGACGTCTTAAGTTATATAAAGGTTTTATGCGTGATACATAGTCTGGAATGTAAGTTCTGGCAAAATTTAAGAAACCCAATAGGGAGTGGAGTTTTTAATGGTATTTGGAGATTGCAGCTGTGCACCTTTTTCCAAGAATTGTGGTGCTCGGCTCTTTCCTTCACTTGATAATTCGTATCCCAGAAACAGGACGCTAAGGAAGGCTATTTTAGTTTTTTTTTAAATTGAACTTATAACGGAATTCGGCAATTCCCACAACAATGCGGGCTACCCATCTTAGATGTTGCAGTAATTTATCACCTGTAAGGTAGATGTCATCTACATAGGACAATGCCTCAGAGTCAATGTTGTGCAATATTGAAGTTACACAAGCCGCAAAAAGTCCTGGAATGTTCTTATACCCCTGTGGTATACAACATAATTTTTCTGGGAGCCTAGTGCACTGAAACTTGTTATGTCTCTACTCTCAGACACTATATTTTGGCAGAAAAAAACATTGGAAATGTCCAGTGTTGTTTTCTATTTTTTGCGCATTATGTTGTTCATAAGTGCTATGAGAGTTTTGTATAGCGTATGTGCATGTATGACTGTTAAAGTGTCTAAGACTATTTTGTATGAAGGGTCCGGTTTAGCTACTGGGAATAAAGGATTATTCACTGGTGAGACACAGGGTTCAATTATGCCCTAGTACTCTCGTTCTGTGAGGATTTCCCTCACAGGTGCTTTAGCATCATGTTTTAATGGGTATTGGGGTTGAGGTTGGGGTTGATTTTTTATTAGAATTACATGATAGGAGGAATCTTTATCCCACCCGACGTGGTTGTGATATAACACGGATGCCTGTGCCAATACCCAATCAATGGCGTAGGATTCTGCGAGCTCATCTGGAACAAGGGGAGAGAAAGAAGGCTTGAAAACCTCCTCACCATATGGGCAAGTACGGACAAATTCATGTTGCCAATCCTTTTCGGCCAGTAGAATATCATAAATGTTTATGACGCGGTCCCAAAAGATTACATTGATTGTGTGTTCAATGTCTCCTTCTAACTGTAACTTTACTTTGTACACCCTTTCAGGTGTGGAGACTTGCATGTCCGCAGTTTCAACTTGTAAGAAGTCATCACTTGCTTTCACCTCCAGATCCTCTTGAAGATTCTGGCGAACTATTGTGACCTCTGCTGCGCTGTCTAGCAGAGCTAGTGCCCATGTCTTGTTCTTCAATAGAGCCCTCTTCTAGAGTGGCATGACGAATCGCAACTGCTGACACTTTCTTCTGTTTAAATTTGCGTTTTTGTTGGGGAAGTTTCTCTTCTTTTTTAATAAAAACTTCTGTAGAGCGTTGTGATTCCTATTTCAGTTTCACATACTAAGTTCCTCGTTCTGACCCCCCACCTCTCTCACTGCGTTTTTCTGGTGAGTCCTGAAAGGAACGAGATTGGCGTGTATCAGTATATTGATATATGTCAGGCATTTTTATATTATCTCTATTTCTGAGATTATATCCATTCTGTGGGGTCTCCATACACTGAGATTCTCCCCTTTCTTTTTTAGGTGTTTGTTGTTTTTTATCCCAGCGTTTTTTAGAACCCTCAGGAGCTTTCTTGGTAGACTCTTTATTAGATTTACCCTGAAACTGTGGTTTTTGGGTCTAGCCCCCAGACTATCTCGACCAATATTAGAGTAGGTCTCCGCAATAATCTTTGGCATCTTATGTTCTTGATCCTGTAGAGTAACGTCCCGGAGCCTCATGTGCACTGCTACTGCAACTGCTTCCCCTTCAAAGTTACTTAGGGGCATATTTATACTCCGTTTGCGCCGAATTTGCGTTGGTTTTTTCGACACAAATTCGACGCAAAACTAACTCCATATTTATACTTTGGCGTTAGACGCGTCTAGCGCCAAAGTTCATGGAGTTAGCGTCATTTTTTTGCGTGAACACCTTCCTTGCGTTAATGAGATGCAAGGTAGGCGTTCCCGTCTTAAAAATGACTCCCAGGCATGTGCGTGGTATTTATACTCCCGGGCAAAAATCACGCCCGGGAGTGGGCGGGGCAAAAAACCCCGCATTTGCGCCTCTTTTTAACGCCTGGGTCAGGGCAGGCGTTAAGGGACCTGTGGGCTCAGAATGAGCCCAGAGGTGCCCTCCCCTGCCCCCAGGGACACCCCCTGCCACCCTTGCCCACCCCAGGAGGACACCCAAGGATGGAGGGACCCATCCCAGGGAAGAAAAGGTAAGTTGTGGTAAGTATTTTTTTTTTTTTGTGGCATAGGGGGGCCTGATTTGTGCCCCCCTACATGCCACTATGCCCAATGACCATGCCCAGGGGACACAAGTCCCCTGGGCATGGCCATTGGGCAAGGGGGCATGACTCCTGTCTTTGCTAAGACAGGAGTCATGTTAATGGCGTCTGGGCGCCCCAAAAAAATTGCGCAAATCGGGTTAAGACGATTTTTTTGACTCAGCCTGACTTGCCCCATTTTGGGACGCCCAAACACAATTTTTCCCTACGCCGGCGCTGCCTGGTGTACGTCGTTTTTTTTCACGCACACCTGGCAGCGCCGGTCGGCTAACGCCATTCAATAAATACGGTGCCCGCATGGCGCTTCAGAATGGCGTTAGCCGGCGCTAATTTATTTGGCGCAAAACTGCGTTAGCGCAGTTTTGCGTCAAAAAGTATAAATATGGCCCTTAATATAATTGAAGATACCGTGGCAAAATTGCCCATAAGTTGCATCCCCAAGTCTAGGGCCAGGGCAGCCCCCTATTCATCTTGAATCTTCCGGTAGATTGGCAAGTGTCAGTGTACTGTGTGCTATAGTATAGAGCATGTCAAATACCGTGCCCCAAGTATTGCAATTATCTACTGTGAGAATCATCCCAAACTGCAAGCACATAGTTGATATTCTATGCTTATCCTGAGGACCCTTTTGGGGAAATACTGCTTCCAGTGCATTCATTTTTTGAGTTAACCAAAACGGAAACTCTTCTTGTTTGGCGGGAACTTTAACCATGATCAAATGTACAGTTGCAGTATTAATACCTGACGTTACTGCATGTGGTTGCTCCTGGGCTGCACGTGCTGGGTTTGTATTTAATGTTTGCATTACAAACTGTACTAATCGTCTATATATCTCTGTAAGCTCAGCATATAAGCGACGTACTTCAGCTACTGTCAAGGTTGCTGCATCAGGGTGCGGTGTATATGTGGCCAATAAAAGCCAGGTAGGACCATCATTACTTAGAAGACCTAACCTAACATGTAAAATTGTATGTGGTAGGGTGCTATTAAACCAATTATTATGTTCTTGATAAGATAGAGGTATTTTAGATATGTATATGCTCTATATTGTGCAGGTATGTTTGCAAGTGTATAGTGATGAAATGTATTTGTGTTCCCATCAGCTGCTGGAAATGTGTCCCAAGAATAGAACATTTCTGTTCATAGGCCTCAACAACAAATGTAACAGGACCCCCCCCCGGCCGCTAGGCCATGTGCCAATAAATGTGCAGTAAAACGTGGTCGCCTATTGACTACAATTGCTATCCTTTGCGTGTTCGCCATGATGAATGGTTACTTTTGTTCAGAGATAAGCACACCACATGGGGATTATACTTTTAGTGTTCAAGCTTGAACAACCTGCAGCGTTAGTTAGGTACTCCCTACTTAGCTGAGGAGGAAAATCCTCAATACCACGGACTTCTCCGTTTATACTCTCGAGATGTCTTTGCATGTAGTGAGACAGAGATACTCAGGAAGACCTGAAACTTAGTGCCTGACCAAACATTGGTGGTGCCACGTCGTGTAGGTTCTCATTATCCTAATGAGATTAATGGATTTGGGTGGCGGAATCACTTGTATTGCAGGGGACTGAGTCTGTTCCCACACCAGGTGACACCTGTCGGCCTAATCCTGGTTTTGTTCTGGGTAATCAGCAGTGCCTCATCTCCACCCAAGAGCAGGGCTGATTGGGCAACTGCGCAGAAGACACAAATGACTCCTCAGGGAAATTGTGGTCACTCAGATCTCATCCGTTTCTATCAGTTACATTAGTCTCCCATATGCAAGGACAATCAGAGGCAAAGTATAGTTCAATAAGGTTTTATTGAAGCAACTGCATCTTACATAATAAAGCACATATTGTAATAACCAGGATGGTGAAGCATGACGTGATTGGAATTGTGAAAAGGAGAGTAAAACACAAAAATAATGCTACCATGTTGTCACTAGGTTTTTTAAGAATAGATCCTACCTAGACTATGTTAGAGCACAGCATGTTAAGCTCTAATTCTGCCCTCCAGGTTCCCTGGGAAGACAACATCCCTCATACCCGAGCAAGAGGCCTATATTCTACATAAGCAGCTGCAGTGAAGTATTCAGCAATCAGCAATCAGCATACAGTTGTGGTCATCTGGTTGGAATCTCCCTCTAACGTACAAGGGTCAAAGTATTGTTTTTATAATAAAACAGCTGATATTCCAAGAAAGGACCCCCAAGTAAGAGTGTGTATGTTTATGTGAACATTAGAGACAAAGGTGGTTATTACAACCCTGGCGGTCAGTGTTAAGGCGGCGGTAAGACCGCCAACAGGCCGGTGGTAAAAAAATTGCAATTACGACCGTGGCGGAAACCGCCAACAAAGACAGACCCTTTAACACTCCGAACGCCATGGCGGTACAAACAAACAGCTTGGCGGTCACCGCCAACAGACAGGCGGAGGACAATGTACCGCCCACAGTATCACAACCTACGAATCCGTCACCTTTTCCAGGGTGGATTCACTGTGAACAAAAACACGGCAGAAACAGGACTTGGAAGGGAAAACGCTCACCTCTACACACCCTACGAGGAATCCGGACGCCATGGAACCCAAGCTCCAGATCCAGCCAGCCCTCATCTTCTCGCTCCTCTACCAGGAGGATGAACGCCGACGGTGAAGACAACAGTGAGTACTGCACCTACGACACATCGGAGGGGGGAGGGAAAAAACAGGGACAAACAAACGCAACAGCCCCACCCTCACCCACTATAACACACACACTAATACAGCATGATACATTACAGTTACACCCCCCAAACCCCCCGGAAGAATGCAAAGACAAAAGCAAATGAGTGTTACCATTGTAATATATTAAAATCCAGGATGCAAAAATATATATACACTATTAACAAATATATACACCAAGAATAGTAGTCCAGGTAGTGCTCCATTGAAGTCTGTGGAACACTGGGCCCACACAGCATGGGCGAGGCCTACACTCAATCCCCGAACATGACGGAGAGAACACTGCAGGGGCATCAGATAGCAATAAAACAGGCAAGGGGGAAGGGAAAGGGGGGCACCTCAGCCGGTTGAGTGCACGATGCCAAATCCATGAGGGGGCCACATGCCCACTGTTCAATCCTGGGGAGTGCAAAGCCACAGTCTCTCAAGTCTCTACAGTGGGTGGGTTGCCCACTGCATTATCCTGGGGAGTGCAAAGCCACAGTCTCTCAAGTCTCTCCAGTGGTTGGGGTGCCCACTGCTGCATCCTGGGGAGTGCAAAGCCACAGTCTCTCAAGTCTCTACAGTGGGTGGGTTGCCCACTGCTTGATGATGGTGAGTGCAAAGCCACAGTCTCTCAAGTCTCTCCGGTGAGTTGGTTGCCCACTGCTTCATCCTGGGGAGTGCAAAGCCACGGTTTCTCAGGTGGATGCCTTTCTCCACTGGTTCTGGAGGGGGCTGTGTGCCCAGAGTGCTTCATCCTGCCAAGGACAGAGATAGTGGATGTATCTCTCCACTGGTTCTGGAGGGGGCTTGTGCCTAGAGTGCTTCATCCAGCCAAGGACAGAGGTAGTGGATGTATCTCTCCACTGGTTCTGGAGGGGGCCTTGTGCCCAGAGTGCTTCTTCCTGCCAAGGACAGAGGTAGTGTATGTATCTCTCCACTGGTTCTGGAGGGGGCCTTGTGCCCAGAGTGCTTCATCCTGCTCGTGACCGACTAAGTAGCGTCAGTGCCCTTGGTGCTCATGGCCCAGCGGTGCTTGTTGCAGCGGTGCTTGTGGCGGCGGTGTCCTTGGCAGCGGTGCTTGTGGCGGCAGTGTCCTGTTCAGAGGTGCTTGTGGCGGCGAGGTCCTTGGCAGCGGTGCTTGTTGCGGCGGTGTCCTTGGCAGTGGTGCTTGTGGCGGCAGTGTTCTGTTCAGCGGTGCTTGTGGTGGCAGTGTCCTGTTCAGCGGTGCTTGTAGCGGTGGTGTCCTGTTCAGCGGCGCTTGTGGCGGCAGGGTCCTTGGCAGTGACCCAGCTGCTGGCGGTGCTGTCTGGCCCAGCGGGACTGGTGCTGGCGGTCCTGTCCTGGGCAGCTGGGCTAGTGCTGGCGGTGGCCTCCTGGGCAGCTGGGCTGGTGCTGGTGGTGGCCTCCTGGGCAGCAGGATGATGGCGGTGGCCTCCTCGGCAGTAGGGATGATGCGGTGACCTCCTGGGCTGCGGGGATGATGGTGGTCTTCTCCGCTCTGCTGCTCTTCCCAGACTTGCTGACTTTCTTGTGGCCCTTCCCCACCTTGGAAGGTGTCACAGCTGACTCCACATTCCCACCTGTACCCCTGGGAGCTGCTCTGGTGGCTGGAGTCTTCCCCCTCTTCCGCCGGGCACTGGCCAACTTTTGATGCTTCACAGGTGGGGGACTGTCCGTGCTGTGGCTCCCTGCCACACTGACTGCCCTGCTGCCCGGTGCACTCAAGATTCCGGTGACTACAGGTACCACTGGTCCCGGAGATGTTGTGGCTGAGGTGCTAGGTTCGGACCTGGAGAGTCGGGCCCTAGGAGACTGACGGGGTGGGGGAGGTGAGGGAAAGAGGTCAAGATTGGACAGGAAAAGTTTCTTGGGAACACTGGGACGGGTAGCTGGAGGGGGTTTGGGACTGGAGGAAGAGGTTGTGGTTGTAGGAGGTGTTCATTTGGTGACTGGGTGAAGGTGCATGCGCTGGAGGCTGTTGTGAGGTGGATAGCTGTTGGGTGGGTGTGTGCCTGCGTTTGTGTATCTTGGGAGGTGGCGTCACAGACACACTGGGAGAGGACACAGGGGACGTGTGAATGGTAGTGGGGGTGGTGACTGCACGTGAGCGGGGTGTGGTGGTGTGTGTGCTGGTGATGGAAGTAGTAGCTGTAGATGTAGTGCATGCAGGTGTGAGTGGAGACGAGACTGGTAGGGAGGAGGGAGACGAGGAGGAGGGCGACACAGCGGAGGCAGTGGATGTTGGTGTGTCAGCATGTGTGTGATGCTTGTGTGAGTGCCTGTGGGATGTGTGGTGCTTATGTTTGCCAGAGCTTCCCTTGTGCGTTGACGTGTGTTCATGCTGGTCTGAAGGTGTGCTTGGGATAGGCTGAGGTAGAGGGGATTGGGTCTGGGTAGAGGAAGTTGGAGGGGGGAGGCTAGACACAGGGACAATAGCTGTCATCAGTGCTGAGGCCAGAGTCTGAAAACCTCGCTGAAGGGCCGCCTGACCAGAATGAATGGCCTCCGGGAATGCATTTATTTGTTGCAACTGCCTTTCTACACCCTGGATGGCATTCAAAATGGTAGACTGCCCAACAGTGAGGGACTTGAAGAGGTCAATGGCCTCCTTACTGAGGGCAGGAGGGGTGACTGGGGCAGGGGCTGAGGTGCCTGGGGCGAAGGTGATGCCCACCCTTCTGGGTGAGCTGGCACGGGGCAAAGGCTGAGAGGCTGCTGGGAGGGCGGTGCTGGTAGGGGGGGTGGTGGCTGTACCTGTAGATGCGGGGGGCACAGATGTGGCCGCCACCACAAGGGAGCTCCCATCAGAGGACGAGTCTGTATCACTGGTCTCAGCTCCTGTCCCTGCTGTGGAGCTCCCCTCGCCCTCCATCCCACTGGTGAACTCCGAATCCGTTGTCACCCTCCAGGGCCATGTGGGATGCAGCTCCCTCCTTCTCCGGTGACACTGCTCCTCCGCCTGATAATGCTAATGCTCACAAGAACAGGGAGACCACAAAAAGTGGGGGGACGACAGAAGAAAGACATGTTGAGTGCATGCATTACCGCTACCGTTGGTGGACACGACAGACACAGAAGCCCCCTGCACTACGCCGCGCACTTGGGCTTCACTGTTCAATCCCTGGGACATGGCCTACAGGGCTATGGCCGACATCTGCACACATGGATGACAACAGAGCCTGACTAGGTGTAGTTGGCACTGTAGACAAGTGGGGTGGGGTGCCACAGGGTCTGCCAGAACAAGGGGACCTAACTAGCACACTCACCCTGGCCTAGGGAAACCCACAGCCCACCTCTCCCACCCAGACACCTCCACTGCGTGCAAAATCATCAGAATGAGAGTGTACTCACCCCCTTGTGGCTGCTGTGATGCCCTCAAGTGCCTATCCAACTCCGGGTATGCCACCACCAGGATCCTGAACATCAGGGGGGTCATGGTGTGACGGGTACCCCTCCCACGTTGGGAGGCCATACCCAGCTGGGCCTCCGCCGTCTTCTTGCTCCAGCGGCGAATGTCCTCCCATCTCTCACGGCAGTGGGTGCTCCGTCTGTGGTAGACCCCCAGGGTCCGGACGTCCTTGGCGATGGCACGCCAAATATCCTTTTTCTGGTGGGCGCTGACCTACATGAATTGTACAGGGGGAAAAGAGAAGTTATTACCAACTGCACCATCACAGTCATTGGCCCCCATTCCTACCCTTGCCATGTGGCACATGCACTCACCATTGTTTCATGCACGCCTCAATCTCCCCCCTCCATCTTTCATCCACCCCACGCCACACAGGCATAGCCCATACAGCATGCTCCCAGTGTACTTACCAGTTTGTCTGGAGGACCGTAGAGTAGCGTGTACTGGGGGAGGACCCCATCCACGAGTTTCTCCAACTCCTCTGATGTGAAGGCAGGGGCCCATTCCCCAGACGCACAAGCCATTGTCTCTTCCAGACCAAGGTCACAGCAGCACTTGCAGTGTAGGTCCTCTCCTGTCGAAGATCAGGTATCGAGTGATTGAACAGATAGAAAATGACGGTCACGTCCGCGGTGGTGCGTACCCTCACCGCCGGCGTACATCGTCATTGGCTCCTCTGCAGGGGGTGGGGTGCTGGTGTGGTGGTCCTGTGGCGGTGCCTCCTTTCCACTTGCGCCAGCAGAGGTGGTGGGCAGCTCATCATCCAGGCTAGTGTCAGGGGCCCCTTGTTGTGCCACAGTGTCCCTCCTGCAGTTGAGGACTTCCTTCAGCACCCCTATGATGGTGCCCAGGGTGGAATGGATGGATCTGAGTTCCTCCCTGAAGCCGAAATACTGTTCCTCCTGCAGGCGCTGGGTCTCCTGAAACTTAGCCAGTACCGTTGCCATCGTCTCCTGGGAGTGGTGGTAGGCTCCCATGATGTTGGAGAGGGCCTCGTGGAGAGTGGGTTCCCTTGGCCTGTCCTCCCCGTGTCGCACAGCAGCCCTCCCAGTTCCCCTGTGTTCCTGGGCCTCCATCCCCTGGACCATGTGCCCACTGCCACTGCCCCCAGGTCCCTGTTGTTGTTGGGGTGGTGGGTTAGCCTTGGTTGCCTGTAGTGGTAGACACACTGCTGATTGACGTGTCCTGGGGAGAGAGGTATGGGCCCGCTGGGTGGGTGCTGTGCTGGTGTTTCCAGAGGGGGGAAGCTCTGTGGTCGCCTGTGACTGTGTCAGGGGAACCGACTGTCCCGAGGTCCCCGATGGGCCGGGCTGGTCATCTAGATCCAGTTGGACAGAGCTGCTGTCATCACTGGGGGCCTCTTCTGTTGGTGGTGTGGACATGTGTGGACCCTCCTGTCCGGTGACATTGGGTAGGGGTCCTGCAGGGGTATAAAAGGATGTTTATTACATCTGTGTGTGTCATGGTGTGCAATGGGTGGGTGACCGTGTACCCCAGTGCTTGCATTCCTGTGTGGGTCCTTGTGTGATGATGGTTTAGGGAGGTGTATGGGTATGTGCAGTGGCCATGCTTTGGTGATGTGTGTCCATGCTTTGTTGTTGCATGCAGGGCTTGGTGTTAGGATGTGTGGTTTGAGATGTAGGGACATTTGTGAGGAGTTGGAGTGCTGGGGTGAGGGTGAGGGTGGGGGTGTGTGATAGCATGCAAGTAGGGTGGGGGATGTAATAGTTAAGATTTGACTACCCAGAGTCCATTCCTCCATCTACTCCTGCGAGGCCCTCAGGATGCAGAATCGCCAAGACCTGCTCCTTCCATGTTGTAAGTTGTGGGGTAGGAGGTGGGGGTCCGCCGCCAGTCCGCTGAACCGCTATGTGGTGTCTTGAGACCACGGAACGCACCTTCCCCCCGTATATAAAAAAAAGAGGGTGAATACAGAGTAATAGGCGCTCCTGCCCTCAAATCAAAAAAGCCGTATTGTAACACATTGCACGGTGCAACAAACTGAGGTTTCACCCTCCAAACACCCCACACGGTAACACAAAAGTTACCCAAAAATTAACAATATGTAATTGCACACGTGTACAAATCACGATCAAACAGTACATCAATGTCCAAATAGTAATTCAACAGTAGTGTTACATCCAAATTAATGTCCTTTCATGAGTTAAAAAATACAGTTTATTCCAAAAGAAAATTAATAGTCCAAAAGTTCATTCATATGTATCGTGAAAGTAAATTTCCAATTCAAACAATCTCTGATCCGAAAATTTCAAATAATTTCAAGTTCTGCTTGGGAGTCCAAATAATTTTCCATATACAATATCCAAAATTATTGTTCAAAATTTTAAAGGTTTTTTCACTTGCACCTTCCCCCGTAGGTCATTCCACCTCTTCCTAATGTCATCCTTATTTCTTGGGTGCTGTACCACTGCGTTGACCCTGTCCACTATTCTTCGCCATAGCTCCATCTTCCTAGCTATGGAGGTGTGCTGCACCTGTGATCCGAATAGCTGTGGCTCTACCCGGACGATTTACTCCACCATGACCCTGAGCTCCTCCTCAGAGAACCTGGGGTGTCTTTGCCGTGCCATGGGGTGGTGTGGGTGATGTGTGGGGTGGTGTGTCTAGTGATAAGTGGGGTGATATTTAGTGGTGTGTTGTGTGAGGTGCGTGGAAGTTATGTGGGTGATGGTATTGTGTGCCTGTGGATGCTTGGTAGTTGTTTGTAGTGTCTCTCTCTGGCCTTCTCTCTGTAATTTTGTCGTAGAGGTTTGTGGGTGATGTGGGTGTGTGTTTTATATGGTAATGGGTGTGTGGGAGTGGTGTGTGTATGTGTATCGGGTGTGTGTATTTGGAATTGTCCAATGTGGTAGTGTTTTGTAAATGTGTGTGTATTTTGAGCGCAGCGGTGTGTATCGCCAATGGAATACCGCGGTTGAAAGACTGCCGCGTGGGTTCGTGTGTCGTGATAGTGTGGCATATTTCTGTTGGCTTGACGGTGGAGGTTGTGTTTTCGCCAGTTTATCACTGACCTTTGGTGTGGCGGACTTGTGTGGGTGTCTGAATTTTGGCGGATTCCGAGCAGTGGGTCATAATGACCGTGGCGGAATTCAATTGCTGCGGCGGTGTGTTGGCAGTCTTCTGCGTGGCGGTAAGCGGCTTTTACCACCAATGTTGTAATGAGGGCCAAAGTGTACCATTTTTTACGGCATCGTATCTTACTGCAGACTTGTGAAAAGCACAGAGTGAAAGAAATGTCTTGTTTATGAACGCAGTGCTGGCCTTGGCAAAGAACATCTATATAGAGAAAATAAAACAAGACTGCAAATGTGGCTATTGTTAAAATAATGACAACGAATCTGAACAAAATATATCTAGGTTAAAGTGCACAGAGGCAGGTCTAGATTGCTAAAATAATGTGTGTAAAACTTTAGCTAAAATGGCTACACAACACTACTCTCAGACGGCATATACATCTTAATTCCGGTTCTAGAAAAGTATTGCCAAAAAACAGAACAGCCCTTAAAGAGGACCAAAGACTCATCCACAGCTATTTCATTCCGTGGAGCATTGATCTATGAAAAGTGATCTACAAAATGATCAAGGACAGGCTGAATCTTGAAAAGACAGTCACAACCAGGATGATCGTGTGGCAATGCTGAAGCATTATCAACAAAATGCAGCATTGGAAGCAGAAGCAAATACCGATCGCAACTCATAGTTGCAGAAAATATAGCTGTTGCCATTAAGGGACACGTAAACCAATATGACGACAGTGATGACTTCCTTATCAAGTCCATCAAAAAAGTTAAACCCAAGAACTTCTTCAACTCATCCAGATTTGTGCAAATCCGCCAAGTAGTTTTTGAGTGGGGCTTACGTCTGGCACCGTTGTCTCTCAAATACCTTTCAGCATGCAAATTTGTCTGGTCAACAATATCAAACAAAAATGCGTCATCCATAAAAAACAGAAAGAATCTTATAGGCAAGTTTTCAGTATTCACTCTACACCCTGCAACATCATGAAAAGCAGACAACACAGGGTGCACCATGTTTGGGGCAACCCTGTGTTCGGTACTTCCAATGGGAAATCTTTCAGCCCTAGGCTAGAATCCGAATCCCTCCTGCTGCACTATTGGCATATCAGTGTCCTACTCTAAAAGAAGCACTTCCTACATATTGAGATTGGATTCATCATCAGATGACTCCTCTCAGACAGAATCTTGGACTTCTTCCTCTGCCTCAGATGAAGAGTTAATCTCAGAACAATGGTCAGAGGAAGATTCGAAACCAACAACCTGCTAAGCAGTAATCCTGCAACTAGCGATAATCCTTAATAATAAAAGTAACACAATAGTAATTCAACAATAACCAACATGATGAAAAATAAGTAATATACAAATTGTGGCTTTATCAAACAGATAGCAAAACTGATGGCATATAATAATCTGGAAGGAAAAGTCAATCAATGCACAGCACACAAAGACTTATATACTCAGAAACGATGCCCCCCAGAGATAGCTAGATTGAGAAAAACAGACAACATTATAAAACATTATCAAGTCTGCGGTTGGAGGCAGGTCAGCATTTGACCTGCCCCCAAGGGGGATACAAAGCAAAGACAGGAATTTGACACTCTAGAGGGAGTAATCCTTACACCAGCCAAACACCACTTCACACACACCACTATCCGAATGCCAGCCACACACATTGACAGCCAGAAGCCAGTCAACATACAATGCCGGCCAGAAGCCAGTTGACACACATCACCAGCAAAATCCCCAGTTCAAACACGCTCTCAGCCAAACGCCAGTCCACACATACTGCCAGCCAAATGCCAGTACACACACAGTCAGCCAAACTCCAGCACATGCAGACCGTCAGCAAAACTCCAGTTCACACACACACACAGAAACATTTCCTGGTATCTAGTGGTGTCCTGCCCCACTTGGAGGCAGATGGGTGTGCAAATATGGCTGATCTTTCCCCAAGGGGGCAGTAACAGCCAGAATATGTCCCTACATAAAAGAGAGTGACCCTTGCCCAAGGGGCCACTTCCCTACATGCCAACAAACGTATCCCTGATGTCTAGTGGTTTTCTCCCCACTTGGGTGCAGATCAGCCTAAAAATATGGTCAACTTGCCCCCAAGGGGGGGGGCAGAAATGGCTACAAGGTTTTCTCCTATAAAGAGGAGTGACTCTTGCCCAAAGAGACGCTCCCTGACATGCCAATAAATGTATCACTGGTGTCTAGTGGCTTTCTGCCCCCTTTTTGGGCAGATCAACCTAAACATATGACTGATCTACCCCCAAGGGGGACAGAAACAGCCAAAACATATGCCCCCATAAAAGGGGCAACTCCCCAGAAAGAAAAGAAAATCCCTGGTGGCCTAGTGGGTTCATTTCTGCTGCACGATCACAACCCTACCTGGGATCACACCGCAGGAATACACTGAGAAGAGGCATTGGGAAAAAGGAAAAGCTTTCCTTTCCCCAAAGCCTGTTTCACCTCCCGAAACGGTCCCCAGAGGAAGAACATACCTGATTCCTCTGATGTGCTGGAAGCAAATGGCTTCTAGCGCATCCCTGCACCTTTTGATTACATTGGTGCATGGTGTTTGCCCTGATGCAATCAGATTGCTATGGAGGAGGGCATTGAGGTGGCAGCAGAAGCACTTTCGGTGCCACCCTCAATGAAGGCGTGTTGCATATGGCCGACTCTGAGAGCACCGGTGCCTCTCCATGGGCGGGTCGTAGGATGGCCCAGAGCAGCCCTTACCACAATCCCACTGTGGCTGAGGATAGCTACGAGCCTTTCTCAGCATCCGTAAGGGTTAAATCAAACTGACACTTTACACACCTGCATATACGTGTGGAGTCATACGTTTTGAAGGTGTGTTTTTCTGTTTTGAATGTTTCCATGGACAAGGAAGAGCAAGCACAGTGACAGAACACGTCTGTCTGAAATCAAAATAATGCTGCACTTTGCAAGCAACTTCTCAAAGAGCAGTAACCTAAGATGTAAATTCTGTGCAGCCACTGAGGTGTTGAAATTGTATAAAATTAATCATCTTCTCAAGTTAAGAGAGTCAGCAGTAACATCAACATAAAGTAGCATATCCTGCCTTCCCTTACTTTGCTTTTCACTTGCATGATTTTAAGAGAGGCCCAGCACCTCAATGTCCATAATTAAAAAACATAACAAAATCAAGAGGTCACATAGCCCCCACAGAGTTGCTCCTCATATTACACTGCTTCAAGGAAACTTTAACAATTTACAGAATGGCTTCAGAATAATATACACTGTCTCATCTCAGTTTAATCTACAGTTTCCTTTTTAAAATATGGGGAGGATATTGTCCACTCCAAAATCTAGGGGAATAAATCTCTAATGTTCCCCCAGTTCAGATGTCCATGAATATAATTCCTTGAGCAAATGTACAGTGTTTTCATTTATTTGATCCAGACGAAAACATTTTTCCAAATGGAAAAATACTTTCTCCTACACCCCCATCAAAGCTGGGTTTGTTATGCCAGACTGTTGTTGTAGTAAATCTCCAAATCTTTGCAGGCTGTAAAGGAGAGAAGTTTGTGAATGCCAACAACCAGCCATGCGTGTAGATTGTCACAAAGTTCTGAAGCAAACTGCACCCTTCAGTGTCCACTCCCCACCCCTTTTGTGGGATTTACTCGTGTGGATAACTTTGCAAATAGTGGCATGAATGTTTGCCTATGAAAATAAGTTTAAGCCTTCCATAAAACCTTTTTGTGAATTCCTGACATGTGTAAGTACAGTTATTGCACTTTTAAACATTCATATATGACCAAATTTACCTAAATGAATAGGCCCTATTGTGAGTTCCTGCTGTGCATAAGTAGTGCATCTTTGTTTGTAAACCTACATTTACGACTAAATGTACCTTTGTTTGCTAGCATCATATTTTGTTTGTTGCACCTTAATCCTGATGTTTAGGGGCATATTTACAAGGAACTGGTACATCAGCTCTGATGCACCAGTTTTCTTGCACTGCCCTACGTCCCCTAACGGCACCATGGTAGTGCTGTATTTACAACACAGTGCACCATGACACTCGTTAGCACAACTGTGCCATAATTTTTGGTGCAGTTGTGGTGCTTTGCTGGACTACTGCTAAAAATGTTGGTGCTAGTCCAGCAAAGCTCAGGTAGGCCCGTAGGATAAAGCACTAGTGTCAATGTAGGGCAGGCATAAAAAAAATGCTGCTAGAATTTACATTTCACTGCACCATTTTTTTGGGTATCCCTGTGGGGAAACTTCTTCTTTGCACACAATTATACCTGGCACAGGGATGATGTGGCACAAGGGTTTACAAACTGCCGCAATGGTACCACTGCGC
Source organism: Pleurodeles waltl (assembly GCF_031143425.1). Lineage (NCBI taxonomy): Eukaryota > Metazoa > Chordata > Amphibia > Caudata > Salamandridae > Pleurodeles > Pleurodeles waltl. Next base: position 88,489,081 of record NC_090439.1, on the reverse strand, counting down.
CACTTTGTGAATACAGCGCAGGGTGAGGGCCTGTTTAGCACCTCCGTAGTATAAACGGAAAATTATGCTACGGCACCACTAGGGGTTCAAGGGGCTTGTAAATATGCCCCTTAGTACTTCCAAAAAAGACAAACAGCAGCTGAGGTTTAATCATTGATTTATAAAAATAACTTTCTGAATCATGCTTGACTTTCCCCTAAAACAAAGAATAGGCAAGCCTGTTTTTGTGAAGAGTACAGTGACACCAATCTATACATAGCACTAAAATGGTGTTTCATTTATTCTAGGCTCTGGTTTATGAAACCCCAGGAGATAATTCTTACTTGGGCTTGTTTATGCTGGCCTCTCTTTGTGAAAAAAAAACATTTTTTAAATTTAAACAAGTGGAAGCACACTATAACACAACAAGACAGATTCATCATTCCTAAGGCAGAAAATTGACATGATATCTTGCTGGAAGGTAGTACAGATCTCTGCAATACAAGTCACAGTGAGACGATGGATGAGTTTGTTAAGAGACTTGGGCCCTCATTACAACCCTGGCGGTCGGTGATAAAGTGGCAGTAATACTGCCAATAGGCTGGTGGTAACTACCGCCAAATTGTGACCATGGCGGAAAGATCTCCGAAAGACAGCCAATGTACCTCACTGACCGCCCGGGCGGAAACAACAGCCACCATGGCATTAGGCACTAACAAAAGAGGGCTGAATGATGACATTCCATGGACTTCACTCTCTTAATAATATATATATTTACATAAACCTCTGATGGAACATCTATTCTGTATATAAAGATACATCTAGCCATACATTTTGATTATGATGAGTGCTTTTTTGTCTTTTCACATTAGACCACCCTTGGTAGAACTCCCATCACCTGTACATTGGGTTCTCCTTGGTTGGGATATTTATCTTCTGGTGATTTTTGGATTCACTAGTAATTATCTCCCCATTTTTTTTTAATGGCTTTACACCTGTGCTTTTGAGTAACAACCTTTGTGTTATTCGATGGCTGTTACTACCAATATCTACGTTCAGGGCTAGTCCTCTCTCTATTTCTATTACCTACTACATTTATCCGAAGGAGTCCTTCTTCAATTATTACACTTCTTCTGACGCGCGCGAACCCTTGGGAAATTCCCTCTTCGGGTTTGCGGCGTCAATCCGTGACTTAACCTCGCACTCACTGCATTTTTTGCAGTACGCGGGCGCATCTATTCCTATGGATTTTATACCTACCTGAGTCCTTTGTTACTGTCTCCTGACGCACGCGAACTCCGGGCCATCGACCACTTCCGGGTCCGCGGCGTATTCTCCCCTTTTTTTTAATAAAAGCTCCAACAGCGTACACCGCATTTAACTACGGGACGCTGTTCTGGAGGGTAGGTCCTGAGTTATGGACCAGAATTGGATATGTGAGTACCTTTGGCCTCACGGCTCATATGATATATTAACATTATTTTCTGCTCATAAGACTTACTACACTGGTTTGTTTTGATATGTATTTTGAATTAAGAGTATACTACTGTTACATACACAGCCCTACAGCTCCATACCGTTTTGAGATTAATTTTTTGACAACTTGTTTCTCCAATCATGTATTATGCCTGTTTTTCCACTGGGCAACATGTGTTTTATAAACTAGCTTTATGACGTTTACTATGTTATTCTATGTTAATGGTTTATATCCATCAGACAAAGTGTTGTTCTGAGTCCTTTGAACGCGCTTCCCAAAGAGCCTGTTTTCAATTTGGGGATGGTAAGCCTGTTGCACCGTTTGTGACACATTTTTTTATCCATCACATTTATAGCTCGCATACACACCTCTATAACCACAGTTGGGATATTTTGGTGTATGTCTGTCTTCTTTTTTGTTTTCTAGGGCGACTCGACTTTGACTTAGCCAGTTTACTTTAATGTAAGTGACCGGTTTGTGTATTTTAATATTGAGACTTTTTCTTTAATTGGAGAAGAACACATTTTTTGGTCCTGATGAAGCGTCATTGGATCCTTTTGGACCGCACGACACGAAACATGTCGACCTTTGCCTAGAGGTACTATAAAAGTTATAGACCTCGCACATCTGTTGTCTTTTTGAGAGTAATTGAGCATTATATACTCAATTTTTACTCTCTTCCTGTTTTTAACCTTGGTCTTCATCCAATTACATTGATTAAAAATATGATATGCGTGGTGATGAATAACCAATTTTCTTTCTGTTCTCTCCTTTGTATGCTGGTGCCAGAATATAGGCATTTCCGTCCAGATAGTTCGAACCCACCAGTCACTATCAGAACAGTACGGCTTAGAGCCCCCTCACGGGGAGCCCGCCAGGCGTTGCAGCGCCGGCCTGGCAAGGAGCATTTCCCAATGATGATACTAGTCATCCATTGTGATACTTGAGGGCTCTTGCTCCTGTGACTCCAGGTACCCTAGGCCATTATAGAATACGTGGAACAGTGTACCTTTATTTGCAACACTATTACTGGGAGACTGTACACTGGACCAGTTAATCTCCCGGTCCCTCCCCCCTTATATTTAAGTAGCTGCCTACAGCCAGGCGGAAGTCAAAGTTCCGCCCACCATATTAAGACACTGCAATCCGCCACATTTCCAGGGTGGTACCAACGACATCAAAAGCCTGGCGGAAACACTGCACAGAAGTGAAAGGACTCACCATTGGAGACACAGGGAATAACCATGCTGCCATGGAGCCCGAACTGCTTGTCTTTCCCATGATCTTCTACGTTCTGCTCCACCATGAACACCAACAACGGCGAAGACGATGACGGTGAGTACAACTGCCTAGCACACAAGGGAGGGGGAGGAAAAAGAGAGTGACGCACACACACACCACACACACACCCCCAACACCACACACACAATCAGCTGCATTACAAAAACAAGTTGACCCCGTAACTCGGCTGAATAATGGAAGGACAAAACGATTTAAAAAAAGTGAATGTAATGAGACCAACACAGCATGAAAAATAAGAAAGTTAAGATAATAGGTATATACAAATGAACACAAAAAGAGACACAGCCCAGTCCACAATGTTCATAAGCCACATGGCCACAGGCCAAAGTCCAAGGCCACACATGTCACCTGCATTAACACAGAAAGAACACTGCAGGGGCATCAGTTAGTAAATAGGCAAGCATCTAAGGGGGACGGGGGCATCTCAGCCGGGAAATTGAACAAGACTACTGGTTCCTGGAGGGGGCAACATGCCCTGTGCTTGGTCCTGGTGAGTGCAAGGCCACAGTCTCTCAAGTGGGTGACTTGTTTACTTGCTCTGGAGGAGACAACCTGCCCTGTGCTTGGTCCTGGGGAGTTCAAGGCCACAGTCTCTGGAGTGGGTGACTTGCCCACTTGCTCTGGAGGGGGCAACATGCCCTGTGCTTGGTCTGGGGAGTGCAAGGCCACAGTCTCTGGAGTGGGAGACTTGCCCACTTGCTCTGGAGGGGGCAACATGCCCTGTGCTTGGTCCTGGGGAGTGCAAGGCCACAGTCTCTGGAGTTGGTGACTTGCCCATTTGCTCCGGAGGGGGCAACATGACCTGTGCTTGGTCCTGGGGAGTGCAAGGCCACAGTCTCTGGAGTGGGTGACTTGCCCACTTGCTCTGGAGGGGGCAACATGCCCTGTGCTTGGTCCTGGGGAGTGCAAGACCACAGTCTCTCAAGTGGCTGACTTGTCCACTGGTTCTGGAGGGGGCATCATGCCCTGTTCTCTTGATCCTGGGGAGTGTTGGGCATGTGGGTATCTTACCCACTGGTTCTGGAGGGGCATTGTGCCCTGTGCTCTTAATCCTGGGGAGTGCTGGGCATGTGGGTGTCTTACCCACTGGTTCTGGAGGGGGTATCGTGCCCTGTGCTCTTGATCCTGGGGAGTGGAAGATCACTGTCTCTCAGGTGGGTGTCATACCCACAGGATTTTCAGGGGGCAGGCCACACAGCAGCCCACGGAGGCAGAATTATATGCCGTCCGCCGGCGGTGATGGCTGCTCAGTGGTGGTGATGCTGCTGCTGGGGGGATACTCCTGCCCATCACCTGAAACCTCGGACGACTGTTCAGTGGAGGTGGTGGTGCTATTGGGAGGGAGGCACCTCCCCATCCCCTGCAAACTCAGACAGCTGCTCAGTGGAGGTGGTAGTGCTGTTGGGGGGAGGCTCCTGCCCATCCCATGCAACCTCAGATGGCTGCTCAGTGGAGGCGGTGGTGCTGTTGGGGGGGAGGCTCCTGCCCATCCTCTGCAACATCGGGCGGCTGCACAACCATGGTTGTTGGTGAGGGCTCCCACACAGTTCCTGCCCCAGGCGCCTTGCTCTTCCTTCCTGCTGGTGCAGGCTTCTTGCTCTTCCTAGCAGCTGGGGCAGACTCCTTTCCCTTCTTAGCAGCTGCTACAGACTCCTTTGTCTTCCTGGCATCTGGGGCAGGCTCCTCTCCCTTCTTAGCAGCTGCTACAGGCTCTTTGTCATCCTGGCAGCTCTGGCAATGCTCCTTTGCCTTCTTATCAGCTTCTGCAGGTTCCTTTGTCTTCCTGGCAGATGGGGCAGGCTATTTCTATTGAGGCTGTCTGGTTTAGGCTCCTTCACCTTCAGGACATGTGGCCTGGATCCTTTTCCCCCACGAGTGGGTGTGGTAAAGACTAGGCCCGTGGACAGGGTGGCTGAGGTGCTTGGCTGGGTTCTTCCTACCCTGCCCATACATGCAGGATGGTGGGGAGGGGTAGGGAAGAGGTCAATGGTGGATAGAAACAATTTTTTAGGGACATTGGGGCGGGAAGAGGGAGAAGGAATGGCAGTGGAGGAAGAGGGAGTAGTTGTTGGAGGTGTCTATCTGCTGCTTTTGGGTGCAAGTAAATGGGCTGTGTGTTGTGACGTGGATGGCTGTTGGGTGTCTTAGTGCTTGCATTTGTGTACCTTAGGGGGGGCAGACACAATGGGAGAGGACACAGGGGATGTGTGCATAGCTGTTGTGGAGGTGTCTGCCAGTGAGGTGTGTGTTCTGCTTGGTGTGGCGGTGATGCTGGTAGTGAATGATGATGTAGTGCATTCAGGTGTGAGTGTAGACGGAAGTGGGAGGGAGGTGGAGTAGGAGGAGGAGACAGTGGAGACATTGGATGTTGGTGTGTCTGCATGTGGACAGTGTTTGTGTGAGTGCTTGTGAGATGAAGTGTGGTGCTTGTGTTTGCCTGTACCACTCCTGTGTGTTCTCTTGTGTGCATGCTCGTCTGCCTGTGTGCTTGGGATGGGTTGGGGTTGAGGAGAATGGGACTGGGAAGAGGAAGTTGGAGGGTAGAAACAGGACAATGGTTGCCATCAGAGAGGAGGCCAGAGCCTGAATTGATCTCAGTTGGACCGCCAATACAGTGTGAATGCCCTCCAGGAATGCATTAGTCTGTTGCATCTGGGCTGCCAGCCCCTGGATCTCATTCACAATGGTTGACTTCCCTACAGAGATGAATCTCAGGAGGTCCATAGCCTCCTTACTCAGGGCAGCAGGGCTAACCGGGGCAGGGCCTGAGGTGCCTGGGGTAAAGGAGATGCCCACCCTCCTCGGTAAGCAGGCACGGGCAACTCGATGAGGGGCTGCTGGGAGGGCTGTGCTGGTACCGGGGGTTGGCGGTGGTACCTGTAGCTGGGGTGGTCACAGAAGTGTCCGCCACCACCATGGAGCTTCCAGGAGGTATGTGTGTCAGAACTGTCCCCTCCAGTCTCCGCTGTGGTGCTCCCCTCTCCCTCCGTCCCACTGGTGCCCTAACCGTTGGTGGACTCTGCCTCCTGGGTCCTTGTCAGAGTCACCAGATCCTCGGGGTCTGTGCACGTTCCCAACACTTCCACCACAAGACAGCTCCAATACTCTGATTAGAATTGTCACAGAGTCTAAGAGAGTCCAAGTGGGGAAAAGGGGATTAGGAAGGGAACAGCTGGGAAGGAGACCTGTAGGAAGTAAAAGGTTAAAACACACAATAGAAAAATTATATCACATTAATCAGTACTAGGTTATGACTCTAAGCATTGTCATTCTGAAAAAACATGGACAACCTAAACATAGACTTAAATACCGAGGCTTCAAGATGACTGGATACCTGTGAGGGAATCAAGAAAGGTTACATGCAACTTTCAAATTCAAGTATAATCTTTTGCATGAGGATCAGGAAATAATCTAAATGATTTCTAAACCATCATATGAATTGTATTTCAGAAACTAATTATGTACATACAACATTACATCTAGAGCTTTTGTTTGTTTTCACAAAGTTGCCGGAACATGAATTGTGCACATTGCAGATGTTCACAAAAGTTGTAAATACCATGGAATGATTGTGCACCATGAATAACATAAAATAGACTCGAGAAATAAATCATGCGTCTTGCCAACTCAAAAGCCACCAAGTAAATGCCAGGAACTGGTAGCGCATAATGAACACCGTGATCTTAAACACAAGAAGCGAATTGCGCGTTATGCCGATTCGAATGTCAGCCAGTAAATGTCATGAAATGGTAACACGCAATGAATATCATGAATTAGACACAAGAAAAGGAATCGTGCGACTTGCCGGTTCGAATGTCACCATATGAATGTCAGGAGATGGTAGCGTACAATGAATCTTGCGCGTCTTGCCGATTCGAATGCCACCATGTAACTGCCAAGAAATGTTAGCACACAATGAATATCCAGGGTTAAAACACGAGAAACGAATCGCGCGTCTTGCCGATTCGAATGCCACCATGAAACTGCCAAGAAATGGTAGCGCACAATGAATATCAATTCGAATGTCACCATGAAACTGCCAAGAAATGGTAGCGCACAATGAATATCAAGGGTTAAAGCACGAGAAAGGAATTGCGCGTCTTGCCGGTTTGAATGCCACCATGAAACTGCCAAGAAATGGTAACGCACAATGAATATCAAGGGTTAAAGCACGCGAAATGAATTGCGCATCTTGCCAATCTGAATGCCACCATGAAACTGCAAAGAAATGGTAGCGCACAATGAATATCAAGGGTTAAAGCACAAGAAACGAATCGCGCGTCTTGCCGATTCCGAATGGTTACATGTAAATGCCAGAAAAAAACAGAGCACATTCACACACACAAGGTAAAATCTCTCAATATGGAATTTAGGCCCAAGAACTCGGATGTCTTCGAAAACGGGATAGGGGCCCAGCCCGACCTCCGTCTTACCGCCCTGATCAAGGATCACCAATGCAAATGAAGGGCAGAGGCCTGGAAGATCAAAGTAGGCCACCGGAACAGGAGCTCAGGAAGTTGCTGCTGCTCTGCACCGGGACCTCTGAATAGTGAGCACGTGGAGCTGGGCTGGCTCCCTTTTTATAGAGTCTTAGCCCAGCCCACCAACCACACCCAGGCATGCTGCAGGGAAAGCTTCTTGAAGGCCCTGGAAAGGGACCCCACCCTGACACAGTCTGAAAGGCAGCAGCAGTACATTACATGTGAACAGTATTTATATGCATGCTGAACATTAGTCTTCAAGATTAAACTCTGCAGTGCAAAAGGTTAAACAACATCATATCAGCACAATGCATAAATTATATTAGCTTGAAAATGTTAGGTTTTTGCATTTTAGTCGCCCGTAGAGCACGCCCTGCCCTGATGTTGACAGTCCTGTGGGATGTAGCTCCCTCCGTCACTGTTGCCTCTGCTCCTCTGCCTGCTGATGCTAATGCACATAAGGAAAGGATAACAAAACAAAAAGGGGGGAAGAGACAAAGAATCCACATGGTCAATCGTTGGCGTACACAGTACCCTCACACACAGGGAACAGGCTTATGCAATATGCCATAGCACTATCAGAGAAATAGTTAGCAACCAAGGCATGGGGAGGGGTACACACTGGAAAATGCAACACACCTGGGACCCAGGCAGCCATGACCAGTAGTGGATGCCTTTGAGCTAGGTAGCAAAATTTACCGTTCTGAACCCTAGCCACCAGGGGAGCCATGCTGGAATATCAGGCCTTGCCTAGGGGCACCCACTGACACCTATCCCCTACCCAGATACCACCCCACCAGCCGTAAGTTGTAATGATGGCCACTGTACTCACCCCCTTGTGACTGCTGTGATGCCTTCAAGTGCCCATCCAGCTCAGAATAGGCCACCACCAGTATGCGGGCCATCAGGGGGGTCAGGGTTCAACGGGCAACCCTTCCTCATTGGGAGGCTAACCCCAGCTTGGCCTCTGCCATCTTCCATGTCCAGCGTCTCAGGTCCTCCCCCTGTTTGTGACAGTAGGTGCTCTGCCTGCCATAGACCCCCAAGGTCTGCACCTCCTTGGCAATGGCACGTCATATGCCCTTCTTTTGATGGGCGCTAACCTACAGAGGCAATAGACACAGGAAAATATATTTAGACAAACAGACCTGCCTGTTACAATTACGGCCCACCATTTCCCTTTACATCGCCATTTACACACACATGGCCCAGCACACAACCTATATGCCGCCCAGAGGACATCCATCCACCCCCCCTTACACGAGGCCTTCACACACACCACTGCATGCATTCATGCCACATGCCCACAGTGTACTCACCTGTTGATCTGGAGGGCCATACAGCAGTCAGTACTGGGGTAGAACCCTATCCACCAGTCTCTCCAACTCATCTGAAGTGAAGGCTGGGGCCCTTTCCCCAGTCACACAGACCATGGTAGGTTCCAGATACAACAGATCCCTGATTGTCTTGTGGGTGAGGTGTGGCCTGGGGTCCCTGTAGAGGTGGACACACTGCTGATTGACATGTCCTGGGGACAGAGGTGTGGGTATGCTGGGTGGGTGCTGTGGTGGTGTTTCATGATGGGGGAGGCTCTGTGGTGGTGTGTGACTGGGCCTGGGTAACCGGCTGTGCAGAAGTCCCTGATGGGCCAGGTTTGTCATCCAGATCCTGAAGACCAGAGATGCTGTCATCACTGTGGGCCTCTTCAGTTGAGGGACTGGATATTGCTGGCACCTCCTCACCACTGACATTGGCTGGGATACCTGTGGGGATGTAAATGATGTGTTGTGGTTTCTGTGTCTGACATATTGTGCATCCGTGGCTTGCTCTCTTTGGTTGTATTTGCCCTGTCAGCTTTCACCGGTGTTTGTTGGTGTATGGTGGGGTTGTTAGTTCTCTATAGTGTGCATGCTTTAGTGATATGTGCCCATGCAGGTCTGTGAGTGGTGTCCATGCATTGGTAGAGCATGCTGGGTTTGGCATTGGGATGAGTGAGATGTGATGGTGGGGTGTGTGGGAAGTGGTGGAGTGATGGAAGTGAGCATGAGGGTGGGTGTATGTGATGGCATGCAGGTAGGGGAGTAGTAGTAGTAGATAGTTGACTTACCAGTGTCCAGTCCTCCTACTCCGGCCAGGCCCTCAGGATGCAGGATTGTCAAGACTTGCTCCTCCCATGCTGTTAGTTGTGGAGGAGGAGGTGGGGGTCCACTGCCAGTCCTCTGTACAGCGAGTTGCTGTCTTGCTGCAATGGAACGTACCTTCCCTCGTAGGTCGTTCTACCTCTTCCTGATGTCATCCCTAGTTCTTGGGTGCTGTTCCCCGGCGTTGACCCTGTCCACGATTCTTCGCCATAGCTCCATCGTCCTAGCTATCGATATCTGCTGCACCTGTGCTCCAACTAACTGTGGCTTTACCCTGATAATTTCCTCCACCATGACTCTTACCCCCTCCTCTGTGAAGCAGGGGTGTTTTTGTGGTGCCATGATTGTTGTGTGTAGGTGAGGGTGTGTTCGGTAAAGTGTTGGGGTGTCGATGTGGGATGCGTGTGTGGTGTATATAGTGTGTGGCTCTAGTTGTGTCTGTGGTCTTGATGTCACTCTGCTGGCAATGGTTTGTAGTCGTAAAGGGTTGTGGGTAATGTGGGTGTGTGTTTTATAGTCTTGTGGGTGTGTGGGTGTGGTGTGTGTATAAGTGTCAGGTATGTGTTGTTTGAATTGTCCAATGTGGTGTTTTTTTTTTTTGTTGTCCATTTTGAGCACGGCAGTATGTACCGCCAATGGTTTACCGCCGTTGAATATCCACCGTGGTGATTCGTGAGTCATAATGTGGTGGGCGTAGTTCTGTTGGCGTAACGGTATGGGTTTTGATACCACCAGTTTATCACTGACCTTTGAAGTGGCGGATTTGCGTGTGTGGCTGAATAGTGATGGATTGGTGTGTGCGTGTCATAATATGGTGAACGGATATCCGCCATGGCGGCGGTAAGTTGGCACCACTCAGCGTGGCAGTAAGTGGGGTTTACTGCCAATGTCATAATGAGGGCCTTGATGTGCTCATCAAACTTTGGAAACTTAGTGACTATAACGATGAAGAAGTCATGCACTTCATAGTCATTGAAGGTTGTTTGTTGAATCATTCAGAAAATGCATTTTGCAAGAGACACTCACTGTACAAAAAGTACTGATGGCTGCCAGGGCTGAGGAACGAGCAGATGGGAACACAGCCAACATGGAAGCAGGAACAGCAAAAGGTCAATGTGAATTGGTCATGAAGACTAGACACAAGCACTGAGCAGACGGTCGTAAGGCGACTTCTTTAAAGAAAGGAAGACTGTATTTCCTATGTGAATTTTCATTTCAACATGAAGATAAATTTCAAGGCATTGGACAAACATACAAAGAGTGCAGAAAGGAGAATCACTTCATAACGGTTTGCAAAGCAAAAGAGAAACTAATTAAGTCACTGGGAGATGAGTAAATGGACTTCAGAAGCATTCTCACCACATGCACAAAGACAAAAAGCAACCTCAACTGCGACAGGTAGAAAATAAATTAAGTTGATGATCGTCAAATTCATCCTGCTTGAGTTCTTCGACATCAGTGAAGAGGGTGAGTTTGCAAGTTCATTGATAAAAAGGAGCAACATTCACATGTCGGCCTTGCACTTGCAAAGAAGACAAACGAACGCCAAAAACAAGTGTGAAATTGAAACAAAAGAACTCCTATGGACATTGCCCCAAGGTCAAACTAAAGATCAACGGGTGTCCCATAATCTTTGTAACTGACAGCGGTGCATGGATCAACATCATGGCAGTCAAATAATTTAACAATTCATCACCTGTACTGTGACTCAAAGCATCATATACGAAGGTGCACACATGGGCTTCTTCCAAACCGTTGTGGAGTCAAAGATCATTCACAATGACCTTGCGGCATGAGAAGAAATCTGTGCAGGACCCAATCCACGTTCCTCAAAGGTACTCCATCTAGTGCATGCCTACTTAGTTTTTCAACTGCTTCTGCCATGGGACTGATAATCATCAATTACAACCTAAATATGCAATCTGAAATTGTGAGTCAGTTCCTGTCACTATTTCATGGCCTTGAAAGACTCAAAATAATAAAGGTGCAACTTACATAAATGAAGACATCCGGCCTGTTGTACAGTGACACTGTAAAATGGCATTTCATCTACAAGAAGCGGTCAGGAAGGAACTAGAAGCCGTGCTGAAACATTACATTATCGAATGCTCTACTGGTCCCATGCCATGGATGTTGCCCATAGTGGTAGTGCCAAAAAAGGACAGTGGAGGTGTAGTGTGCCTCTACTTGGATATACGTAAAGCCAACACAGCAATCAAGAGAGAAAGTCATCCTAGTCCGCACATTGCGGAAATTATTATGCAGCTTAATGAAGCCAAATACTTCTCCCGTCTTGACCTGAATAAGGGATACCATCAACTCAGACTGGAAGAAATTGCAGGTGCATTACCACTTTTTTTGACTCAGGTCCATTTGTTCAGCCACAAAACACGGAGCTTTGGAGTGTCACCTGCTACAGAAATATTCTAAGATGTTATACATAGATTTAAACAGTCTGTTACACATGCCTTGCATTACAGTGATGACATACTGGTATTTGGCACAACACAGAAGTAGCCTGATAAGGCTCTCAAACAATTGTGTCAGTTACATTCAGATGCAGGTCTCACATTAAATCCCAAAATGTGTACATTTCAAAAAACAAAACTCAAGTTCTTTGGACACATATTTTCTGATGGAGGGATGTGATCCTGATGTAGTGTGAGCACGATTAGCTACCCAGTCCTCTACAAGATGTCGCCATGGTACAGTCCTTTTTGAGTATGGCCACCTGTTGTTCAAGGTACAGTTGTGACTTTGCCACAGTGAGTGCCCAATTGTGAGACCTGACAAAATTAAATGTCCAGTTCTGATGGGCGGCTGAATGTGACCACAGCTTTAAAAATGTAAAACAAGCAATTGAAAATGCGACTGACATCGCCCACTTTCTTCCTAAACTTCACACAAAGATCACTGATTGGGCAAGTTCAGTGGTGATGGGAGCAATCCTTGCTCAGCATAATGACATCCAAATGCTCAAAGACACATTGTAGAGTATATCATTCAAAGCTTATCAGACTCAGAGTGTGCCTATTGCCAGCCGTTAAATGAAATTCTAGCTGTAGTATGGGCCTGTGTACATTTTCATGTGTTTCTGTATGGAAAGCATTTCATGACCATCACAGACACCCAGGTGCTGCTCACCATTTGTGGGAATCTGAAGGCCAAGATGCCACCTTGCCTTGAAAGGTGGGAGTTCTGTCTATATGAGTGTGACTATACAATTGTGCACAAGCCAGTCAAGAATCAAAACCCTGCAGATTATTTCTCAAAAGTACCTCTACAGCAGCACAGTTAATGTTGAACACTGCTGAAGAATACGTCAGCTTCATTGTAAAGTCTAGCACGCCTGTGGCTGTGTCCATCGAACATTTTATCACCACTACAAATGCCAATAAGGACATGCTTGCACTTAAAACATCTTCCAGTGCAATTATGGAGACGGTGTCAACCTCTAAGTGATGATACTGAATTTCAAAAATAAAGAAATGTCCAAGATGAACTGTCACTAAAGAAGGCATTGTGCTGGGAGAATCCCAGATTGTCATACCTACCAGTCTGAAACAGCAAGTCACTGAACTTGTTCATGAAGGACATTGTGGCATTGTAGTCATCAAGAGGGCCTTGAGAGATCAAGTTTAGTTTCCTTGCTTGTATGAGAAGGTTGAGAGGGAATTAAAGGAGTGTAATTTATGCAATTTCCTGTCTCCTAAGGTGACCCAGCAGTCACTACCCATGTCTGATCTTCCTGCGCATGCGTCAATAAGAGTAGCTGTAGACTTCTTTGGGCCCCTGGTGAACAGACATCATCTTATGGTGGTCATCGACAAGTATTCCCATTTTCCTCTGGTAGAGGACATGTCATCAACAACTCACAACAAAGTAGTCATTGAGCGGCTAAACATCATGGGGGTCATTACAACCCTGGCGGATGGCGGATAACCGGCAGTGAGACCGCCAACAGGCTTGCAGTCTTACCTAGGTGTATTATGACCATGGTGGTTACCGCCATGGTCAACCGCCGGTTCTCCGTCCCGCCCGCCAGGGCGGAGACGACCGCCGGGCTGGAGACCTGGGTCCCCAGCCCGGCGGCCGTCAGTATACCGCCGGCGGTATTTGGACCCGGCTTACTGCCGTGGATTTTCAGCGGTTTGAACCGCCATGAAATCCATGGCGGTAAGCACTATCAGTGCCAGGGAATTCCTTCCCTGGCACTGATAGGGGTCTCCCCCACCCCCCACCCCCACCCAACTCCCTCCCCTCCCCCCCACCACCCCTGCCACCCCCCAAAGGTGACAGGGCCCCCCTCTCCACCCCAACCCCCAACATAACATTACTCACACACACCCGACACGCATGCAGGCACCACCAACACACACACACAACCCGACATACATGCCTACATCCACACACACAGTCAGACACGCACCCCCACATTCAAACATACACACACACATCCATACAGACATACCCACAGCCATACACGCACTCATTCCCATACACACAACACCCCGCAAGCATACACACACTCACACACCCCCTCTACATACACACACGCACAGCCCCATGCACGCACACAACACACTACACCCCCCCACCCTCCTCCCCTAACAGACGATTGACTTACCTGGTCCGTCGATCCTCCGAGAGGGGACGTGAGCCATGGGGGCAGCTCCGCTGACACCACACCGCCAACAGAACACCGCAACAGCGAATCACAGGACGTGATTCGCTGGGCGGTGTTCTGTTGGCGTGGTGGTGGAGGTGGAGCAACCTCCACTTCCCCGCCGCCCGCAAGTATGGCTGTTGGCGGCTCTCCATCGGAATAACGACAGAGAGCAGCCAACAGTCATAATACGCCGAACGGCAAACCGCCTGCACAGGCGGTCTTCCGCACGGCGGTCCCTCAGCGGTCTTGCAAAAAGACCGCTGAGGTCGTAATGACCCCCCATATTTGCAGTGTGGGGCATACCTGACACTCTCAAGTCTGACCATAGTCTACCATTCAGCAGCGAGGAGTTTAAATATTTTCTAACTAAACTCAATATCAAACATCAGAAAAGCACACCTTTGTGGCATCAAGCCAACTGCGTCATAAAATGGTTTATGGGGACCCTGAAACAAGTAATCCAACGTGCTTTGATGGAGGGAATTGAGCTGAGTCAGGCGTTTGTGTCAAGGCCTCCGTGCTGATTGGTGGACTCCTCACTCTACCACTGGTGAGAGCCCTGCCACCCTGATGTTTGGTAGAGCTATAAGAACAAAGATAACTCAGTGGACCCCTGAGCAAACCTTGAATGATGATGAGGTTTGTACTACTGACACTGCTCAGAAATGTCAAATGAAGACATATGCTGATCAGTGTCATCGAACTCAGGAGATTGTATTTGGCGAGGGTAACCAGTTCTCCCCAAGAAAAATTTAAGCAATAGACAGATCCTCCATTTGATGTTGATCCCTTGAAAGTTGTGAAATACAAGGGGCACATGATAATGGTGCACTGTCCTGGCAAATCGATTACAAGGGACTCATCACATTTAAAACATCTGTCTCGCCAATTATCTTTCCCTGCAAGTCCAGAGGAGTTTGTTCCAACTGAAAACCATAATAAGATTTCAGACCTTTAAATGTTGGTCTCCACCCAAGGCACAGCTCAACTACCTCATATCATGTGGTCTGGTTGAACTATGCAAGAACCCAGACAGCTGATAGAGGAAATGCAATACTGCTATTACTTAATTTTTTTAATGTCTTTTTGTTTAGCAAGGGGGGAGAGATGTAGGGCCATATTTATACTATGTTTGCGCCGGATTTGCGTCGTTTTTTTTTACGCAAATTCGACGTAAAACGAACTCCATATTTATACTCTGGCGTTAGACGCGTCGAGCGCCAAAGTTCATGGAGTTTGCGTCATTTTTTAGCGTGGACACCTACTTTGCGTTAATGATATGCAAGGTAGGTGTTCCCTTCTAAAAAATGACTCCGAGGCATGTGCGCCGTATTTACACTCCCGGGCAAAAATGACGCCCGGGAGTGGGCGGGTCAAAAAAAATGATGTCCAGCCGCTTTTGCGTTGTTTTTTAGTGCCTGGTCAGGGAAGGCGTTAAGGGACCTGTGGGCTCGGAAGGAGCCCAGAGGTGCCCTCCCATGCCCCCAGGGACACCCCCTGCCACCCTTGCCCACCCCAGGAGGATGCCCAAGGATGGAGGGACCCATCCCAGGGAACTTAAGGTAAGTTCAGGTAAGTATTTTTTGTATTTTATTTTTGTGGCATAGGGGGGCCTGATTTGTGCCCCCCTACATGCCACTATGTCCAATGACCATGCCCAGGGGACATAAGTCCCCTGGGCATGGCCATTGGGCAAGGGGGCATGACTCCTGTCTTTGCTAAGACAGGAGTCATTTCAATGGGGGTTGGGAGTCAAAAATAATGGCGCAAATCGGGTTGAGGCGAAAGTTTTGCCTCATCCTGACTTGCCCCATTTTTTGACGCCCAAGCTCCATATTCCCCTACGGCGGCACTGCCTAGTGTAAGTCATTTTTTTTTACGCACACCAGGCAGCTCCGCCGGATAACGCCGGCTAACGTCAGTGAATAAATACGGCGCCCGCATGGCGCTTCAGAATGGCGTTAGATTTTTTGACGCACAACTGCGTTGGCGCAGTTGTGCGTCGAAAAGTATAAATATGGACCGTAGTGTCTTTGCTCGGTGAGTACTAGGACCACATGGCCCAGAGCAGACTCAAGGAAGGAACTACAAAATCAAAATGGGAGGTGTTAAGGTGTGGTCATCAATGGTTAAGAGGTATTGGGAAGTCAGTTGGATGTTTTACTCTGATAAATAAAGACATAAAATAAAGAGCACCATGTGTGGCGTGTTCTTGGGCAAGCTCCCAGACTGAGGAGGACGTGACAAGATCTATGTTTCTGGTATGGTGCAATGTGAGGACTGCAGCAGACTCAGCCTTCTCCCTTAAACTTTGACACCAGCAGGGAAGTGAAAGCCCTCATCAACAAGTATAGCACACATTTCCATCCCTCTCCAGAGATGTTTGGGTGGGGTTTTTCCACAGAGAACACTTCAGCAAAAAATAGCACTGGAATAGTAGAAATATATTGGCTTAAAAGAGAGAGAGAAGTGCCTGCACACTTGATAACAGGAGAGAAGTTGGTCACCATCATCCACAAGTATAGCTTGGAATGAGGGCCTGCTTCTATGCCAACTCTTGTAACAACAGGCCACTGATCTGCAGCCATGGAGAACATTCTGCAGTCCTAATGGAGCCATTATTGGGGATGGTAGCCTTCCTGCTGTAGAATTTAGGCATTGTAATAATGCCCAGTCACAGAAGACAGGAGAAGCAGTGGGTGTGGTGCGTAAGCAAGGGTTTCACTGAGACCTTGTCACTGTGGTTGGGCACATTCAGAGGGAGGAGGCTTGTAGTGGTTGTTAAGAAGAAGGCAGAGCCTTCTAATTTTATGGAACTAAGGCCTTCTTCCTCTCCTTGTCCATGACCATTTCCCCATCTAGCATCTTGTTTAGCATATATTATCTATTCTGACAGCAGCAGGTCGCTGACTGGTTAATTGTTCCTGGCAGTTACAATTTTTTATTCAAAGATGTCCTTCATTTGATTGAACCATCAGAATTATTTTTTAAACTGAGCATAACTTGCTTGTACTATTTAGAATATATATTTTCATGTAGTAACAAAACTCACTACTTTTGGTTGCAGTGCTCAATAGGGTGATGTTAGAAATTGGGTCTCTAGTTGGCAGAGGTTTACACCCTCTCCAACCAGGGAACACAATCCTGTTCAGGGTAAGTCACCACACAACCTAAGTTATCCTGTGCTCACCCTCCTGTGACTTTGCACAGAGCAAGCAGGCTTAACTTAGAAGGCAATATATAAAGCATTTGTGTAATAACTCATACAATAACACAGTGAAAACACCTCAAAAAGTACTCCACACCAGTTTAAAAAATAGAAAATAGTTATCTGACTAAAATAAGACAAAAATGGCAAAGACCTTATATGCACAAGTCGAGATATCACTTTTTAAAGGTTTAAATGAGTCTCAATCTGTAAGAATCTGTGGTTGTGTCCTTTTAACCCACAGTAACAGGGATGCATCAAAAAATAACGACGCAGAGGGGGGCGGAGGAGGAGATGCATTGGAAAGTAAAGTGAGGTTTCCAGTAGTAACAGCCCTGATTCTTCACTGCAAAGCGGGCATATTTTGATGCCCAGGGATGATGTGTGTAAAATCCAGAATGTTTTGTGAAGAGGCTACAGGCGCTGTTTCAATCTAGCAGGCTATGCAGCACTTCTTCAGCTACGAGACAGGTGCTGTGTTGATCCAGCAGGCGTTGCATCAAATTTTGCAGGTGCTGCATCGATTTTCCATCGCACTGGATTTTCTTCTCTTTGGTGATGTCTTTGATGGCCCTGAGACTTCAGAAAAGGAGCCAAGCTCCATCCAAGCCTTTGGAGAGCACTTGTGGGGGAAGGAGGAGTCCTTCCAGCAGAGTCAGGGGCCAGCAGGCACCAGGGCAACAGTCAGACCAGCAGTCCTTCCAGCAAAGCAGTCCAGAAGAGTCCTTTGGCCAGCCAGGCAGTCCTTCTGACAGTGTCCAGTTGTAGGTTCGGAAGTGTCTGATTTGGTGGGGTCATAGACCCAGTATATTTACCCAAAAGCACCTTTAAAGTAGGGGAAGCTTCAAAGGGTGGTATTGAAGTTCACAGGTTCCCCTTTCAACCCAGCCCAGTCTAACAGGAGCCCTGTGGGGTAGTGCCAGTCTTTTGTGTGAGGGCAAGCAACTGGCCTGTGGAGTATAAGTGAGAGCCCCTCCACCCTTACTTCCCTGGAAGACCCATCAGTATGCAGATGAATGCAGATGCAGCTGAGTGTCCTGTGTGTATGGCTGTGTTTATTCCTGTCTGGTTGTAATACACAAGGGTAGCTGTCAACCAGCTCAGACCAGACATGGATTGGAGACAGGATGTAAGGCACGGAGAGCAGTAAGTGCAGAGAAATGTCTACTTTTTTAAAGTGGCATTTCTACAATAGTAATGTAGAATCCAACTTCACCAGTAAGTAGGATTTCTCATTACCATTCCAACCATACCAAACATGACAAAGCTATTCCCGTCAGATTAGAAATTACCACTTAAAAGAATATAAGGGAATTTGTAATGCTGGCCTATGAGAGAAGCAAGCTTCAAAGTAGTGAAAAATAACTTTGGGAGTTTTTCAGTACAACAAGCACATGCCCTGCCTTTTACTTACATAGCACAATGCCCTCTGGGTCACCTATGGTCTACCGTATTGGAAGACTTATATGTAAAAAAGGGGAATTTGAGGCTTGGCAAGTAGTTTTAAATGTCAAGTCGAGGTGGCAGTGAAACTGCACACACAGGCCTTGCCCTGGCAGACTTGAGACATGGTTAAAGGGCTACTTATGTGGTGGCACAATCAGTGCTTCATGACCACTAGTAGCATTTAATTTACAGGCCCTGGGCACATCTAGTGCACTGTACTATGGACTTTAGGTAAACTAAATATGCCAGTTGGGTATGAGCCAATGTTACCATGTTTAGGGGAGCCAGGACAAGCACTTTAGCACTGGTCAGCAATGATAAAATGTGCAGAGTCCTAAAACCAGCAAAAAATAAGGTCAGAAAAATAGAGGGAGGCAGGTTCAAAGTTGGGGGAGGACCACTTTAAGGCTGTTAAGCCTAACAGAAAACATAGCCCAAAGACATTAAAGCATGTTCTAGTGCATAACTGTGGAGCCAGACTGAGTTGCACATTTTGTAAGCAGAAGTGATTTACCTAGAATCACAAACCTACTTCCCTAATTCCATAGTCAGCAGCTCCAGTTGTTTGGACACATCTCATCTGTTGTGTTAAAACCCAATCACTATATTTGGCATGCATGGGTGCTCTAGCCAGTACTCTCTCTGTTTAACACACAGTTGTGTAACACATATTGTTTTCGTTGTCAATCACTTACAAATTGAAATACTTTCTACCAAGATATATAACATAAAATTATATAAGGAATAAATTACTTCCTGCCGTACATGATAAGGATATAGCAAGTCACTGAAGAACTCTATCACCATATAGAGGAATGAGGACAAAGGAACTCCAAGGTGACTTGCAATATCCTTACAGTCTACTGCCGGTGGTACTTTATTCCTTATATACATAGTCACACCATCACACTTTTCGTAAACTGAGTACATTCCTGGTGTGTCGTTCTATCAAACGAAAGAGACGATGGGGTCATTACAACCCTGGCGGACGGTGTTAAAGCGGAGGTAAGACCGCCAACAGGCTGGCGGTCTTTTTTTTAATATTGTGACCATGGCGGTTACCGCCATGGTCATCCGCCGCTTCTCCGTTCTACCCGCCAGGGTGGAGACGACCGCTGGGCTGGAGACCCGGCGGCCGTCACAATACCACCGCCGGTATTTTGACCCTGCTTACCGCCGTGGATTTCCAGCGGTAGGAACCGCCATGAAATCCATGGCGGTAAGCACTATCAGTGCCAGGGAATTCCTTCCCTGGCACTGATAGGGGTCTCCCCCACCCTGACTCCCTCCCCTACACCCCCACCACCCCTGCCACCCCCCAAAGGTGGCAGGACCCCCTCCCCACCTGACCCCCGACATTACCGTATACATACACACCCGACACACATGCAGGCACCACCAACACACATACACACACACACACCGACATACATGGCAACATCCACACACACAGTCAGACACACACACCCACATTCAAACATACACGCACACATCCATACAGACATACCTACAAACATACACGCACTCATTCCCAAACACACAACACCCACGCAAGCATACATGCACTCACAAACCCCCTCTACATACACAGACGCACACCCCCATGCACCCACACGACACACCCCCACCCCCCTCCCCTAACGGACGATCGACTTACCTGTTCCGTCGATCCGCTGGGAGGGGACAGGAGCCATGGGGGCAGCTCCGCCGACACCACACCGCCAACAGAACACCGCCGCGCCGAATCACAGGACGTGATTCGCTGGGCGGTGTTCTGTTGGCGTGGCGGTGGAGGTGGAGCAACCTCCACTTCCCCGCCGCCTGCCAGTATGGCTGTTGGCGCCTCTCCGTCGGAAAAATGACAGAGGGCAGCCAAACGGTCATAATACGCCGAGCGGCAAACCACCACTACTGGCGGTCTTCCGCGCTGCGGTAATGACCCCCAGTATGTTTGTAAAGTTGAAGAACGAGAGCAGAATGTGTAGTGAAAACTAAAGACACCAAATAAATTAGATATTTGTTACAAAGTATATTAAAATCAGTTTAATATGTCAGAAGAAAAAACGATGTAGCTCAGAATGTGCACAATCACACAGAGAGATTCTATCTTTCTTAAACCATGCCAAAACTAAACATTTTGCCATCAATATATCATTTCTTCTAATTGCTGTTCATCTAGAAAAAGGAATCAGAAAAAAGGCAAGCTTTGTTTTTCCTAGCTAAACTCCAGCTTTGTTTATGCTCGATGTCATGTATTTCCACTAGGTTTCTGCTTCCTGCAACATGCAGTATGACTTCAAAACTCTGCTGTAATAAGTTGTTACATTTCAGTAGCTAGCTCATTGTTACAGGTGCCTAGAGATATCACAAGTCACCTGTAATTGGGCCTAGGCAGAAA
This sequence comes from Pleurodeles waltl, assembly GCF_031143425.1. NCBI lineage: Eukaryota > Metazoa > Chordata > Amphibia > Caudata > Salamandridae > Pleurodeles > Pleurodeles waltl. The sequence continues at coordinate 88,467,980 of NC_090439.1, read as the reverse complement.
ATGTCATTCTTCTTGCAGAATTTGCCAACTCTGCAATACTGTTGTAACCCGGAGTCACTACCAAATACTGTCAATTGCCATGTGGGAGATTTTTCTCTCCTGCAGGGCTCCAGAAATGGCAAGTGTAAGTGAGATTTGGGGTCCCTTAGCATGATTCCCAGTAGTTAGGAGGACTTCCGGTGAGATTGTATAACACAGGTGGTCATGAGCTGTTGCGGGTGTGGTCAGAGGGCTGCTTCTAAAGTAGATATTCTACTGGAATGGCAGCAAAATCAACTCGAATGGCCATGCGCTCTTGTACACTGCATGGTGCCAATCATGCTCATTTTACAGTGCAGAACACTCTACCAGTGCTAAATCGCAGCACCAGCAGAGTGACATGCATAATTACGCCCACTGGAAGAACTCCACAGAACCTCACAGAGTTTTTATGCAACTCCAGCAATTCCGCAGAGTGAAATTAGGAAATGAGACATGCTTTGATGCATGGTTTGCAGGCTCTCATGTATTATACCCTGGTGTGACTTTTTCCTGTTTGAGTTGTGGTTATTGACCTTTGAACTCTAACAGTTGGAAACACACTGTGGCATCTTATCACCCACTTTCCCACAATACATACACGCTATATCACGAATATAACAAAATAAATACAGAATGCAACTAATTTTGCAATACTTCTGCATATGTTTAGTAATGCTTGGAGAAGCTTATTGTACTTTACTGTATTGTGTTACATCATTTTCTTTTGTTACAAGGCATGAGGTGTAGCAGGGATTTTCCGATAGGCCTATGTAGTTGGTTGAAGCAATATCTGGCCACACCTGCATGACGGAAATTATCACATTTGACAGAATCAAAAGCTCCACTGCCTCCTGAGGCAGACGGCCACAACATTGCTGTCCAGCTGAGGGGGCTTGGTGCTGACTTAATGTAATGCTCTCCTTTTCTAGAGAATATTTCACACCCTAACATATGCCTAGATATAAACCTACAGCCTTGGATATGTCCCTCCAAAATGCTGGCTTTGGCTTAACGTTGGCAATATTTGTCATACAATAGACATCCATGATGGTACATAACACTTGTTTAATACTGGTCCTGACAATAAAGTGATAATTATTGGCATAATAATGGTAATTCTATGCATTATTTGGATATGAAAAGGCATTGTGGTTCTCACCTCTAGCCCAATGATGACAATGGTACTGTTGTGGCAATTTTTTAGATAGTTTGTCCATCAACTTGTTTTCATCACCAGATACACCCACGTAGAGGGTAATAGTCCCAGAATATTCAAATCAAAACTATTGTGACAGAAACACAATAGTTATGTTATGTGATGCTTTTGCTAACATTATTGTGACATCCATCGCAAGTGCAGGTGTTGGTGGTGGGTAGAAATTATACTTGACAAGTTGAGGTACATAGAGACCTTGCATCGTACTCTTTCGGTGGAAATACACAACCTCACACTATGTTTATATTTCCAGCAAATACCATTCATATATGTATCCGTACCTCCAGGAACTCATTCATCAATGTATCTATTCATCCAGCAATCTACAGAATCATTCACCAATTCATGCACCCTCATCTATTCAACTATTTACTTATTCAGCAGTGCAGTCATCTATCCATGTCCTTGATCATGTCTTTTAATATTTTCATTTTCTACAACACCCACTTTATCATTGGCATGTATTCGAAGCATATTTCGTCATCCATGGATGACTGTCCAAATGGTTCAAAGGATCCATAGAAGTCCAAAAACTGATTATGATTTCAAAGATATGCACCAAGTAAAGTGCCTACTATGGGACCACTGTTGGGAGAATATGTCAGCTTTAATTACTTATCTGGGAGTTTTCATTCATCCAGACATGCATCCATACCTATATGAGTCACTCCACCATCTGTTTTTCTTAATACTGACTGACCTTGCATTCACATCCAATCACACAATCACACACACACAAACATATGAATGATGAAGTACTTTCACTTGTAAGATGAGCATATTGGCTTTGTCAATGTGTACTACATTTAGGTGTAGATCTCAAACTGTATGTTCAATCCATGACATGATTATTCACACAACATATGACATATATTGCCATTAAAAATTGACCATTGAAAAATAAAACACTCCAGAATTGTGTAAATAGTTCAGAGAGTAAAAACTTTACTTCAGGTAACAGAAAGGTTGGGTAGCCTCTTAAGCGCTAATGACGAGATGGTCTCATCCTCAGCATAGCAGGCTCCAATGAAGCTGAGGACGAGACTATCTTGTCCCTTAAGAGCAAATAATTATTTGTATACAATGGAGCAGATAGGCAACTGCGCGCATGCACCAACTTTGTTATTCTCTTTCACTGCACAGAAGGGAAATCTGTGGCAACCGACATACAATTACGAGCTGTTACTATAACTGACTGGTTGCACTGGGCACAGTAGTCCAGCTGGAAATCTAAAGTCTTATAGAATTTAGATTCAGATCAGGTCCATCACTCCCTCCCCCCCCCCCCTTCCCCCGCTCATTCCCCATGCACCTATTTTAACTGCATCAAGTTAGCAAATAAAAATGTTCCATGGAGAGTGAGGGGTGGAATAGACTTGAACCGCCTTCCATCCCCAAGCGCCCAGCGAAGGCCCGTCACAGATGCATTGAGTGTGTCTGTGACTGTCCAGTGGAGAAAAGTCCTAAAAACCATGCTTCCAAAAACAGTCTCTGAATCGAGGCAACTCGGTTTCCGTCTGTCCACAGCGAACATCCTTACGTGAATCAGGGGATGTCGCTGTGTCATGTACAGTGACTGGAACAGGCGGCCACGCATTAAGTATTAGAGACGTGACATTGTTGCCTGCCTCTCTCAGGAAATCTCTTTCAGTGAGTTGAGTGCTCAACCCTGAGATCGCTCTGAAAACTGTAAGTCACAAATTTAAAATGCTGGCAGCGCTGACTCAGCCTTTCATCATTCTCCACTCTAAAACTCTCCCATAATTTCACTGTCTTATCTACTGCCGTTTTCCGTTCTCTTGCCTTCATTTAATGTCTCCAATATTGCCCTATAAAACTTATGTTTTACTCTTTTCTCAATCACAACCATCTATTGTTGTTTTCATTCGTCCTGTACTCCTACTATATTCATACCTCAATCTAGCTGCTAATTCTACATATCCCTGTTTAGATGATTGTTATGTTTTCTATCCCTGTTTAGATGATTGTTATGTTTTCTGGCTAGGCTCTGTTTATGTTATATTTTGTGCATCAGATGAATTTAAAATAAGTTAAACAGCAAACCTCCTAATTAATGTAAATGTCCCAAGCTTCGCGCAGATTGGCAAGACTTAAGGTGCCGTATGAATGCATCTTCAAAATAACCTTATCGTGTGACGGGGTGTTGCATCTGCGTTTCAAAACTATCAACATTTAATAACCTTGATTCCTTCAAAAAATATGAGCCTGTCCTGAGTCAGTCGGCAATGCGATTTCTCACCTTCGAGTGACTTTCCCTACAGAGTTGTCCTGACATGCTGCCACGCTCTGCAGGGGAGGAAAATTAATGTCACGAAAACTGATGACGCTGACCTAAAATATACAAGAACACCCCTATTCTTTGAACCCTGGTGCCCCGTCGCTGTTTCTGCTTGGTGGGCAGTGTCATTGTCCTCTCGCTGATTTGTGCTTGTCAAAAACGTGCAATAAAACGATGAAAAGAACAATGAAAAGTTGTACTAATTAATGAAGGGACTAGTATTTTCAAAAATTGCCACTTCGTAAAGCATATATGATTATTAGTGCTCTCCAAGTTATACATACAAGTCTGTGTATTCCGATACAACTAATTAACAAGTGTTGCTTCCTGTTTAAAATTCAACAGCATATGTGCAGCTAAACCCCGAAGACTGAACCGGAAATAAGATACGTGAAAGTCAGACGTGATAATAAGGACTGCAGTTCATTAAGGGCGATTAGGGTGGAAGTGTTTCTTTTAAAACGGATTCCTTTCCTCCGTTGCATTTAATATTTATTTTAAGAAATCAGGAAAGATATAACGGCAGCGACTTATCTTCCCCTGACTCTGAAAGTGTACTATTATGTTATTAAGAGAAGATAGCTGCAATAGCTATTCTGCTTTTCAAGCCACCCGTTTCTAAATTAGGCAGGTGCCCCACTAATTATATTTCAGAATCTGGTCACGGTGGTGCCAGTTGGGTCCAGTTGGTATTGTCGTTGTCAATGCAGGGGCGCTGAGGGTTAGGATTGTAATATGCAGACAGGGCCCTGGAGCGGACTATATTGGGCTTGATTTTAAAATGGGTCATTGCTCCGTTAGCATGATTCCATTGATCCGATCTGAGGCCTCCCAGGCAGATGTCAGGGCAGAGCGCCTGATTTTCACGTTAGTGCTGGAGTCAGGGCTTTGGGTAAACACTGCATTGGGAAGCTGCGTTTCTGACTGATTATCCTGGCTGCTGCACTGACTGGCTTGTACATTTCCCCTTTGTAAAAGGGGATGTGGAAAAAAGCCCAGTGCTAAAAGGTAGCATCGGGGCCCCTCTGCTATGGGGGAGAAGCGTTGTCCCCAGGCAGCAGCAGCAGCTGCAAATTGAAAAATAAAAACGGTAATAAACAGTGTTTATTGTCGCTTTTATTTTTCAGGGGGCGGGGCCACCGGCGATGGCAGGGACGGAGTGAGAGTGCACAGCACTCCCCTCAATGCACATGTGTGTTTGAACACACATGCACACTGGGTTCTCTCCAACCCGGCACTGTGTTGTTGGGTTGGAGGAGCAGGCAGAGGCTCCCAGTCTGCCTCAGGGCTCCAAATGAGGGAGTTCCGGCCAATCCAAACTCTGCTTTCATGCTGCAAGTAGCATGAGAGTAGTATTCAGATTGGCCGCAGGGCAGGCTGGGAACGAGTGCCTGCACTGTAGGCAGAAGAGCAGCGTGGCAGGGAATCAGATGAGTGTTTTATTTTTTATTTATTGTTTCTGTTTGTTGCCGTCTCCCCGATCCACCCACCCCATCAAGCTCCGCCTGCCATGTTTCCACAGCTCAAGCCGCTCCTGAAAAGTAGGCAGGAAGTTTATGAAGAAAAATCCCTGGGTCTAGCATAATGCAGCACCTCAGGCATTTCAGTGTGCTAGTCCAGGCCCATGTTCCAGCAAAGTGCCTGTTGTTCCAAGAGGCTGATGAATTGTGATGAAGTAAAAAACACAAATGACTACGATATTTAAGGTGCCATAAAGTGCAATGAATATGGGTTTAAAATAGAATTGACCTCTGAACTATTAAGCTGAAATAGCAGAAAATTAAAACAAGGAAGATAGCACTGTATGGCAAGCAGACAAGTCTGTATACAGGTAGTGCACATCTCATGAGGAATATTGGCAGAACTCAGTAAAAACATTACAAAATGACACAACACAGGTTTAGAAAAATAGGTAATATTTGTCTAAACAAAACAAGACCAAACTGACAAAAATCCAACATACACAAGTCAAGATATGAATTTTAAAAGAATAAGAGTCTTAAATCCTTTAGAAAACAGTGAGAACATTCTTAGCGTACAAAAGTACCTGGGAATCGTCAAAATAACAACGCATGGGCGAGTGTGCATCGGAAAAGGCCAGTGATGCGTTGATTCCTCACTCGCAAGCGAGACCGCGCAGCATTCCTCCTCCAGTGTGGTCCACCTGCATCAATTCTCCTCTCACACATGAGAGCAATGTGTCGATCCGGTCAGGCACCTCCGTTCCGAGCGGGTTTTGCGTTGTTTTTCCTCGCCCACCGATGTTGTGTTGAAAATCCAGTCGTACGGTGTCACAAAACTGCACTGCATGGGGTTTGCATCGTTATTAGCCTCTGTTAGCGGGTGTTGCGCGTTGTTTTTCCAGCCGCGTTGCATCAATCTTCCAGCTGCGATGTAGGTGGAGAGTTGATTTCAGTCACGATGCAGGCGTCGCGTTGTTTATCAGCTGTGTAATGAAAGGTGCGTCAAAAATATTCCTGAACGGTGGTCTGTGCATGGATTTTCAGTCTTTGTCTGCCAGCTTCACCTTTCAAGGGCCTAGGAACTGGATAGGGCACCACTTGGCAGGGCAGGAGTCTCAGCAGAGAGTCCAGGTGCTGGCAGGGGAACTCTTTGATGGCACTGAGACTTCAATAACAGGAGGCAAGCTCAGTTCAAGCCCCTGGAGAGTCTTCACAAACAGGAATGCACAACATTTGAGTAATTTTTAGTACATTTCCAATTGAGAGTTTTCATTGTTGCACATTTTCAGTTGTAAGTTTAGCCTGTGTGAGATAATAACTGCTTTCTTTTCGTTGATGTGATATATCTTTCTCTATCTGTCCTTTTGTATTAAAACACAGTAGTAGTAACATTTATTACAATTTTAAAATGTATAATTTGTTATTCACATACAAAATTCTGCATCACGTTTTCTGTGTTATACGTACATGTATGTTCTTGCCAGAATGTTTGTTTGTTGGTAGGTAGTGGGAGCTGAGTTATTTAGCTTTTATGTTTAAACTGTTTTAGGGTCTGTTTAGTAATAATTTTAATTTACTTATTTTGTGTGTTTTTCCAGGTACGTGACTGGTTTTGTTTTTCAGTAGATTAGCAGTTTCTCAATATTGTAGTAGTTTATTTACAGTAACTAAACATAAAGAAATAGAAGTAGTAGAGTGTTTTGTTGGTTATTAATTAATAGACATTTTTTACTTTAATTAATTTGATGGTTTAGCCTAAATATATGGTTTATTTAATTTACAAGGTAGTCTCCAGTTCTGTTTACAGGTTCTGGTTCCAAAATACAGTGGAGCCTCCTCGTATTGCAGCTATTTTAGTTGTTCAACTTGTATGTTGAAAATTTGTGTGGCTCTTATATTGTTTGTTTGATTGTCTGTGTGATTTTATTGGTTAAGTTTGTTTATGGTTAATTTTTATTGGTTAGTTGTCTTTAGGTTTGAGTTTTTTTAAGTTAAGTTAATTTCTGCTAAACACTAATTAATGTGTGTTTCAAAATGTTTGTGTATATGTATGTATATACATATACAGTATATGTACAGGTATTTTGAATATTGTTTAAATGTTTGTAGTTATTACAAATACTCTTTAATTGATTTTGTGATGCACTTCTTTTTATTTTGAATGATTTATGTTAATTTTGTACAGTTATATGTTTATTGTATTGGAAAAAATATGTTTATATGTTGTTTAATGTTTTTTTCATCTTTTGTTGCTGTTCCTTTTATTTTTATGTTTTGGGTCTTGTAATTGTAACTGTGATGTTTTAATTATAATTTATTTTTGTGATACTAATACCGTTAATATTGTGTGAATCAATATTTTGACTACTTATAAGTTTATTAAAAGCTTATGAAATTTTGGTTTCTGATATTTTTGTTCTCAATATCATTAAAAACCTATGTTTAATAAAGCAATATTTTTTTAATCAATAGTTGTGTTTTTCTTAGTTAAGAATAGGACAATGGTAATTTTGTGGAATGATATTTATTTTCCAATATTTTTGTACATCGTTATTGAGTACATCGATATTCTGTCATTGATCCGCCTTTTGTTTAAGCCATATATTTTTGTCATATGTGCATGTGGTATAAATATAACTGCAGCCTAACTATGACATTTAACATCCATACCATCAGTGTAGTTTTTGTGCCATTTACTACGTCTTTAAAAAAAAGTAAATAATCCAATGAGATGAACCTAAAGCACAGTACTTTTTCAGAAAACTATGCATGCTGTTTGACAGTTTGGCTGTGACACTGCGTACAGAATCATCAGCAAGCGGAAATCAGAGAGGGAACAATGGGGTGACCCCAAAAGAAAATGAAGCACTTTACTAATTATGAATACAAGGATGACAATGTAATATTTAGAAAAGAAAACCAAAATATTTTCCTGGGAAACGATCAGTTGATTCATTACTATGCTTGCACTCTAGAATTTCAAAATGTTTATGGATGCTTATCACTTTATAGGAGTGACACACCTGCAATTATAGCTTCAGTAAAAAAAAGACTATGGTATCTGTGGGCATTCATAAGAAACAAACCCTAAAAAATAACCACCAACTATCTATTTTGACAACACCATACTGCTTTTCAAAATATTCTGGTTGCGGTGCATACCATGTGTCAGGATGGAAAGGTTCATCGATTGTGCAGAGCCCCTAGACATGTTTGGGAACAGTATGTAGGACTGCATATCATCCTGTGCTCAGTTTTTCTAACCCACAATCAAAGTCCCTATTGTGTAGCTATATCTCACTGAAGGAGCCATTTAGCTAGCATAGCAGAGTACAGAGGCATGGAGGCTTGGTGAATGGTATAGCCAAAACCATACCCTACAGTCTCTGGGGAAAGGACACGAGGTGAAGGACACTGGCAAATGCCATACCATGTGCTTAGAAGAGGCTAGGCATGAATACCAGTCACGCCCAGTGTGAACTGTGCATAGAATCAGTGTTTTTGTGGCAGGCCAAAAACCATTTGTTATTCTCTGAACATATCATGAATGGCCAGTGGTTTTTCACACATTGTGACTGGGTGTGAGGATGGCTAAAGCTGCAAAGCTAATCCCTGATTGTTCTGGACATGTTTGAAGACAATTGTTGATTACTATGAGAAAAGGGTGAAATGCCATAGGATGAGTTGAAGGCAATGTCCGTTGCTCAGTTCCTATGTCTGTAAAAAATTGTTAAATGAATATAATTGTTTACTTATAGTAAATGGCCAAACAATAATATCAGAGCCCCTAGGTAACTCAAGAGCCCATTCTCATTGGGAGCTGAAGTTTTAGGTGCAAGGCATGAACATGGCCATGCTTGTACTCTGAGCCACGGGGCATGGCTTAAACCTATTTAGAATATATTCTGATGACCATGAAACTTGGCAGGGTCTTTGGGGTTGTAACAAAGATTATTCATACTGCAATTATGTAGAAATGAGGACAGAGGGGGAACATTTACCAAGGTCTTGAGTCATTCCGGTGTCACTTTTATGGCACAGGTCAAATGCAAAATACTTTTTGGCATTTATGAAGCCATGCAAAGCCACCTCACATGGCTTTGTATAGTTTAATAAATACAGCATAACACAAGGCAGCACAAAGAGATGCCTTGCGTTACTTTGTGTCACGAAGGCATTACATGGGTTGAGCATGTGTGTTCCCATGCAGCCACCTTTGAATTTTGCCACATTCTAAGATTTACAAAGACTTGTAAACTTGGTAATGCATCAGAAAGCTGTGCCTCTCTGATGCAGGCATAAAAGGAAAGATGTCTTTATTTCTCCTCATTTCTGCCTCTTGCAATGCATGCTGCATTCTGCAGCATGCACATAAAGATAAAAATGTCTTTAAGGATTTGTGTTGCAGGAAGGTGTCCATTACTGCACAAAAATAATCTTGCCTATAGTGCTGGCACACTTGCACTATAGTGCAAGGTGCCTGCATTGTCGCTAAAGAGCCACAAGTGTTTCAGCACAGGGAAAAAGCTGAAGAGTATCTGTCACTGTCACTGTTCATTTCTCTCCCATACAGTGCAGAAACTTGTCTTACTGCACAGCATTGCATGAATTGGAAGTAAATATGCCCCAGGGTTTGGTGAAAGACCACAGAAGGTGCTGTGGGTCTGCTTTGTATGGCCAAAGGCCCTACCTACTCATTTGTACTTGTAGGGAAATTGTGTCCAGTGCACAATGTCCTGTGTTCTTTTTGTGCACAATCAAAAACAATGTTGGATGAAACAAAAATGCACCTACAGAATCATTTGAAGAGTGTATCCATAACAGAAACAGCACTTAAAATGTATCAGTTTGATCATGCATGTAATCATATCACCCCCAATACTGCACTGCTCATGAGCTCCCACATATCACAAAATACATTATATATGACAACATTGATGACATAACTTGTGACATACAATTTCTACTCTCCAAAGCCAAACTGTTTTTTCTCCACATCTGTGTGCCAAAATAAGTATATGGGCAATATATTATATGTGTCTGATGCAAGGAATTATGCATGTTGCAACTGCTACTGCAACCTTACAAAAGGAATTAGTATGTAAGCAACATGCAGTGTTTATTAAGAGAAAGTGCAGCTGACATTCCTATCTATACACATAGATTTTAGAAATGCCATCATTAGTATTACTACTAACATAACATATGGCTTCACCAGTAAAGTAACCATATCATTGCAGTTGCAAACAGGTGCTCTTCGCTACTGGGGCCCTTAAATTCACATTCATTCTACAATTCAAAGGGCATCCTGAGTGGAATGTAATGCTTCAGGTGCCCCTCACCCCTGCCAAATCTGACGTCAGTGCAAGCAACCACTGACTATCTGGTACAGCCCACTGTGATCACCAGTCCCAATGGTGGGAAACGCCTGCCTACTAGTGAAGGCTCATGGCCCGAGTTCTGGTCCACTGGATAAGGACCACTGGCCTTGTGAGCCCCCGGATGACCTGATGTGGGCCCACCAAGGAAGGGAATGGCTGCCCATTTCGGGGGACATCAAAGATACATCAGCGGCATGGAACTCTGGGAGGACTGGAGCGGCGCATGGGTGCATATGGACTACAGTCCTCACTCCTGGTGGCTGAGGAGAGGCACCTGTGGGTACGTTTGTGGGCCCAGACAAGCTTTGCTGGGCCTGCATGTGCTGTTAACTGTTGGAGCAGCCCGCAGGGAGGGATAGTCCACTGTTCACTCTGAACACTGCAATGTGCCAATGGGGCACATAGAATGAAATATCATTGTCTGCCCTCCCCCACCTATCCATCCGTACTCATGCGACCTGTTTGTGGCCACTTGAAGTGGGCTTAAAATGGATGCTGTCTACGAGGTGCCGGAAGGCACAGGAGGTAGCTCTAGACTGTGGTACACACCGGCTGGCAGGATAAGGAACATACGCGTGATGTGAGCTGTGTGTGGCCCTGGACCAGTCTGTGATTCACCGGGATCTTGACTCACAGAGGAGGCTGAAGTCAATGAGTGTTGGATCACATTAGGCCACAGTGGAGATTAAGGGTGTGGCCGGCGGGATCCAATGGACTCAATCAACATTGCACTATGGGGTTGGGCCCTAGGCAGCCGTTGAGGCCTGAGGTTAAATCGTGGCCTAGGGCGGTAAGTACAGGGACCCTGCTGCTTTTTGCACGGATAACCTGTGCAGTGAATCCAGGGTGTGCTTCCTGGCCCCTGCAGCTCTTAATTTGCCATTCTCGCTACACATGACCTCATGGGTAACTTAAGGCTGGGGTCCCCCCTTGAAAACTCTGTGACGTTCTGGCCCTCTCCATCCTCCCAACCCCCGGCAAGGCCTGTATTGCTTAAAACACTGAACTACGACCTACGGCTTTGGCTGTGACCATCCTTTCAGTTTTCGCTGCAGTCCCCAACCTCCTGTCCACTGTGGAGGATCACATGACAATCACCCTGAGTTGGCTGACTCAGAACCCAGATGCACCACCTGTGATGCAGATTGTGTGGCCCTGTGCCCAGTAATACACTGCTTACGCCTCTATCCTCCACCTTACAAGCTATTGCTGCATGGTGCACAACATGGGCTGCACTAGAGCCAAAATCACTAAGCCAATCTCAATCCCAATCCACCCCTTCGGAGTGCTCCTCAGTGATGGTGCCTGAAGACTGTGTACCACCTGTTATGGCTGGTCCACCCTTGGACAAACTAGATGTCCTACTGCAGGGGATACGTGGGTCCACAGTGGCTATTGAGCATCGGTTGGGAGAGATCACCACAGACCTCTGTTAACACAAAAATGGCCACTGGAAATTATTGGACATAGTCAAATACAATGAGCTGGCTCTTTCTGGCAGGCTGAACAAACCTTTATCATGGCCCTACTTCAAGAGCAGGCGGAGGAAGCTGAAGGGCAAGCCCGCAGGAATAATATCAGGATTGTAGGAATTCTGGAGGGTTTCAGGATCCCAATGCCACTCAATATGTGGAGGACTGGCTCTGAACCATGGTGGCTTAAAAGGGACTTCTAAGACATGTTTACAGTGGCAAGGGAACACTGGCTGCCATCGAGGAGACCCCCCTGGGTGCACTGCTGCATTCTTTTTTAGCCTGCCTACTGCATAAATTTAAGGACCGGGAGGTGCTCCTATGAAACGTTAGTGAAAAGGCACCCATCATAATGGAAAATGCACAAATCCCTCTGTTCCTGGAGTATACGCAGCCAGTGCAGTAGCAGCATTCCTTCTTCCAAGTGTTCAATGACATCTACATTAATTGGGGGCCAACATTTGTCCTATTGTTCCCAGCCAGGCGCAAAGTGATCCATGAGCAGCAAGCCCGCTTTTCCAACACACCAGAGGGGGCATGAGATTGAGTGCAACAACACTTTCCAAGTTCCCAAAGGCCTGAGGCCTCTCACCCCTTGACACCCAGGGCTCAGAGGGCACCCAGATGAACTCAGCTCTCTCTCTGCTATAGGCTTTGGAGGGCCAGAGAGCTGCACTCAAGCCAGCAGCTTCTCTATAAGACACACAAGCACAGCTCCTTTGCCTAGCAGTACCTCAGACTCTGACTCTGGTGGCAGCATGGCATTGTTTCCCCTTGATTACTACACAGACTGTTAATGGTCTCCTTTATAGACTTTTGTGAGTATTATTGTCTGGGGGTCCAACCCCGGTGAGGTATAAGAGTCTTGCAAAATCACGCTCTTGGGTGAGTGATGCCACTGGCATTTTGTGAACTTTATCCTGGCTGGGGGTGCTGCTGCTGATCCCTATGGTGACTGATAAATGCATGCCATTTCTGTCTCTGCAGTGGCATGGATGACAGCACAAATTACCCGAAGAGGTTATCTACAGCTCAATATGTTTTATATAAAATCTGTTGTACCTTTTTGCTTTATGTACAAGATGCCAGGGCTCTAGGTCTGGGTGAATTTTTGGATCTAGATGGCCCTCATGTCCCACAGGGACATACTCATAGGCTTGACATCACAAACCTGGGAAGCAAATGCACATTTTATTGTTTAGTTTTCATGCTTTCGTTACTGACTGGTCGAACAAATGAAGTTATGGTATATGTCGTGGGTGTTCTGGTATGCTGGCGGATATGTGGAAATTATAATTCGCTCAAAACATGTGATGTTGGCTACCAAACACAAGTATAACGTAATCACGTGGAACATTAGGTTTATGGGGTCAGTGCAAAAAAGGTACAGAATACCAGCTCAACTTCACTGTCGTCAAGCACACATAGTATATTTGTATAGTTACTACCTGTAAGGAAATGCCTCCTTGGCATGGTTGCCCCATGACCTTTTGCCTTTGCTGATGCTATGTTTACAATTGAAAGTGTGCTGAGGCCTGCTAACCAGGCCCCAGCACCAGTGTTCTTTCCCTAACCTGTACTTTTGTATCCACAATTGGCAGACCCTGGCATCCAGATAAGTCCCTTGTAACTGGTACTTCTAGTACCAAGGGCCCTGATGCCAAGGAAGGTCTCTAAGGGCTGCAGCATGTCTTATGCCACCCTGGAGACCTCTCACTCAGCACAGACACACTGCTTGCCAGCTTGTGTGTGCTAGTGAGGACAAAACGAGTAAGTCGACATGGCACTCCCCTCAGGGTGCCATGCCAGCCTCTCACTGCCTATGCAGTATAGGTAAGACACCCCTCTAGCAGGCCTTACAGCCCTAAGGCAGGGTGCACTATACCATAGGTGAGGGTACCAGTGCATGAGCATGGTACCCCTACAGTGTCTAAACAAAACCTTAGACATTGTAAGTGCAGGGTAGCCATAAGAGTATATGGTCTGGGAGTTTGTCAAACACGAACTCCACAGCACCATAATGGCTACCCTGAAAACTGGGAAGCTTGGTATCAAACTTCTCAGCACAATAAATGCACACTGATGCCAGTGTACATTTTATTGCAAAATACACCCCAGAGGGCACCTTAGAGGTGCCCCCTGAAACTTAACCGACTGTCTGTGTAGGCTGACTAGTTCTAGCAGCCTGCCACACTAGAGACATGTTGCTGGCCCCATGGGGAGAGTGCCTTTGTCACTCTGAGGCCAGTAACAAAGCCTGCACTGGGTGGAGATGCTAACACCTCCCCCAGGCAGGAGCTGTGACACCTGGCGGTGAGCCTCAAAGGCTCACCCCTTTGTCACAGCCCAGCAGGGCACTCCAGCTTAGTGGAGTTGCCCGCCCCCTCCGGCCACGGCCCCCACTTTTGGCGGCAAGGCTGGAGGGAACAAAGAAAGCCAAAAGGAGGAGTCACTGGCCAGTCAGGACAGCCCCTAAGGTGTCCTGAGCTGAGGTGACTCTAACTTTTAGAAATCCTCCATCTTGCAGATGGAGGATTCCCCCAATAGGGTTAGGATTGTGACCCCCTCCCCTTGGGAGGAGGCACAAAGAGGGTGTACCCACCCTCAGGGCTAGTAGCCATTGGCTACTAACCCCCCAGACCTAAACACGCCCTTAAATTTAGTATTTAAGGGCTACCCTGAACCCTAGAAAATTAGATTCCTGCAACAACAAGAAGGACTGCCTAGCTGAAAACCCCTGCAGAGGAAGACCAGAAGACAACAACTGCCTTGGCTCCAGAAACTCACCGGCCTGTCTCCTGCCTTCCAAAGAATTCTGCTCCAGCGACGTCTTCCAAAGGGACCAGCGACCTCTGCACCCTCTGAGGACTGCCCTGCTTCGACGACGACAAGAAACTCCCGAGGACAGCGAACCTGCTCCAAAAAGACTGCAACTTTGTTTCAAGAAGCAGCCTTAAAGAACCCTGCAACTCCCCGCAAGAAGCGTGAGACTTGCAACACTGCACCCGGCGACCCCGACTCGGCTGGTGGAGAACCAACACCTCAGGGAGGACCCCCGGACTACTCTACGACTGTGAGTACCAAAACCTGTCCCCCCTGAGCCCCCACAGCGCCGCCTGCAGAGGGAATCCCGAGGCTTCCCCTGACCGCGACTCTCTGAAACCTAAGTCCCGACGCCTGGAAAAGACCCTGCACCCGCAGCCCCCAGGACCTGAAGGACCGGACTTTCACTGCAGAAGTGACCCCCAGGAGTCCCTCTCCCTTGCCCAAGTGGAGGTTTCCCCGAGGAAGCCCACCCTTGCCTGCCTGCAGCGCTGAAGAGATCCCTTGATCTCTCATTGACTTACATTGCAAACCCGACGCTTGTTCTAACACTGCACCCGGCCGCCCCCGCGCCGCTGAGGGTGAAATTTCTGTGTGGGCTTGTGTCCCCCCCGGTGCCCTACAAAACCCCCCTGGTCTGCCCTCCGAAGACGCGGGTACTTACCTGCAAGCAGACCGGAACCGGGGCACCCCCTTCTCTCCATTCTAGCCTATGCGTTTTGGGCACCACTTTGAACTCTGCACCTGACCGGCCCTGAGCTGCTGGTGTGGTAACTTTGGGGTTGCTCTGAACCTCCAACGGTGGGCTACCTTGGACCAAGAACTGAACCCTGTAAGTGTCTTACTTACCTGGTAAAACTAACAAAAACTTACCTCCCCCAGGAACTGTGAAAATTGCACTGTGTCCACTTTTAAAGTAGCTATTTGTGAATAACTTGTAAAGTATACATGCAATTGAAATGATTCAAAGTTCCTAATGTACTTACCTGCAATACCTTTCAAACAAGATATTATATGTTAAATTTGAACCTGTGGTTCTTAAAATAAACTAAGAAAAGATATTTTTCTATACAAAACCTATTGGCTGGATTTGTCTCTGAGTGTGTGTACCTCATTTATTGTCTATGTGTATGTACAACAAATGCTTAACACTACTCCTTGGATAAGCCTACTGCTCGACCACACTACCACAAAATAGAGCATTAGTATTATCTCTTTTTACCACTATTTTACCTCTAAGGGGAACCCTTGGATTCTGTGCATGCTATTCCTTACTTTGAAATAGCACATACAGAGCCAACTTCCTACATTGGTGGATCAGCGGTGGGGTACAAGACTTTGCATTTGCTGGACTACTCAGCCAATACCTGATCACACGACAAATTCCAAAATTGTCATTAGAAATTGATTTTTGCAATTTGAAAAGTTTTCTAAATTCTTAAAAGACCTGCTAGGGCCTTGTGTTAGATCCTGTTTAGCATTTCTTTTAGAGTTTAAAAGTTGGTAAAAGTTTGAATTAGATTCTAGAACCAGTTTTAGATTCTTAAAAAGTATTCCAACTTTTAGAAGCAAAATGTCTAGCACAGATGTGACTGTGGTGGAACTCGACACCACACCTTACCTCCATCTACAGATGAGAGAGCTAAGGTCACTCTGTAAACTAAAGAAAATAGCAATGGGCCCCAAACCTACCAAAGTACAGCTCCAGGAGCTTTTGGCAGAGTTTGAAAAGGCCAACCCCTCTGAGGATGGCAACTCAGAGGATGAAGATAGTGACTTGGAGGGAAATTCCCCCCCTCCAGTCCTACTTAGGGAGAGCAGGGCTTCTCAAGCCCTGACTCCACAAATAATAGTCAGGGATGCAGGTTCCCTCACAGGAGGGACCAACAACTCTGAAATCACTGAGGATAACTCCAGTGAAGAGGACATCCAGTTAGCCAGGATAGCCAAAAGATTGGCTTTGGAAAGACAGATCCTGGCCATAGAGAGGGAAAGACAAGAGATGGGCCTAGGACCCATCAATGGTGGCAGCAACATAAATAGGGTCAGAGATTCTCCTGACATGTTGAAAATCCCTAAAGGGATTGTAACTAAATATGAAGATGGTGATGACATCACCAAATGGTTCACAGCTTTTGAGAGGGCTTGTGTAACCAGAAAAGTGAACAAATCTCACTGGGGTGCTCTCCTTTGGGAAATGTTCACAGGAAAGTGTAGGGATAGACTCCTCACACTCTCTGGAAAAGATGCAGAATCTTATGACCTCATGAAGGGTACCCTGATTGAGGGCTTTGGATTCTCCACTGAGGAGTATAGGATTAGATTCAGGGGGGCTCAAAAATCCTCGAGCCAGACCTGGGTTGACTTTGTAGACTACTCAGTAAAAACACTAGATGGTTGGATTCAAGGCAGTGGTGTAAGTAATTATGATGGGCTGTACAATTTATTTGTGAAAGAACACCTGTTAAGTAATTGTTTCAATGATAAACTGCATCAGCATCTGGTAGACCTAGGACCAATTTCTCCCCAAGAATTGGGAAAGAAGGCGGACCATTGGGTCAAGACTAGGGTGTCCAAAACTTCCACAGGGGGTGACCAAAAGAAAGGGGTCACAAAACCTCCCCAGGGGAAAGGTGGTGAGACAGCCAAAAATAAAAATAGTAAAGAGTCTTCTACAGGCCCCCAAAAACCTGCACAGGAGGGTGGGCCCAGAGCCTCTTCACAAAACAATCCTGGGTACAAGGGTAAAAACTTTGATCCCAAAAAGGCCTGGTGTCGAAACTGTAGTCAGTCTGGACACCAAACTGGAGACAAGGCCTGTCCCAAGAAAGGTTCCACTCCAAACTCCAATCCAGGTAACACTGGAATGGCTAGTCTCCAAGTGGGATCAACAGTGTGCCCAGAGCAAATCAGGGTCCACACTGAAGCTACTCTAGTCTCTGAGGGTGGGGTGGATTTAGCCACACTAGCTGCCTGGCCGCCTAACATGCAAAAATACAGGCAGCAGCTCTTTATTAATGGGACCAGTGTAGAGGGCCTGAGGGATACAGGTGCCGGTGTCACCATGGTGACAGAGAAACTGGTTTCCCCTGGCCAATACCTGACTGGAAAAACTTATACAGTCACCAACGCTGACAATCAGACTAAAGCACATCCCATGGCAATGGTAACTTTAGAATGGGGAGGGGTCAATGGCCTGAAACAGGTGGTGGTCTCCTCAAACATCCCAGTAGACTGTCTGCTTGGAAATGACCTGGAGTCCTCAGCATGGGCTGAGGTAGAACTAAAAACCCATGCAGCCATGCTGGGTATCCCTGAACTGGTGTGTGTAAAAACAAGAGCACAGTGCAAGGCACAGGGTGAAAAAGTAGAGCTGGAGTCTGGAAGAATGGCCCAGCCTACCAAGAGAAAAGGAAAGTCAGTTGGGAAACCAACTGCAACACAGTCAGAAAAAGAGAACCTCTCTTCTCAGGAAGAAGTTCTGCCCTCTGAGGGAACTGAGCCTTTTGGAGCTTGAACCTTATCAGGTTGAGCTCTTAGGCCCAGGGGGACCCTCAAGGGAAGAGCTGTGTAAGGGACAAGAAACCTGTCCCTCTCTTGAAGGCCTTAGGCAGCAAGCTGCTGAAGAGTCCAAGGGCAAGAAAAATGGAACACATAGGGTCTATTGGGAAGATGGACTCCTGTACACTGAGGCCAGAGACCCCAAACCTGGTGCCACTAGGAGAGTGGTAGTGCCTCAGTCGTTCAGAGAGTTTATTCTGACCTTAGCCCATGATATTCCCCTTGCTGGGCATTTGGGACAAACCAAGACGTGGGAGAGGTTAGTCAACCACTTCTACTGGCCCAACATGTCCCAGAAGGTTAAGGAGTTTTGCCTCTCCTGCCCCACCTGTCAATCCAGTGGTAAGACAGGTGGGCACCCAAAGGCCCCCCTCATTCCACTTCCAGTGGTGGGGGTCCCCTTTGAAAGAGTGGGTGTGGACATAGTTGGTCCACTGGAACCTCCCACAGCCTCAGGAAATATGTACATCCTAGTAGTAGTGGATCATGCTACTAGGTATCCTGAAGCTATTCCCCTTAGGTCGACTACTGCCCCTGCAGTAGCCAAGGCCCTCATAGGTATCTTTACCAGAGTGGGTTTCCCTAAGGAGGTGGTGTCTGACAGAGGTACCAACTTCATGTCAGCATACCTAAAACACATGTGGAATGAGTGTGGAGTGACTTACAAATTCACTACACCATACCATCCACAAACTAATGGCTTAGTTGAGAGATTCAACAAGACATTAAAAGGCATGATCGTGGGGCTCCCAGAAAAACTCAAAAGGAGATGGGATGTCCTCTTGCCATGTCTGCTTTTTGCTTACAGAGAGGTGCCACAGAAGGGAGTAGGATTCTCACCCTTTGAACTTCTGTTTGGTCACCCTGTAAGGGGACCACTTGCTCTTGTTAAAGAAGGCTGGGAGAGACCTCTTCATGAGCCTAAACAAGACATAGTGGACTATGTACTTGGCCTTCGCTCTAGAATGGCAGAGTACATGGAAAAGGCAACCAAAAACCTTGAGGCCAGCCAACAGCTCCAGAAGTTTTGGTATGACCAAAAGGCTGCACTGGTTGAGTTCCAACCAGGGCAGAAAGTCTGGGTTCTGGAGCCTGTGGCTCCCAGGGCACTCCAGGACAAATGGAGTGGCCCTTACCCAGTGCTAGAAAGGAAGAGTCAGGTCACCTACCTGGTGGACCTGGGCACAAGCAGGAGCCCCAAGAGGGTGATCCATGTGAACCGCCTTAAGCTCTTCCATGACAGGGCTGATGTAAATCTGTTGATGGTAACAGATGAGGATCAGGAGGCAGAGAGTGAACCTCTCCCTGATCTTCTATCATCAGACCCAAAAGATGGCTCAGTAGATGGGGTGATCTACTCAGACACCCTCTCTGGCCAACAGCAAGCTGATTGTAGGAGAGTCCTACAACAGTTTCCTGAACTCTTCTCCTTAACCCCTGGTCAGACACACCTGTGTACCCATGATGTGGACACAGGAGACAGCATGCCTGTCAAAAACAAAATCTTTAGACAGTCTGACCATGTTAAGGAAAGCATCAAGGTGGAAGTCCACAAGATGCTGGAATTGGGAGTAATTGAGCGCTCTGACAGCCCCTGGGCTAGCCCAGTGGTCTTAGTCCCCAAACCTCACACCAAAGATGGAAAGAAAGAGATGAGGTTTTGTGTGGACTACAGAGGGCTCAACTCTGTCACCAAGACAGATGCTCATCCAATTCCTAGAGCTGATGAGCTCATAGACAAATTAGGTGCTGCCAAATTCTTAAGTACCTTTGACTTGACAGCAGGGTACTGGCAAATAAAAATGGCACCTGGAGCAAAAGAGAAAACAGCATTCTCCACCCCTGATGGGCATTATCAGTTTACTGTTATGCCCTTTGGTTTAAAGAATGCCCCTGCCACCTTCCAAAGGTTGGTGAATCAAGTCCTTGCTGGTTTGGAGGCCTTTAGCACAGCTTATCTTGATGATATTGCTGTCTTTAGCTCCACCTGGCAGGATCACCTGGTCCACCTGAAGAAGGTTTTGAAGGCTCTGCAATCTGCAGGCCTCTCTATCAAGGCATCCAAATGCCAGATAGGGCAGGGAACTGTGGTTTACTTGGGCCACCTTGTAGGTGGAGGCCAAGTTCAGCCACTCCAACCCAAGATCCAGACTATTCTGGACTGGGTAGCTCCAAAAACCAAGACTCAAGTCAGGGCATTCCTTGGCTTGACTGGGTATTACAGGAGGTTTGTGAAGGGATATGGATCCATTGTGACAGCCCTCACTGAACTCACCTCCAAGAAAATGCCCAAGAAAGTGAACTGGACTGTGGAATGCCAACAGGCCTTTGACACCCTGAAACAAGCAATGTGCTCAGCACCAGTTCTAAAAGCTCCAGATTATTCTAAGCAGTTCATTGTGCAGACAGATGCCTCTGAACATGGGATAGGGGCAGTTTTGTCCCAAACAAATGATGATGGCCTTGACCAGCCTGTTGCTTTCATTAGCAGGAGGTTACTCCCCAGGGAGCAGCGTTGGAGTGCCATTGAGAGGGAGGCCTTTGCTGTGGTTTGGTCCCTGAAGAAGCTGAGACCATACCTCTTTGGGACTCACTTCCTAGTTCAAACTGACCACAGACCTCTCAAATGGCTGATGCAAATGAAAGGTGAAAATCCTAAACTGTTGAGGTGGTCCATCTCCCTACAGGGAATGGACTTTATAGTGGAACACAGACCTGGGACTGCCCATGCCAATGCAGATGGCCTTTCCAGGTTCTTCCACTTAGAAAATGAAGACTCTCTTAGGAAAGGTTAGTCTCATCCTCTTTCGTTTGGGGGGGGGTTGTGTAAGGAAATGCCTCCTTGGCATGGTTGCCCCCTGACTTTTTGCCTTTGCTGATGCTATGTTTACAATTGAAAGTGTGCTGAGGCCTGCTAACCAGGCCCCAGCACCAGTGTTCTTTCCCTAACCTGTACTTTTGTATCCACAATTGGCAGACCCTGGCATCCAGATAAGTCCCTTGTAACTGGTACTTCTAGTACCAAGGGCCCTGATGCCAAGGAAGGTCTCTAAGGGCTGCAGCATGTCTTATGCCACCCTGGAGACCTCTCACTCAGCACAGACACACTGCTTGCCAGCTTGTGTGTGCTAGTGAGGACAAAACGAGTAAGTCGACATGGCACTCCCCTCAGGGTGCCATGCCAGCCTCTCACTGCCTATGCAGTATAGGTAAGACACCCTTCTAGCAGGCCTTACAGCCCTAAGGCAGGGTGCACTATACCATAGGTGAGGGTACCAGTGCATGAGCATGGTACCCCTACAGTGTCTAAACAAAACCTTAGACATTGTAAGTGCAGGGTAGCCATAAGAGTATATGGTCTGGGAGTTTGTCAAACATGAACTCCACAGCACCATAATGGCTACACTGAAAACTGGGAAGTTTGGTATCAAACTTCTCAGCACAATAAATGCACACTGATGCCAGTGTACATTTTATTGCAAAATACACCCCAGAGGGCACCTTAGAGGTGCCCCCTGAAACTTAACCGACTGTCTGTGTAGGCTGACTAGTTCCAGCAGCCTGCCACACTAGAGACATGTTGCTGGCCCCATGGGGAGAGTGCCTTTGTCACTCTGAGGCCAGTAACAAAGCCTGCACTGGGTGGAGATGCTAACACCTCCCCCAGGCAGGAGCTGTGACACCTGGCGGTGAGCCTCAAAGGCTCACCCCTTTGTCACAGCCCAGCAGGGCACTCCAGCTTAGTGGAGTTGCCCGCCCCCTCCGGCCACGGCCCCCACTTTTGGCGGCAAGGCTGGAGGGAACAAAGAAAGCCACAAGGAGGAGTCACTGGCCAGTCAGGACAGCCCCTAAGGTGTCCTGAGCTGAGGTGACTCTAACTTTTAGAAATCCTCCATCTTGCAGATGGAGGATTCCCCCAATAGGGTTAGGATTGTGACCCCCTCCCCTTGGGAGGAGGCACAAAGAGGGTGTACCCACCCTCAGGGCTAGTAGCCATTGGCTACTAACCCCCCAGACCTAAACACGCCCTTAAATTTAGTATTTAAGGGCTACCCTGAACCCTAGAAAATTAGATTCCTGCAACAACAAGAAGGACTGCCTAGCTGAAAACCCCTGCAGAGGAAGACCAGAAGACAACAACTGCCTTGGCTCCAGAAACTCACCGGCCTGTCTCCTGCCTTCCAAAGAATTCTGCTCCAGCGACGCCTTCCAAAGGGACCAGCGACCTCTGCACCCTCTGAGGACTGCCCTGCTTCGACGACGACAAGAAACTCCCGAGGACAGCGGACCTGCTCCAAAAAGACTGCAACTTTGTTTCAAGAAGCAGCCTTAAAGAACCCTGCAACTCCCCGCAAGAAGCGTGAGACTTGCAATACTGCACCCGGCGACCCCGACTCGGCTGGTGGAGAACCAACACCTCAGGGAGGACCCCCGGACTACTGTACGACTGTGAGTACCAAAACCTGTCCCCCCTGAGCCCCCACAGCGCCGCCTGCAGAGGGAATCCCGAGGCTTCCCCTGACCGCGACTCTCTGAAACCTAAGTCCCGACGCCTGGAAAAGACCCTGCACCCACAGCCCCCAGGACCTGAAGGACCGGACTTTCACTGCAGAAGTGACCCCCAGGAGTCCCTCTCCCTTGCCCAAGTGGAGGTTTCCCCGAGGAAGCCCCCCCTCTCCTGCCTGCAGCGCTGAAGAGATCCCTTGATCTCTCATTGACTTACATTGCGAACCCGACGCTTGTTCTAACACTGCACCCGGCCGCCCCCGCGCCGCTGAGGGTGAAATTTCTGTGTGGGCTTGTGTCCCCCCCGGTGCCCTACAAAACCCCCCTGGTCTGCCCTCCGAAGACGCGGGTACTTACCTGCAAGCAGACCGGAACCGGGGCACCCCCTTCTCTCCATTCTAGCCTATGCGTTTTGGGCACCACTTTGAACTCTGCACCTGACCGGCCCTGAGCTGCTGGTGTGGTAACTTTGGGGTTGCTCTGAACCCCCAACGGTGGGCTACCTTGGACCAAGAACTGAACCCTGTAAGTGTCTTACTTACCTGGTAAAACTAACACAAACTTACCTCCCCCAGGAACTGTGAAAATTGCACTGTGTCCACTTTTAAAGTAGCTATTTGTGAATAACTTGAAAAGTATACATGCAATTGAAATGATTCAAAGTTCCTAATGTACTTACCTGCAATACCTTTCAAACAAGATATTACATGTTAAATTTGGACCTGTTTTCTTAAAATAAACTAAGAAAAGATATTTTTCTATACAAAACCTATTGGCTGGATTTGTCTCTGAGTGTGTGTACCTCATTTATTGTCTATGTGTATGTACAACAAATGCTTAACACTACTCCTTGGATAAGCCTACTGCTCGACCACACTACCACAAAATAGAGCATTAGTATTATCTCTTTTTACCACTATTTTACCTCTAAGGGGAACCCTTGGATTCTGTGCATGCTATTCCTTACTTTGAAATAGCACATACAGAGCCAACTTCCTACACTACCCCTAAAGGACTCAACACTGTCTAAGAAGTGGAGGAGTCAGCTATTCCATACCTCTTATTCAGGAACAGCAATATGGTTACACATGGGAACTCCCTTTTTAGCCTTAGACACTAAAATAGAATAGACGTGCATGGCTGGTATGTTTGTATTAGGGGTACCCAGGAGGGAGCACCTGTGGTGTTGGGTAGTATATACATCCTTAACAGAGAGAAGGATGCATTCTTAACACACTTGTCCACGGTCCTCATGGACTGGGCACACTATCCCTGGGTAATAGGTGGAGAATTTAACACTGCATTAGATATAAATTTGGACTGGTACACCTCCCTCTGCGAAGCACCGGCTGGGTAAGACAAGCTAAGGCTCTGCACCAGTGGGTTGAGAGATGGAGCCTGTCTGACATATGGTACAGTTGTAATAGTGGCATGCATGAATATTCATTTTGTTTACCCCCACATGCACTGCATGCACGCCTTTATAGGATCCTCTGCACCTCCCATCTCCAGACTAGTGTCAGTTATGCAACATACTTAGCTAAAACACTATCAGATCACAATCCTTTAGCAATAATGCTATCGTGTGGTAGGGTACCAACTCCAATACCCACCTCCAGCCCATGCTTCTAGAGGATGCTTTGTGAGACCATGGCGAATACAATTAACACCTATTTTGCCAAGAACACTAACACTTCCTCCGCCCCATTAGTGAAATGTGAAGTATTTAATGTGGTGGAATGAGGAATAGACAATAATGTGGTCGGAAGGGCCTTTAAAATGGTCCTCTGTGAGCTCACAAAAATAGAGAATAGTCTTGGTCCATTGGAAATGCATGCAGTGGGAAATGTAGGCCATACAGCATAGTTGCAGGAAGCCAGGATTGAATACTGCTCCTTGGGCATCTTTACAGTAAATAGATTACATCCCTGGGAACAGGGCAGGGTTACGACAATTGGAACACTATTTGTAGATGGCACAATCCTGTCTCGTCAGATTTCATATATACTCATGTCCTACCAGAAACTCTTTTTTTAACACACACTAGTATTACCTGCTACATTCACCACCACTGGGCGCCGAACAGGGCCGAGCCAGATAACCATGAGCTAGTATGGTATATTCTCACTATGGGTCATGGCAGCCACTTGAGATGCTGGCTGCACAGGGGGCTCTGGCTCTGCTAACACCTGCTGGTTTCTCTGACTCTCCTAAGTGCTAAATGGGAAAGGGACCTTGCACAGGAACTCCAGGATAAGGAATGTGCCTTCATGCTTGAATACCCCAAAAACTCCCCTGCAACTCTTGCTTCAAATTTATTCTGTTTTCTATCTTAAATCACACCTACCTGACACCACATAGATTTCACTCAATGTTCCCTGCTGTATTCCTGGCAATGCCACACCCCAGATGCAGATATATTGCATATGTTGAGGGCTTGTCCCTCGTTATCCTCCTATGGGGTATATATATGTGCTGCTCTATCAAAACTGGCTGGGCTGGATCGCTGAATAATGATAGAACAGTGTATTTTGGAATTACACTCTAGACATAAGGGTTCCAGAGGGGTGGTGTGTTTCACAGACTTGGCTATCCTTCTTGCGAAGCAACTCTTGATACAATGATTGAAATCTTTGGTCATGCCCCTCATCTCCTAGTGGTGGGAGGAGATGGCACGATGGGTACTAGTAGAAAGCGTCACCCTGCATAGAGAATACCAAGGCTTACAGAAACAACCCATCACACTGGAACGGGATGCACTGCTGGAATCAATTAAGGCCCAGGAGGTGGCTGGCGAATCTAAGGAACCCAATAAGCTATGTTTAGTCCCCTCTGGGGAGCAAACATAAAAAAATATCAGAGAATCCAAAAGTCTCTCAAAGAGAGGCAGTGAGATCGCAGAAAACAAGGAGGTAAGACAGAAAAAAAGGAGGCAAATATCTCAGACATGGGCATGAAATACTATGTAACGTCTGGGCCATTATGCTCTGGAACAAAAATTTATTCCTTGTATGTCATCGTTCAGACCCTTAATATGAGCTTTTAACCTAAAAACCCAACGCTGTTCCTTTTCCAATAAAAAGGGTTGGTCAACTTTAGTGCCATCAAATGTCTCAGGAACTACCTAATTGAAATCATTGGGAGAGTGTTTAGTATCTATACTATGTATGCTTAGTTTTGTAGAAAGGCGTCCACATCTGATATTACTATGGTGTTCGTTGATGTGGATCCTAACTGGTCTGGATTTCATCCCTATATAACACAGCATTCAGAATAAACTGGTTGTAGGGTGGCTCCCGAGCCAATTTTAGTTTTTTCTAGCTCTCTGTCTCATTGAGTGGGTCTGAATTCTTTCCTACTCTCTTTGATGGCATGCACTCCAAAAAGATATCCGACATAGAGCACCTTCCAGGGGCCCATTGGGCATTGCAGCGCCAGCCCAACGAGGAGCAAACCTGAGGATGAAGCATGACATCCAATGGATGTGTGAGGGGTTAGCTTCTAAAGCTAGAAGTGTCCTATATCTTCTCTTTACCTGTTATTTAGGAACAGTGTGCTCACTTATTTGCACACCAATTATTTAGGGAGATAGCACACTGGACCTGTCCTAACCCTCCCTGTCCCTCATATATTGATTTTAAAATAAATCTTTTGCCAGGCCTAAACTTTCCTTTCTAAAGTAGGACATGTGGATTTAAGTTTTACATTCATCGGTAGTGAAAAAACTCATGAAGTTGTTTTTCTTTTTTTTTACCACTGGAAGGCCTATCTTTGGGTTGTCTTATTATGTTTAGTTATGGTAATATTAGATTGGGAGCAGATAGATGTTTGCTGTTTGGACTAAAATAATTTGTAATTTAAAATCCTTTTTCATTGAAAAGTCAAATTTTAAGTCACAGTTCTGAAAATGCCACTTTTAGAAATTTAGCATTTTCTTGTCCTAACCATTAGTGCCTCCTGCCAGTGTACTGGATCACATGACTGTGGGTGGCTCTGCTGTTGGGTTTTACATATTTCTTCCTGACAGTGACACAAAAGGAGATTAAGTGAGCGCCGGATTGGGAATTCTGCCAGGATAGCAGTGGTGGCTGGTGATATTTGAAAGTAGTGGGGCATGAAAGTTTGGGATGAGTGCCCTGTGGCGAGCGAGCGTGGTGAGCGAGCGATCTGACTTTAATAAGGGGGCTTTGGGAGATTCTCCACCTGTGAAAAGTGGGCAATTGGTGCATTTTTAAACACATTTGAGAAAGCAAGAAGGTCAATAAAGCAATTTTAGTTAGGAAATTATTAGGACACAAAGAAATGTAAGCCTGTAACTCATGACACAGACTGAACTACTTTGCATAATATGGAGCATCTGGTGGTCTTTTAATTAAAACACCTCTGCATTCTGTGAGCGTCCTTGGCCTTATCTAAAGGCAGAATACAGAACCAATTTAACTGCAATTACTACAGAAACATACCAGGAAAGCTACGACTTTATAACTGTCGAAACATGCTTCCTAGCGTCCAACCATCAGCTAACTGATCCATCATTTCAGTCATCACACTACCGTATATACTTCTTTATACTTAGACAACAATATAATCGGATGCGTACACATCTACATTCAGAAACCAAGTATTATAACTTTAACAAAAATAAACATTAACACCTCATCAGGATGAATGGTGAGTTGATAAGGCACACAGATGCAGACAGAATGTGTTGCTTCATGATCAATCTTTCAACTTTCCTTCGGCGCTCTTTGAGGCTTTGACATTGTACATGTTCATTCACTGCGTTCAATAACAACTGAAATGCTAAGCACTGAACAATTCACACGTAGGCTAAGCAATTGAGAATTTCTCCTCCTGTATTGAGAATAAGGCCAAGGCGTCATAACTTCTTTCTTGAATATACATCACACGGTGTCACTAAAGACGTAGACAAGGAGTGATCTGACACCCTTCTATTTCACGACTGGAGATTTAGGCAAGGCTAAAGTTTAGTCTACTTCAAGATCTCACTAAAGTCCCTCCTCCTAGTGCTGAAAGTGCATGCAAGCGGACTGTTATGTTCAGCATATTGAATGTTCCTGCCTCAATATCACCCACGTCTGGTCACAGATATCTATGAGATTCAGCTTCCTGATCACAGCCTCCTTGAATCTGCTTCATGGAATACCTGCTATAATGGGTGTGAATGAGCACTGGAAGCCTTGGTTCTCTGTGGCACTTGCTATCACAAAGCTGTGCATGCTCAGGCTCTGATTTATATTTTTGGTTGCAAAACTGCACTAATGCAGTTTTACACCAAAAGGTTTATCAGCGGCTTGCACCATTTCTGTGCACCAGCCAGGCGCCATATTTATGGAATGGTGCAAGCCAGTACAAAGGGTGGGCTAACATAAACAAAATGACGTTAGGCAGGTTAGAGTAAACAAAATGACTCTAACCTGCCTAGAGTCATTTTCTGACGCAAAACTATCCATACCACATGACTCTTGTCTTATAGAAGACAGGAGTCATGCCATCCACCCCAATGGCCAGCACAGGGGGCCAGGGTCCCCTGGGCATGGCCGTTGCACCCTGTGCCATGTAGGGGGGCCCATCTCTGGCTTCCCTATGGCACTTTAAAAAATAAAATAAAATACTTACCTTTACTTACCTGTACTTACCTGGGATGGGGTCCTCATCCTCTGCTGTCCCTCTGGTGTGGGTGGAGGTGTCCCTGAGGCCTGGGGAGGGCACTTGTGGGCTTATTCCACCATGGAAATAGGCCCATAGGTCCCCTAATGACTGCCCTGATCCAGGCGTTAAAAAATGGGGCAAAGCAAGCTTTGCACCATTTTTGGACCCCTCCTCCCTCCCGTGCACCATTTTTGCATGGGAGTATAAATATGGCGTTAAGGCCATAGAGTCATTTGTTTCACGGGAAGGCCTACCTTGCATCTCATTAAGGCGAGGTAGGTTTCCACATCCAAAAAATGACTTTAAGTCTATAATTTTGGCGCTAGATGGGTCTAGCACCAAATTATAAATATGGAGTTAGTTTTGCACTGAATTAGAGTCAAATAAAATTACGCTAATTCGGTGCAAACAGAATATAAATATGCCCCTCAGTGTCTGAAAAACCATCACAATACCATCTTTCACAATTTGGCGAGCAAATTTTAGGGTGATGGCTGGTCATGACGCATTACATACAAACTCAATAATCAGACTGATATTTTTGACTCTATCCGGGGACTTTCTGTTGTGACCACCTCCACGCAGGTCAGTTATCTCAAATCTGCTCCTACCTTGACTGGAGTAAAGCAAATAATGTTTTCACAATGGAAAATGCCCTGCACTAGGTTTGTGAATACTATAAAAACTTGTGAGCTTCTGGATGTTCACTACCCACCTTGGAACACCCCTATAACTATATCAGTATTTTCGACCAACTAAAATGTTTGTTGCCACGATAGTCGAGAGTCAGAAGGTAACATGTTAAGAGTTTATCCAACACAGGATGAAGCTTTTGTATGGTTTCATTTTTGTATACTTTCTAGCCGTATGTTTGTGACAAAAACGCTAATAAAATATCTAAATAAAATACACGTAACTAAGACCTTTCAATGAAAACATTTGTCATACATTACAGGCATATAGAACATTTTTTTAGATACTATACATTCAACAATATAAACATGTGATGACACATATTATACAGATTAAATTAAAGTGTGAAAATGATTGCAAATTTAGGAGCTTGTTTACAAGTAGCTTGCCCCACTGGTGCATCACTTTTTGTGACACACCAGCGGCGCAGGCTACTGACCCATATCTACAAGGCCATGCAAAGCCACTTTGTGTGGCTTTACAGTAGCCTTGTAGATATGGAATAAGGCAATGCAGCACAAGTCGCTAAGTTGCCTTACTTTGCATGAAGGAGGCATTCCCTGTGTGTTGCAGTGGTTGTTACCATGCAACACCTGTGGATTTTGACACCTTTGCAGATTTACAAGGTTTTGTAAACCAGGGAATGCGTCAAAAGCCTATTCCTCCCCAGGGGTGGCAGAAGGTTGGTGCAGCAGGGAGGAATAACATTATTTCTCCCTGTTATTTTCTCTTTCAATTTGTGCTACATTCTGCAGCACAGATGGAAAGATGAAAACACCTCTCCTTCTTGCATGAAAACAATTATCCCTGCAATGCAGACATCCTTGCACCATGGTGCGAGGGTGCCTCTGCTGGCTAATGACAGCAATTTGTGTGCCAGCATGGGGACAAGGACAGGAATGCTCTGTATTTTGTAGATACAGTGCGTTACTGGCCTTTACTTTTGATGCAGGGCGGTGCAGCAAAAAGGCTTCTGGCAATGCCCTGGGCCAAAAGCTTATAAATGAGGCCCTTAGTTCTATGTCAGGACTGAAGGCAATGTTTATGATACGTTTTTCCTTACTAAAACTAACAACAGTCATACCAACCACATACGGAAATCGACTTTACAAATAAATCTTTGCTTTTAAGCTGCAAGCATAAAAAATAACTAAGCAATGCCATTTCAAAATCAGTTATATAGTCACTGTCTGACTTCTTGAGCTGCTGAAGACAGCATCAGCTACATGCAATTTTGTTACTGACAGATTAATTTGACCCTGTTAAGTGTGCAAATAGTTTACCTTTCATCTATGACATCATGTCTACTTCAGCTCTGACGGTCTTCAATGAGGCCAGGCTGATTAGAGACCCAACGGCATGTGGGACAAAGTTCAGCAGAAAGGGGGTGCTGCAGGCTGCGGCGGGCTGACAATACGGGTGCAGGAATGGTGCCACTAACCATTTAACTCTTAATCTACACCTCTTAAGCAATCCATTATTTAATGGCTGCCTTGTTTGAGGTGCGATCTTAAAATGGTGCTTTTACTTTGTTAAGATGTCCGATATGTGGGAAACTCATTGATCAATATTTATGTCCACTTCACATAAAATTATCGCAGTGAAAGTAGTCCAAGGCACTTGCAAAGTTTTTCCGAGAATATATTCAGACATGGCGCTGCAGGGAGATTCACTGTGTGAGGTGACTGTGGTCATTGTGAGACGGAGTAAATCCCCATGGCCTCGTCTTGTTACTACATCTGCACACTTCTGAGGCAAGAATATGTAGTCCTGTCCCAGGGGAAGGTAAGGGACAGGGCTCTCACCACATCTAGAGATGTCTTAGGTATGATTAAAAATAGGTGAACTCCCCCACAAAGGTGAGGTTGCACCAAGAGCCCATGCACTGCTCTACCTCCCAGGCAGCTGTCTGGTCATGTGATATCAACACAAACTTAACCAATCCTGCAGCTTCTCTCATGCTATTTTCAGCATGAAAGAAGCTTCAGGATTGGACAGGGCAGGCTAATGCAGCGCTCTTTGCGTGGCTGGGGGCCTGTGTCCATAATCCCTTGGCTGCTACTCAACTGCTTGATTGGTGGGGGTAGCAGTGCACATGTCTGGGTGGCCAATTCAACATGCGCACTCTGCACTTGTTGTGTCATTACTGCTGCTGTGTCAATCAGCAGGAAACACCCCTCCCCCACCCTCCCACAAGCCTGTAGCAAGCACATTGTAGAAATGATTGAGATAATTTTAATAATGCATTAGTTGTTGGTTTACAGCTGTGCTCACAGCAGGTGGGGAGAGACTCCTCTGCCCTAAATGAGGAACCACTGCTACAGGATAGTTGGGGGTGGAAAGGTACCTTACTATAATTACACTTCAAAGGGCTTTCCCCAGCACACACAAAGGAATATGACACTAGTCGTTTGTCACCTCAGACTTCTTGGAGCTTTGATAAGGGAAGGCAAGACCTTTTCAGAACTTGATGTGGGGGTAGTATTGGGAATACCTCCCCTTAAAATGCTGGCACTAGGTATAAGTGTTAGTCCTCCAGAGCCCCTTTTCAGTACATTCCTGGACCTGTGAATGTTACAGAAGAAGGACTGGTGTGCCTCCCATAAGACTATCATGCTGCTTCCAGTGGACCGTCCCACTGCTTTAGAACTGCCTTTCTTTCTGAGACGGAATACTGGGCCTGCCCCCTTCATCCCAGGCTAACCTGAGTGACTCCAAGGGTCAGTTGGCTGACCTCCTGTCTGAACTACAGGGACACAAAAAGCTCCAGAGGCCTCCCTGCAACTGCTTAGCTGATCTGCTGCACTGGTCTGCCTGGTCCTGCACTGGACCTACCTGAGCCCTGCTGGCTTCTGCTGAAGGAAGCTTCTGATCCTCAAGGGGTACCTCCCCAGATCCTGGACCTTTGGTTGAGTCAGTTGACCTCCTCCTGTGAAACAAAAGTGAAATCCTAAAGTTTTGGGCTCTTTCTGATCGTGAACTGGCCTGTCCATGCTAAGCCTCTGCCACCTGTGACAACCACCAAGGCCAAGCTTCAGTGAACCCCACTCTTTGCACTTCAGAGACTGTTAGTGACAACACAAGATCTCCACTTTGGGCTATAGCCCAGGGATGACCGGCAAAGAAAAGCTCAAGCAACAACTGTCTTCGAAGTACAAACAGATTGTCCCACTACAGAGACAGCTGCCTGTGATCTTCAGCCTTCTCTTCACACTGCAGTGATGACCATCTGCAATGGTCTCCTTGCTTTCCGTGGCCTCCTCCACCAGAATCAGAACCAGACACCGGACTTTCAGAAGGTTACTTTTTGAGCTGGACTAACCTGGTGCCTGTCTACCCCCTCGCACTCCATCACAGTCTGCCTGAATTTGTGACTTTCCCCCAGGCTAGCACAACCAGGTGACCACGAGTGGCACTTTGTGCTTTTAGCTGCTATCTATGTAAAACTTAAAAAATTGTAGTAGATCTCTGGATCTACTCTTTGATTTTATGTCTTTCTGGTATCATTTTATTTATTAAAATGTACTCTATTTTTCTAAAGTGGTTTGGTATCTTTCTTGTACATGTTGCCTCTAAATTAAGCCAGACTACTTTTATGCCAAGCTAAAAGAGAATTAAGCATAGATCAATTTAGTGACTTTTTGTGGTTCACCTTGATAACAATTGTGATTGTTCCATGAGCAGGGTTTCATCCCTCTCAATCAGTAATCAGATTTCTCACAATTTACTATTCTAATCCCTGCACAAACAGACTAGATTTGTTGGCAAAGCCACTGTTTATTGATAGTTTTGTTTCAAAATCTGCTCACATTGACAATCTAATAGTTAGCAAACTTTCAGACAGATTCGTTTAACCAAGTTCATAGTGCCCACCAGATGTTCTCCTAGTCAGTTTGAACATGAAGTGGGTGACATCTGCATACATATATGACAAAGCCTACAATGTAAGGGGAACAGCATGACAATAGGACCTGATAGTCAGTGGAGCCTCAGTCATAGGGATGTCAGCATTCAACTGCCTTCTTATTAGAGCTTGGGAACACCAGTGATGGTGGACAGAAATTCCACTCCTTTTTCTACAAAGTACATTTCCGACTTCTTCTAAAGAGGTCTTATGTTTTCATGTTCTAATATTTCTGTGTGTATACTGCATCATAGATGTTTTGAGTAGTGTATTCTCGGGCTGCCAAAACTCTCATTTCTATTTCAAACATATTTCCTCTTTTCCGACTTCCTCCTATGTCGGATTTTCTTTTGTTCATCATGTGTACCCCAATGCATGAAGGTCAAGTTGTTAATAATGTGTTCTCAATGCTTTGTATAAACTGGAAACATTGCTTTATAAAGCTCTAAATCTGCATTAAAGGAAACATAAACTTAAACGGACTGATAATGGATAGAAAAAAATCTGCTAAAAATATATCACTTTTTCGTGGTCCAAAATATTGGGGGTCATTCTGACCCCGGCGGTCATGGACCGCCGGGGCCAGGGTTGGCGGGAGCACCGCCAACAGGCTGGCGGTGCCCCGCAGGGCATTCTGACCGCGGCGGTTTTGCCGCGGTCAGATGCGGAAAACCGGCGGTCTCCCGCCGGTTTTCCACTGCCCTTTAGAATCCTCCATGGCGGAGCTGCGCCGCCATGGGGATTCTGACAGCCCATACCGCCATCCTGTTCCTGGCGGTTCTCCCGCCAGGAACAGGATGGCGGTATGGGTTGTCGTGGGGCCCCTGGGGGCCCCTGCAGTGCCCATGCCAATGGCATGGGCTCTGCAGGGGCCCCCGTAAGAGGGCCCCACTTTGTATTTCAGTGTCTGCTTTGCAGACACTGAAATACGCGACGGGTGCCACTGCACCCGTCGCACCTTCCCACTCCGCCGGCTCAATTCTGACCGGCGTCCTCGTGGGAAGGCTCTTTTGCACTGGGCTGGCTGGCGGCCTTTTGGCAGCCGCCCACCAGCCCAGTGCAAAAGCCAGAATACCCTCCGTGGTCTCATGACCGCGGAGCGGTATTTTGGAGGGGGGAACTCTGGCGGGCGGCGGAGCCATTGTCTTCTGCGATGATTTTGCCTTATTTGTGTCACGATTATTACCCTTCTGTGACCGTTTGTAGGCATAATGGGCCTCGTGCAGTATTATTTCACTTGCGAAAGCCGAAGATTTACGAATGGAATAGTATTTTGTAAACTGACTTATATACTACTATGTCAATTCACAAAATACCAAATTGCAGGGGGTCAGAACGACCTGTCTAATTAATGTTCGCTAGGAAGGTCAAAATGTGTGACCCTCTGTGATTAACTGAAATCATAGGGATGGTATCGTGCAAAGGATTGCATTTGAAAATAAAGACGTTTTTTGAAAGCATCCTGGCTTCCTTAAAGGACCCATTGCTGCTTTAAAAGGAAAAAAACTGTCCATTTGTAAACCTCAGGAGGGACAGGCAGTGGTCCTCTTAATCAGTGTGTTCTCCCTCTTGGAGTGTCAACATGATTCCTAAAAGTGAAGGGGTCCAAAGGGTACTCTTTCCCCATTGTAAATCAATTACCATCCCAGCTAGGGGGTCAGTAACTGAGCAGTTGTTTAGAACATAAGCTGTTGTTGTAAGGGGAACTCCCCTTTCATAGCCCTCCTAGTTGTGAATTGGAGAAGATTGCAAAAGTCCTTTAATGAGATAAGAATAATTTTCTAACTCCTAAAAGGACTTTTGTATATGAAGAAAAACACTTTTGCGATCACAGACCACGAAAGTTTAAGAATTGCAAGGTTTGTGATAGCAAGTAAGGCCCTGAGGGACAGATTTAAAAGGCCCTATCACCACAGGAGCGCAGTATTTCCAAGGCGTTAAGCCACTTTTTGTGGTCTAAAGGCACCTTGTAAATATAGCCTCTTCACACGCAGCACTTTGCGTGGAAGAGGTGTACAATGTGGCCCTAAGTTTTTTATATTAATTTTGTCTAGTGTGATGTGTTTCAACAGTGACCATCTACTGCAATGCTGACAAAGCAGGTATTCGATAGTGGTAGGCCGTCCTATTTCAGGTATGTACAACAACGTTCTTAAGTTTTACCTGAACTTTAAAAGTGAATGTTAGATGATGCCAGTTACTTGTGTTAATTACATTACCTTGCATAGTATATTTTGTATAGTAACCAGGTGGCACTTACATCCCTTTCACTCTAATGTATCACAAACCTATGTCTCAGAAAACGCTTACAGCTTTGACAGACTCAGCTGTATAATGACATTGACCTGCTTTGTTCGTCACAAGTAATATGTGGAAGCCTTTAAAAAAAGCTTTTGCCTCAGGGTACTTATTATTCCGCTCTGCTGTACCGGCTACTTCCATTCCATTCTGAGTAACACCAATGCTATCTTAGAGGTTCATTTATAGTTTTCATTTTCATTTGAAAACCATAGTCTTATATAATTAAATGCATAATATAATGAAGCAGTAGAGTTGAACATTTAATTAAGATGCCTGATTACAGAAATTTCATTTAAAGAGCTGCAAAGTTGTACAAATGTAGCTAATGTTTAAAAACTGTACATTTTATGAAAAAAGAATGACACCTAGGCCTGGGTAACATACTCATTCAATTGTAGAATTTACAAGTCTTCATCCCCTTACAAGGGAGCACATAGACTCTCACGACAGAAATTATGAATGTAAAGTTTTCTACATGTAACTTTATGACCAGGATTTAACATTTACACCTTTAGGTGGAGATCACCACAGTGAAGGAGTAGATCACTGCCTTTGCTATGAAAAATTCTGAATTAAAAAGAATAGGGAGGAACCACTTACCTGACTTAAGGCACACACACACATACCTAACAAACATCAGACATATGAGCCCACAAACACAGCCCACAATCTCGGCTATGCCTACTTTCCATTGAACTCAGTGGCATTGTAAATAGCAGAGACCTGTTACAGCCTCCAGGATGCAGCTCACCCCTCAAGAGGAAGATGAACTTCACTGAGGAGGAAACAGACCTTGCAGGGACCTTTCTTTTTTTTTTTTTTTTGTCCTTATTCACCACAATCTGACTTAAAGGGGAAGGAGGGGGGTGGGACCCCGAGACCTCAGGTATCCTCCACCCGCTCTTTTACCTCTCTCAGTGAGAAGGAGGCTCCTATCCCGGAAACAGAGCTGAGACGTGTGCTGCATGAAATCCACTAAGCGTACTTAGGATCAAAGGGGGAAACTCAGAAAGGCGAACCTTCCAACCAAACTCTAAGAGGAGCCCAGAGTTCTTGCTCCTTCCTCCTCCTTTTGGAATCCAAAGTGGAGTTGTATACTAAGGCCTATATCAACTCCAAAAATGTTGGGGGAAAAACCAACACCCATTTTCTACAGATTTCTCTTCTAGCCAACAATATCATACAGAACAGCAGTTTCTTCTTCCCCTTCTTAATTGGCGGCTTGAGTTGTTCCTGAAATAGACCAAACATAACCAGGGAGGGGCCTATTTTGAAGTTGATCAAAAGTACCTCCCTTATTACCTCCTCCACCTTACCCCAAAACTTAGACAACTGGGGGCAACCTACAAACATATGGAGATCATCTGTCTTATCAAGGCCACACTTTTTGCAAGCCCAAACCCCTCCTTGCCCAATCTTACATAATTTCACAGGTGTCCAGTAGGCCGTGTGGATAGTATAAAGAGGATTCTTTCTCAAAGATGCGGGTTTGTCTGTCTCATATAGGAGGGCGTTAGAAGCTTGCCATAGATCAATGAGTTGCTGGCCTGGCAAACAGGTTAACATGGGGGCTACCTGTAAATCTGATTAAAGTGTAGATTCCCTTTGGGAGCGGATGGAAATGTGGAGTTTGGGGTCCCTGAGCTCACAATTTAAAAATACATCCTTTAGTAAAGTTGATTTTAAGATTGTGTGTTTGAAAATGCCTCTTTTAGAAAGTGAGCATTTTCTTGCTTATACCATTTCTTTGACTCTGCCTTTTTGTGGATTCCCTGTCTGGGTCAGTTTAGCAGTTGTGCTGGTTGAACCTCACACTAGACAGTGACACAAAAGGAGCTGGGGTGTAGTCTGCATTTCCTGATGAGCCATCTATGCTAATAGGGAGGGGAGGAGTGGTCACTTACACCTGAAAGGGCTGTGCCTGCCCTCATACCATGCAGTCTCCAATCCCATGGTGAGTGTCTGGGGCCTGGCCTGGGCTACACAGGATTTCACATTCAAAAGAGACTTTACTTTGAAGTAGGCCTACTTCAAAGGAGAAATTGGGTATAAGAAGGGCACCCAAAATGACAGACTTGAGAAACACTTCTGGAAACAAGAGGAACCTCTACCTGGAGAAGAGCTGAGGAAGAAGAGCTACCCTGCCTGTGACTGTGCTTTGTGGAGCTATCCTGCAGTTGCTGCTTCTGCCAGGGCAAAGACTGGACTTTGTGTTCCTTCCATCTTGAGAAGAAATCTCCAAGGGCTTGATTTAGAGCTGGCCTCCTGTTGTTTGAAGTCTCAGGGACAGCAAAGATTTCTTTCTGCCAGCACCTGGAGTCTCTGGAGAGGCTCCTACTCTGCCCTGTGGTGCCCATCCAGTTCCTGGGACCCTGAAAGGATAAGCTGGCAGCCTAAAGAAAAGGAAATCCACGCACAGAGCGGCGTGCGGGGAAAAGATCGACGCAACTCCGATCTGCGGCTGAAGAAACGATGTGCCGCCGGCTCCGCAGCTGAAAATCGACACTCACTGGAAATGCGACCGAAGAATCGATGCACGGAGCAGGAGAAACGACGTGCAGCATTGCTGACGGAGGCTGGGAGATCGCAACCCACGCTCCGTGGTTTTCGGATCATCATGCAGCTGGATTTCCGACTCAAGTACCGCTGGGTGTGTAAAAACAATGCAAGGCTTCCCCGGACACGAGAGAGCTGATCGGATCGACGCATTGTTCTCCTGCAGAGGGAAAAAACAACGTGCCCAACCCGACGAAAGGAGAAACGATGCAAGGTCTCGCTCGTGAGTGGAATCAATGCATTGCAAGCCCTTTTTGATGCGCACTCGCCCATGCGGGGTTATTTTTGATGCACCCAAGGTACTTTTTCACGCACCCAGTGTTAGTGTGTGTTTGAAACCACTTAAAGACTCTTTTTGCATTTTTATTGATAACTTGACTTGTGTATTGTGGATTTTTGTCATTTTTGTCTTGTTTTGTTTAGATAAATATTTCCTATTTTCCTAAACCTGTGTTGTGTCATTTTGTAGTGTTTTCATTAAGTTACTGTGTGTGTTGGTACAAATACTTTACACCTAGCACTCTGAAGTTAAGCCTACTGCTCTGCCAAGCTACCAAGGGGGTAAGAAAGGGTTAGCTGAGGGTGATTCTCTTTTACCCTGACGAGAGTGAGGGTCCTTGCTTGAACACGGGGTAACCTGACTGTCAACCAAAGACCCCATTTCTAATAGTCAGCTGGATTTTATGCTGCATTTTATGTTCCCTGTAGAAGTGAGGATGCTTCCAGGGGACATCCTGCCCAACTATTTTCTTCAGTTTCTCTTGAGAGAAACCGGAAGCCTTGTCTTCCCAGTCAGCAGCCATTTGCTATTTTATTGGAATAAAATGAACAGAAGGATGGAAGTGGATTGTTTGGTGCCCTTGGCTCAGTAATGGTCAACTTCGATTTCTGTATGCCATACTCCATTTGACACTGTAGGCCAATATATATAGTATTCGTAGGAAGATAATTTTCAGGTTCCCTATTAATTTTGGTGCTGTTTGATGAATCTGCACTAAACCTTTGACCAACAAAATGTTCATTTTCTTTGGCTTCCTCATGGAACGTTTTCCACTAACCTGTCAAGTTGGGTCATGAAAAGGGGAGTGGGTTGAAAGGGAGATTTCTCTTGGTAATTCCCATAGAAAACTGTGCTCTCTGATACAGAAAAAAATACTAAACAATTTATAGCATATTTGGCATAAAGTTAGAACTTTACTCATACACTCTGTCTTTTTTGTTTTTTGGTGTAAATCTGTTCAGTTGTGTTGAAGGTATTTGGAGTTAAAGGGAAGCTTAGGTTGAGCATGAAGGGGTTAATGCTCAGAAAAAGTCAGGTGTATCTGCATAGTTGGTCCAGCGGGTCTCCTGTGGAAGCATGTGGTGCCAAATGTTTTTTAAATGGGGCCCTGATTTGTTGAGGGGGCATTGCAGTACCATGGTGCTAGTGCATGTACCGGGCTACAGATTGATCTGATTGGCTGATCACAACTCTGAAGAAAATGTTGTGGCCACTATTACATGATTTTTTTAAATAAAATCTCATCAGAGGAAAGATCGGTTCACTCTGAGTCTGGGGCCCTTGTGTGGGGGTCCCAAGAGGGATGCTCCCATGAAGATAAATAAAAATGTTAGGGGTTCCATTACCATGGTACAGGGGCCAGTACTTCAATACTCCTTGTAGAACCACAGTAGCTGTACAGCAGTTCCAAAAAAATAAAATTAAAAACATACAAGGATCAGGTCATAGACTAGGCAGTGCAGCCAACCACCATTTTGCAGACTATAGGCTATGTACAGTGAGGGATAGCAGTCTGAAGTGGGATGGGCAGAGGGCCAACCTCCCTTATACACATTGCTGTAGATTGTGTGCAATGAGGGGTTGAGGGTCTGTGTGGGGTCAGGGCCCTGCAGGAATTGGGCACAGGGCATTAGCTATGGCCAGGTCCTAGATTCAATCCCACACTGCACACAGCCAAAGGCAAGGTGCAACATACAGTTGGGTATTCATTGAGTGTTTTGCCCTGGACCTGGCCAGCTGTCCTGCAAAGTAGGGGGTTGGCTACACATGGGGTTTTGGGTGCAGGGCATAGCTGAAGTCTGTATGCCGAGGCCAGGCCCCGTTGTCATAACCTTGCTTCTCCAATGATGTCATTAATTATATAATTTACCATGTCATAATGTGTGTGTGAGATCACAAGGAGTGCATGGCCGGGCTCAATTTATAGTTAACTCAGTAAACTATAACAAGCAAATTTTAGTTTTTTTCTGTTTTCTAAACGATCGTTTTTATCTCATTTGAAAACCTTGCTATAACATATATGTATATATAAATAGATATTCACTGAAAAAAGAAATGTTAAAGTGACCTTGTAGCTAGGTGAAAATGTCAGTTAAGGTCTTGCATTTCAAACTCAAAAAAAACACTGAAGTTCAACAATGTCAACTGCAGAAACTATAACTCACGCAACAGCCGTGCACAGTTTTGTCATCTATGTTGTATTTTTGGCTGACTGATTGATGTTATAAGTGATGTCCTAGAATATGTCATGAGCGATGTAATATGTCAGGTCATAAGCGGTCCATGGCAAAGACGTGAGTTAGGGTTACCTCAGTTAACTATAATTGGTGTGCTATGTTTCAACTGACAGTTTTACCTAACTATAACATCACTTTAACCTTAGTTTTTTTCAGTGAATTAATGTGGGTTTTTAAATGTAAAGTGAAATATTATTACCAATGACTTTCTAATGTTTTTAATGTAAAATTATATTTTATTACCACACCTAACTAGGCTTGTCCATGCATGGCATTGGGTTGGCCGCAGGACATGGCCTGCGGCCAGGCACTGCACTCCACCACTAGCTGGCGGTTAGGACCCTGTTACTGGTCAACTCCCATTCCATGCTTAGCCGGCCTCAAGGCCGATCCTTTTTTTAAATTTACCACTGTACTACCATTAAAATACACATGGCGCCCTGATTGATTTTTCAATTATATGATTGATGAGTTTCGATTTCATTTTATCTAAATTGAGCTGTATGAAATAGAAATATTAGTTTAGGGGGTGAGAACCTATGTCAAATAATCACATTCCTTTTCAAGGTGAATCACTAAGGTTACTAAATAAACCTATGGTAAACCCTCTTGTAGCATGACACAGAACATTTAGGGGCCAATTACGAGTTTGGCAGATGGGAAGACCCGTTCTGCCGCTGCCTCACTGGCAACCTCCCTGACGGCCCCATCACGACTTTCACGCTGTGCTGATGGGTGGAAACCAAGGTTTACACCCTTCAGCCCAGTGGGAAAGTGGCGGAAGCATTGTTGTTGATTCGCAATTGAGCTGGAGGCAATGCTGCCGCCCGCAGGGTGCAGCAGCATCCTCGTAATGTGTGCTTTCTGCACAGCAGACAGCGCACATTACGAGGGTGCTGGGCAGGGGAACCCCTGCACTGCCCATGTGCAGGGTTCCCGATGTGGCCTCCTGCACCTGTTCTCCACCAGCCTTTTCATGACTTACTACTGTTTAAAAGGAATGTTTAGGCCTAGCAAAAGGATGATTAGGACAGGTCGGAATGGCAGTTTTATAACTGCCCATCTATGCAGGCAGGCCTGGAGTCATCTTTTACCTGGTCACTTTAGTGGTGGCACAATAAGTTCTGCAATCCACTAGTGCCATTTCACTTACAGGCCCTTGGCACACAGGGTCCCATATACTATGGATTTATATGTAAGTTAAATATGCCAATCAGGGATTTTAACAATTTAAAAGGTTTTAAGGGTCAGAACACATACAATGGGGCCTGGTTAGCAGGGTCTGAGTATACAGTTTAACAACCAGCACCATTTGTCCCACAAATGTGGGGGTTGTTGACCTTGGAAATAGGAGTCAATTCCTTACAGGAAGGAACTGACAACGTGTGAGGTTTGGCATTAGGCCAGAGGGTCAGCCTCTTTACCAGGGTGTAGTCAGTGAAACCTAACCCCATAAAAGTCACCTGAGGGTTGCCAAGGTGCATGCACTTAGACCTAGGCTTCCTCAGAGCTGGTCTGCTTTCATTATCTGAGAGCCCTTGCCAGAATATTTACTTTTACAAAAGGCACAGTATTACAAATTGTCTAGAGGACTTTTTCCTAGTACCTATGGGATCGTGATGGGGATGGTAAAAGGAGTTATCAACCCTACAGGGACTATACAATGTTCTGTCGCCCAGAGATTCCACTGGTGAAAGCAGCCTAAATCTACAGGTGAAACTGTAAAAGCATGCAGGAATCAGGGCAGAAGCAACAATCGTTGCATGTAATTCATAAAATAATTGCTCTCTGAAATGTACCTACCCCCACAATTATTTATGAGCCTCATATTGGTAATTGTGGTTCTGAGGAAATAACAAACAAAAATCAAAACACACTTCGAAATCTAGTTTGAGCCACGTTTTTGAACTGGAAGCTCAGGACAGAAAGCCTATATGTTCCAACCTTTGGCTACACCAGCTTAGATGGCTTCGCTGCGTCACAATCTTAGATCTGCTTTGCTGGCTCCTGCTGTGCGTTTGAACAGGAACGCACCTGTCTTGTGGAGCATAAAATGGAGCCTGTGTTAGGAGGCGGTCTCTTTCTCAAAGATGAGGAACTCCATTTCATCCCCTCAAGCAGGTTGCACTCTAACACATTGTTAGGGATGTATTGAAGTCCTCACATTTGGATATGGAGGGGCATATTTATCAAGTAGTTGTGTCATTTTTGCACCTTGCAAAGCGGCGCAAGGGCTACTCAACTACTAAGTTAGATTTATCAAGCCTACCTTTTGTGGCCCTGTGTGGCTTGATAAATCTAGAGTAATGTAAAGCAGTGCAAATAGCTGCACTGCATTTTCTGCCCCTGGGAGACATTTCATGAGTGGAGTGTGGGTGTTTCCATGCATCCACCCCTGGATTTTGATGCATTCTGAGAGTTATCATTATTGGTAGACCTGGGAATGTGTCCCTGAGCCTCCCTACCTGAGGTGTAACGAGGAGAAATATCCTTATTTCTCCTCATGTTTTCTATTTTATATGTGTGCTGCATTCTGCAGCACACATAGAAAGGAAAAATGCCACAGAGGATTGTTTTTGTGCAGTAAGGGTCCCTTCCTGCACAAAAACAATCATGTCGGCAACACAGGCAGGGTGTCTGCATTGGCGCTAGCCAGCCAAAAGGACTCCAATGCAAGGAAAGGACAGAAATGCACTGTATTGTGTTAAATAGGGTGCATTCATGCCCTT
The DNA here is from genome assembly GCF_031143425.1 of Pleurodeles waltl. Classification (NCBI taxonomy): domain Eukaryota; kingdom Metazoa; phylum Chordata; class Amphibia; order Caudata; family Salamandridae; genus Pleurodeles; species Pleurodeles waltl. The sequence continues at coordinate 88,424,865 of NC_090439.1, read as the reverse complement.
ACACACAGCATAGAGCAGCAAGGTGACCTGATACGCTGTGTGAAATATTGATAAATGTGCCCTCTGGTGTCATTCTATAGCTGAATGGCGCGCACTGATAATGAGCAATATTATGAGGCATACTATTTAAGTAATATGAGACCTGCCTCACAATGCTGTTAAGCACACTGCAAATTAATCTTTGACAAGCCCAGTTATGGAGTAGTTGTACATTATGTGACATATTCTTTGTTTTTCAGGATTATTTGCCAAAAACAAACCTATCGGTGGTGCCATTTTTATTTTTGAATTAATCAAATTACCCTTCAATCGAGATATCTTTCATGTTTTTTCCTGAAACGTATTGAAGCATTTTGATAAACTTTTCATGAAGGAAATATCTCCTGCCCTCAGACTCGGAACGAAAAAACTGGCTTAGATACAACAAAATTAAAACATTGCCCTCACGTTTAATGATCCTGCCACTCAAGTCGGGAGTGTTTGAAATGGTACACAAACCGATACGTGCGCCTTCCAATTTTTGTTTGCAATACGACCGTCGTATTTTATTTGATCTTATTTGCATGTGTGTAGTGCACAATCTACGAGTGATGTCACATCGCAGCACCTTTAGCCCCATATTTATACTTTTTGACGCAAAACTGCGCCAATGCAGTTTTGCGTCAAAAAAATTAGCACCGGCTAACGCCATTCTGAAGCGCCATGCGGGCGCCGTATTTATTGAATGACGTTAGCCGGCGATAGCCGCGGCGCCGTCTGGTGTGCCTTAAAAAAAACGACATACACCAGGCAGCGCCGGCGTAGGGGGATATGGAGCTTGGGCGTCAAGAAATGGGGCAAGTCAGGTTGAGGCAATTTTTTCACCTCAACCCGATTTGCGCCATTTTGTTTCACTCCCAACCCCCATAGAAATGACTCCTGTCTTAGCAAAGACAGGAGTCATGCCCCCTTGCCCAATGGCCATGCCCAGGGGACTTCTGTCCCCTGGGCATGGTCATTGGGCATAGTGGCATGTAGGGGGGCACAAATCAGGCCCCCCTATGCCACAAAAAAAATAAAAATAAAAACTTACCTGAACTTACCTTAATGTCCCTGGGATGGGTCCCTCCAGCCTTGGGTGTCCTCCTGGGGTGGGCATGGGTGACAGGGGGTGTCCCCGGGGGCATGGGGGTGCACCTCTGGGCTCCTTCAGAGCCCACAGGTCCTTTAACGCCTGCCTTTTGCAGGGGCTAAAAAACGGCGCAAAAGCGGCCATACGTCATTTTTTTTGACCCGCCCACTCCCGGGCGTGATTTTTGCCCGGGAGTATAAATCCGACGCACATGCCTCGGAGTCGATTTTTTAGACGGGAACGCCTACCTTGCATATAATTAACGCAAAGAAGGTGTCCACGCAAAAAAATGACGCTAACTCCATGGACTTTGGTGCTAGACGCGTCTAACGCCAAAGTATAAATATGGAGTTAGTTTTGCGTCGAAATTGCGTCAAAAAAACGACGCAATTTTGGCGCAAACGGAGTATAAATATGCCCCTAAGTGTTCGAGTGTGACTTTACAAATCTTTACCTCATAAATGTGGCCTTGGTTTAAGGGCATTTTAAAACTCTAGTATACCAATATTTTTGTTGAAACATCACAATTCTGCCGACGACTGGCAACGTATTATAATATTTGTATGCTGCACACAAGGGATAGTGTTTTCTTTGGTATCCCTTGCCATCTGGAATTATTTCTAGGTGTTGTTCTTTGAACCCCGAGAAGGAGAGCCTGTGCCTGAAGTAACAAAGAAGTTATACTTGACTCCATTTATATTTGTTTGTTAGCATGGTATGGGTTATGTCATTGCTACGCCCGTTGCAAACCTTCTACATTGATGTCCGATGTATACTGCGCCCCCTCTTTCGGTCTTCTATATTGCAAAAGAAAAAATACAATAGTGAAATAAAATGATGTTACCCCGAATTATTTATCACTACATTCTTGATGAAGACTTGCAGAATTTAATTTATCCTTAGCACATATGTTCTGACATTTGTTTGCTGAACACAGGCAGCTAACTGATTGCTAGTTTTCTTGTAAGACCCTGGAAAAGTCAAAGTTTGATCTTCTGTTGTGGAGACATTTTTAATGCCGCCAATCTGTGCACTGTCATGCTTCAGAACCCGCAATGACAAATGGGTTTTATGGTAGCTCTCGTCTAACGACCAGTTACTTCTGTCACTGCCATCTGCGGTCCTTTAATCCTATTAAAAGATTTCAACACGCATTCTGTAAGACTGAAAAAAGAACTTAGTCTGTAGGTGTAAAGGGAACGCTGCTCCTTTTGCTCAAAGACAAAAACTTGCAAAGATGCTTCATTGTGATTTTCATTTGCTTCTCACTAATAAGTAATATCCAACTTGTTCAACAAACCTGATGGCACGACCCTCCCGAGTACATGTGTAATTACATTTGGTGATAAGATTTGGGGTAAGCAAAATGTGTGCAATATGCTTTCACGTAATTGCATGAAGTTTTTGGGACTGTACTGCATATATTTGTGAATTGAAATTATGAAATTTACAGTTAATTATTTTAAATTTAGGCCCAAAAACACGAGCACTGGGATGACAGCCGCATTCCGATCATTCATTGTTTCTGCTCGCTTTTATGTATGCAGTGAATGCAGCATAATTATGTGACGATGCACAATGGTTAAATTTTTGGAATTTTGCTTAACAAGAGTAACTTCTTGAAATTACACAGATTACACTAGTAATTGAAATTTAACTGAGGCCTTGATACAGTGCTTAATTTGTAAATAAAAAGGTGCTGGTGCTCAAAGCCCTCCTCTTAAACTTAAACACGTGGCTGCTGCAATTAAATGTGTGAACACAGAATACTGAGATGGCGTAATCCTGAAGCCATCTCGGCCTCTTCATTCCACATAAATCCACTCCCTGCCCCTTCAGCTCACTGTTGCAGCTTTCTTCTTTCCCCCTTTGTGACGCTTTTTCGTTTTTCCCTTCATCCATCTTTCCCATATGAGTCCTTTGCTCGCAGCAAATGCTTGAGGCAGAAGACTAAGCCCCGGCCCTCAAAAATAAGTGCCGGTGCTCAACACCGGACACAACAAGCAAAAATTAAGCACTGCCTTGATACAGACAACGTGATATGTAACTACTCTAGAATGATATAGGCCAACATAATGCAGAAACTGCTCTGTGATTCTATTTCTTGTTCTTTTTAGTTTGTATCAAAGTGCTATTTAGCAAAATGTCACATATTTGTGTTGGGTTTTATCTTGTGCCCCCTTTTTGAAGCAGCCAGTTATTTCCCACCCTCAAAATCAATGTCCATGTTAACTATTGTAGATTTGGGATGGGAAAATTGGGGAGGCCAGACAGCCCAGATAAATAAAACAATGAGTTATACCATGGAAGTAGAGTGTACAAAAGTACAAAGGGTTTCCGTGCATATATTTATGAAGATTTTGTTTAAAATGTTGTAATCACTTGACTTTTCCTGAGTTTGCAAAATTCATAAAACTCAAAGCTGGAGAAAACACCATTTAAATGCAGGGTTTTGTAGCACAAAATTCTGCGAAAAACAAAATACGTTTAGTTAGTGAAATCTGTTGCAAAAGGATTTTTCGAATCTAACTGTCTTGCAGAAACTGAGAAAAATGACCCTGCTAGCAAAGTCGAGTGAAGTTTAGATGCTCAGCAAACATCACAGCATATAGCAGAAGTGCTAACTTCACCCTCATTCTAGTGCAGTTTCAGTAATGACCCACATTTAAAATATAGTACCACAATTATTACCACAATAATCATCATTGTGCTGAAATAGTCTTAGACTCCTAAAATAATACACCTGCACCTCTGCTATGGCATAGTAAACTCATCTTTAATTTATACATAGTGATTATAGTGGATTTCATATCACTGTGAGTACAGCAGGCCATTACATACTGCAGCAACTTAAAAAAAATATAACACTATTCTCCTCGGCACACCCATCCACAATAGTTGCTACTACCATTTCAAGAGCGTAGGGGCAGATTTGCAAGTAAATAGCAGAACGCAGCGCAGTCACCAAAGTTGCTGCTTAGGACTGGTAGGAGAGAGCTATATATATATATTAAATATGACCTGCTCCTACCCTCTTCCCCTGTGATAGTGCTCTTTGAGGCCACCTAAAATAATGCACACACCTTTGCACCATAGTACAGAAGCGTGTGCATGATGCCTGGCTTCGGTTGTGTACTGGAAGACATTGTCCTCTTTGTAGAAGCTGTACTTTGCAAGTCAATATCTAAAAAAATAGAACAATAGAAAAAAAACATAATGGAGTAAAAACCAACAGAGGTGGTAAGAAAAGGAGGTTCCTGTTTCATCAAAGGTCTAAAGAAACTCAAAAACGTACTCTGCCTCTGTAAACTCATTACCTTCAAAATCTTCTGGAGTTTGGCTGGCCGAAAAAGTTTGGGTGGCTGAAGACTCACAAGCAGGGCTGGAATGGAAACCAAAAGCAATCCTGACAATAATGCTCAAACCCACCCTGCTACATTCTTTTCCTCACACAATTTGTCTCTTCCCATCCATCCATCTACTCGCTCCTTCCTTCTCTCCTCTCTCTTTTCATGCATCTATGATCACATTCTCCCAACCTTTTCCCACCCTCCCTTTCTTGAAGCCTCGCCATACCTGCTGAGTGTTAAGACAACAGGAGCGGCCCTCGGCTTTCAAAACCAGCCTCCAAGAGCTATAACCCGAAGAGGAAATACCGAGTTAAATAAACAGCTTGTCTGGCCCTGCTCACAAGGAGCCTAGACTTTATTAATTATGAAATTAAAAAGTGCAAGAAAGATAAAGCTACCCTAAGTCAAAATCTTTCTCCCTATGCACCAAATGTTCTGAACAACACCCCTTCTTATATAAGGCTCACTCCAAAATCCCTACAATTCAGAAAGGAAATAAATGCCAACCTCTTAATGGATATACTTTTCAGACTTGCTGAGCCGTCTTCTGCGTCCTCCGGCCTTCAGAATTGCAAATGGATGCCCTCTTACCTTATCAGACCTATGTACATGATCTTGAAGTGTTACCCAACAACATACCTTTGTCAAGTGCTTCCTACTAGGCTCATGCTTTAGAAATACAAGAAAATAAAATGTTTAACAAAAGATAAAACCTAGATACATACAAAGAGTATCAAAAAAATATTTTCCATGACTGTCATCATTGGTGCTTGCTTCTCTTCGTATGTAGCCATATTATGGGACCCTATCAATGCTCATTTACTATCCACTATCATCTAGTAGGAACAGAGATGTGTTAACGAATGGTCAAAGTGAGCAGTTTCCCCTAGGCCCCAGTCTCCAGGAGGCCGTCGAGTAAATTGTTTCTGTCATTGAGAAGACCTGCATAATATCATTAAAGCTGTGTTTTTTTACAGTAGGGCATGTGTAATTCACAGATGCCTAGAACTGATTTTGTAGTCTAGTGGGTGGGTTATTCCATCAGAAACGTGATGAATATGTCCTTCTCTTTACCAGTACCATAAAATATAATGCACTTCTAATAAGGAAGAAATAGTAGCGGCCAGGCTTTTGACAGAGTGACCAAATCAGGCTCCTAGTGTGAATGTCTAGCCTGCCCAACCTTAGCCTTTGCACTCTAGGGTAGATGGTTACAATTAATTAAAAAAATAATCCATCCCTCTCAGGTCTTTCCTTACTTCACCTTACCATTTCAATTCCACCCATCTTTCTCTACATTTCTCTCTGTCTACACACCTCTATGTACCTCTCCAATCCCAACTTTCTCTATATCTCCTCTCTCTCACTGCACCTCCTTTTTTAAAGGTAAATCAGCTTTATTAAAATCAAAATACATATAGGTCTCATAATAACAATACAAGATATCTGTCACAATGATAAGGATATAATTTTGAAAGGAATTGTAAAAGCTGTTTAAAATTTTAAAGTATAAAATAGGGGAAAAACAATAAAAACAGAACAAGACCAATTAAAATATGAAAGATACAGTGGGTGTTTAAAAGCTAAAAACAGTGATATTCAATAAAGCATAAAGTTGAGCTAAATTTACATTCAATCAGGAACAGAGAAAATAAACAATTCATGGTGGCTCAAAATTCTCAGATAATGTTCAATTAGTAGAATTGCAAGCAACAGCATTAAGATAATCAGTCAAAGGTAACCAATACAGATCTCTATTTATGGGGGGGGGGGAGGGGCAGCATAAAAAGGTAAAAACAATATCTAGTCTATGGCAGTGGCAAACATTATACCACCAAGCCTTATAGGAAATGTTGGATGAATTTTTCCAATTAAGAGTAATTTGTTGAAAGGCTAAAGCTAACATGAGATCCACCAGCTTTAAATTATCATCATCAGAAACAATGTCAGCAGAGAGGCTACGTAGAAAAAAGCACCAAGGGAGATAATTGGGATCGCAAATGAAAAATGGAGGTAAGCTGACGCCAAACTTTTCTCCAAAAAGAGACAGTCGGAGGACATTCAGAAAGGATATGCATAATGTCTCCCTTTGGGCTATCGCAGGACCAACAGTTTGAAGTGGAGGATACAGAAACTTTTACTGTAGTAGAAGGGGTAAAATAAAGTCTGTGGTAAAGAAAGAAAAGTGACTATGTGGTAGAAGCTTATCTAGATATTTTATAAGATCTATGCCATATCTTATTCCAAAAGGAAACAGTCCAGGTACATCCCAAATCCAATTCCCATTGAGATTCAATTTTAGATTTAGGACGTCTCAAAACAGGAGAATGAAAAAGTTTATAAATATTTGATGCCTTAGGAAATGAGGTAAGAAAGGAGGACAAAGAAAAGGGTAATTCTGAAGAAGGAGGGGATGGCAAGGACAAAAGTATATCAAGAATAATATTAATAAGAAGAAGATATTTAGGCATAAATTAATTGGGACAATAAAATAGAAGTTGGAATTGTGAAAAAGAAAGTGGAGTATCATTGGAAAATAAATCTTTGACCCACGCTATATTTCTTTGTCTCCAGGATTTTCAAAATAAAGATTTTTTATTAATAGGGATGAGACAATTATGCCAAATAGGGGAATTCAGAAAAGAGGAATAAGTGACGGATGGAGGTAAATAGTGAGACCGCAGAAGAGCACAAGTATGTTTAAGAAGCGGGGAGGAGATAAGCGGAATATTATAAGAAAAGGATACCACCTCACGAGGAGAAAAAGGTAGAAGAAAAGAACATTCGATATCCAACCATAAGGGAGTAAACATAGAGCCTGACAAGGAGATCCATCTAGAAACTTGATGGAAACAAAAGGATTTGTGATATAGTCTGAAATCAGGAAAATTGGCTCCCCCTCCTGTATAGAATGACGAAGGTGACTAAGTGAAATTCTAGATTTCTTATTGTTCCAGAGGAATTTAGACAATCTGGAGTCCAGTTGTTTAAAAAAGTAACAGGTAGAGAAATCGGAATCATGGATAGGATATATAAAATGTTAGGAGAAATCATCATTTTGATAGAGTCTAGGCGACCCCACCAAGATAAAAATAAGGGATTCTATGACAAAAGGGATCTATAAACCTTCTCTAAAGCATCTGTTGGAGCAGATATGCTAATATGAGAACATTCTAATGATTTGCGTATACATACTAATGAGAAATAATGACAAATGAAACTAATAATTGAAAATAACGTGCAATGAGTAAAATGTGCCCACGGGGAGTGGTCACCATGTATGTTAACACGTACTAAAATAATGTGAAATGTAAAATTATTTGTATTAATGTGTCATAATTGCTGATATAATCTATGTTTTATGATGCTTCGTACCCTTAACTTAGCCGAACTAGAAGCCTGGTAGGTGCTGGGCCTTGCTTGCTTAAACGTGGAGACGCAATGAGCTGCCGAGGACTGGGACTGGAGAAAAGGACCTTGAGCTGTACAGAGTTCACTTGAGCTCCGCTAGAATTTTCTGCAATGTACCAGCAGACAGGAGACAACCAGAACAAATTGATACAATTATGTGTAGAGTGGGCTAATTGTACTTTCCCAGGACTTGAACAATGGAATCACTGACTAAAAGACTGTGGGCAACAATTTCATTACCCGAAGAGCCGGATGTTGTTGTCATCGACAGAAGAACCAATCATATTAATGGAACTTGATGCTTGAACCGACGCAAACAAGTGGTAAACAAAAACTATAGGTTAGAATCATAACCCCTGAGGAAGTTGACCAATTAGCAATTTGTGGGATGTGCTGAGAGACCCTCATAAAAAGTCATGACACACGAAGGGAATTCAGAGGTGAAAGTTGATGACGTTGGAAACGCTGTCCAAAGCACTGATAATTGGGCTTACTCTCCGTGAGCATGATACTTGCCAATGACTGATGACCAGGAGACGAAGACAGACTCGTTGCTGATCTATCTTGGATAGGTAGCTATAAAGGTTGACTAACTAATGTGTACTTTTTCTTCTAGGTACCAACTGTGCTGTTTTAAAAAAAATGTTTTTCTCTCTTAGATAGATTTTGCCAAATTAACGCTTTTTGACTAAATTGTTTTTGCATGAAGCCCCACATGCTGATGCTAATTCGAGATAGGTAGGCTGACAAGGGCGACTTAATGGTGACGGTAGACAGACTGACTTGCATTGCTTAATTATTCAATGTTAAAGGATTTGCAGATTTATGATGATGGTCATTTTTCGCTTATCAATAACTCTTGGTGAAATTGCAACTCATGATGCTAATAAAGTTTGATTAACAATAAAATCGGGATAAAGGTTTTAATTAGAATTGTAACTAATAGGGAATAAAAACGATTAACCTTTTTGAGAGTGATGGTATTTTTCTTGTTAGATAAAGTTTCTTAAAGGTTTTTACTCATTGATGTTTATTTACGCTCCATTGGTTACCGTTAACTAGGATACTCTATGCGATCCAAATGATTAATCGACCTATACGTGTCCTCTTGTAATTTTACTTACTAAGGACAAGGCGCGGTAGCACATCCAAGATATTTACTTCAATGGACTTTTTAATGGTTGAGGTGAACCAGATACCTAAATATTTAATCTTGGAAGAATTCCAGTGAAAGCCAGAAAAATCAAATGATGGTCTAAAACAAAATTTGATTAGAGGAAGGATTTCAGTTTTATCCGAATTTATCTTATAACCTGAAATCAAAGAAAAGTCTTCAATCTGACAAAGTAGAGACGGAATCGAGAGTTCAGGGTTTGAGATATATAAAAGTATATAATCTGCATATGCCGTTAATTTTAAGTGTTTCTTACCATATTGGAAACCCTCAATTTTAATATTATTTCTAATACAGGATAGAAAGGGCTCTAGAGCTAGAATAAATAGGAGTGGAGAGAGCAGATACCCTTGACGTACACCTCGACGTAACACAAAGTATCTGGACAATCTCCCATTCACCAATATTGATGCCATTGGGGAGTGATAAAGCAAAGAGATAAATTAAATGAAATGAGGCCCTAAACCATGCCAGGCTAAAGCTTTTAATAGAAAAGACCAGTCTAACTGATCAAACGCTTTCTCAGCATCTATGGGAATTGCTGCTAAGGAGTACGAAAGAGCAGGAGCTTTGCTGAGTACATTGAAGAATGATCTAGAGTTGTCAGAAGCAAATCTACCTTTGACAAAACCCGTTTGTTCCTTACTTATCAGTGCAGGTAAAAGGGTATCAAGACGTAAGGCTAATAATTTAGCAAAGATTTTATAATCTGTATTGAGGAGAGAGATTGGGTATAATTTTTACAGAAAGTATGATCCTTACCATCCTTTGGAATTAAACAATTCGAAGCTTCCTGAAATGTTCCCCCTGTACAACCAGAACCCGTGAAGAATTGTGAAAGCTCTAAAAGTTTGGGAAGTAAAATGTCAGAATAATGTAGAAAACATTCCACTGTAAATCCATCCGGACCAGGAGTTTTACCTTTATTGAGGGATTGAAGGGGTTTAACATTTTCTGATGCAGAAATATCAACAAGCATCTTATTAGGGTTTGGAATGTTCTTTAAATAATCATCAATCTGTAAGGAGGTCGGGACTGATTTAGGAGTATTAAGTGTACGGTAATAATTTACAAATTCAGCTAAGATATCATCATCTTTAAAAAGGGACTCACCAGTATCTGTAACTATAGACTTCATTGTGTGACGTTGCTTTTGTACTTTTAAAGAATTAGCCAGAAGTTTCCCCGATCTATTTCGACCTCCATAATAGTGGACGCTACTACGTAGAAGAAAAGAGGAGGCATTATCCATCGAGATTTTGTTAAATTGCTATTTTGTTTGAATACGTTCTTGTAGATTAAAATTAGAAGAGGAAGAATAATATTGATGTTCTAATCATTTAATTTTGAGAAGCAGAGAATGATGATGTGCATTAAAAGTTTTCTTTTAATTAGAGACAAAATTTATTATATGACCACGAGCCGCAGCCTTAAACGTATCCCATAACAATTGTGGGGAAACATGAGAGTCATCATTAAATCGGAAAAATTCCTCAGCAAAGGCAACAAAGGAATTGGATAATTTAGAATCAAGCAACAAAAAATTATTAAATCGACACCTATTGGATTTGAGATGTACCGGGAGCAAATCAAAATCTGTGATGACTGGAGCATGATTAGATATTACCATAGGTTCAACGGAGGAATTAATAAGATTTTGGGATAGTGATTTTGAAAAATAATGGTCAAGTCTAGATAAGGAGCCATGTGGTGGAGAATAAAATGAAAAATCCCTACTATCAGGATTACAGGTTCTCTATGAATCAATTAAATTACATTGTGAGAGAAATGCCTTAAATTGTTTATGCATTTTATGAGGAGAAAATGTAATTACAGATTGCCTATCTATAAAAGGATCAATAATTTGATTGCAATCCCCTCCAAGAAGAAAAAAATCATCATTATAATGCAAACATTGTTTAGTAACATTAGGCCAGAAAAAATAATCTGAGTGATTATGACCATAAATATTACCAATAGTCATTATAATCCCATTAATATTTAGCTTCACAAAGAGCCATCTACCCTTGGAATCTGAGTCTTGCAAAATAACATTAACTGATCATTTTTTATGGGAGAGCACAATTACACCATTTTTCTTTGTAGATGAAGGAGAAGTAAAAACATTGCCTACCCAACCTCTTTTAAGTTTCAGAGCTTCAGAATCCATCAAATGGGTCTCTTGTAAAAGAACCAAGTCTCGATTATATTTAGCTAAATGGGATAACATTCTCTGCCTTTTTATTGGGTAAATAAATCCTTTGACATTCCAAGAAATAACTCTGAATTTTTATGTCACATAACCCTATATATACACAAAAGGTCTTGTACCTTAAATAACTGAAAATACATATTAGGAAAAGGAAAACAAGAAAAACAAAGAGAGAGAAGAGTAAAGGGGAAACAGCAAGAAAAAAGATGGAAAATATTCAAGAAAAAAAGGAAAGACAGTACATGTCAAAAAAAGACGACTGCAAAAACATACCTGAGATGAATGAACAATAGGAGAGGGGTGGTGACAGAACAGAGTGAAGAGGGCACAGCAAGGAAACGGAACGCATCAACAGACAAATGTTATGAGCAAAAATAATGATTATAAAACACCAGGAACCTGTGGAAAGAAAACAGTACATTAACAAAAAGGACCTGTAGTTACATCAATATAATAGAATGTATAAACTGTATCATAATAGTATTGAACAAGGGCATAATAGATTAAGAAACAAATATAGTCAATGTGTAGAAGGACCAGCTGTTTCCATTGGGTTTGTAGAGTGTAGTCTTAGAAAACTGAAAAGAGCTGCAGGGGAGGTATATGAAGTGGTCTTATTTTGATATGTCACTTTGAACAAACATGGATGGAACAATCCAAAACGAGCTCCCAAATCACAAAGCTGTGGACTAAGATCCAAAAATTATTTCCTCCTGTTTGCTGTAGCTTTGGACACATCCTGTGAGATGAAGATTTTAGTTCCCTGCCAAAAGATTAGTTTTTTGGCTTTTGCAGCATTAAGAACTCTCAATAGATCAGTAAATTCAAGAAAGAAAATAATCACGCCTCTCGGTTTAGATGTGGAGGAAGATGACTAATGCGGTGTGCCCTTTGGATGATCAATTCTGTAGAAGACTGTGGAAAGAATGAAGCAAAAAAGGAAATTGGGTCACTCTCTTCAAGACTCTTGGGTAATCCATAAAGGCGAAGATTATTGCGTCTGTTTCTGTTTTCCAAATCCTCCGCAAGTGTCTTCAAAGTTGCCACTTCCTTCTCCAAACTGGTAATTTTATATGGTTCATCCGGCACGTCACTGACTCTTTGCTCCAAAACAAAAACTCTCACTTCCATTTGAGACCATTTAGTATCAAGATTTTGTATCCGAGAATTAGTTTCTTCGATAAAAGGACGCAATGCACGTATTTTGTCAAATACAAGTTCAAGAGAGATCAGTGAGGAAGATTTGGCTGGTGAATGCAGGTCCTGTTTGACCCTCTTATGAGTAGTTGTAGAATTATTCTGAGAAACCTTAGGCGAAGAAGAAGATGAGGAAGCTATCTTTGACGTAGAAGAAGAAGACGCTGCAGCAGAAGTATCCAACTGTAAAAACTGCAAAAGTTTGTCAGTTGAGGAGAACTGATGCAACAGAGATTTTAGTTTTTTAGTTTGCCCATATAAAAATAACAACCTTCAATAAGGAAACAAGTGACACAGGATCTCCAAATATATGTTGATGAGACAGCAACAATAAATTACATGGCTTACGCAAAAACTGCAAGCAAAGCCATCAAATATTCAAAGAAAAAACAAATAAGTACCTTGTATTGGTGAGAAAAAATTATTCAAAATTGCTGCTCTCTTGAGGAGAAATGTAAAAACATAATTTAAAAGTCAGGAAAGAAGTTAGGCCACATTAAAAACATAAAAAATACTCACCAAAACATCCAACAGCTATTGTGAGCAAAGCGCCAATAGAAAAAAGGAAAAAAATGCCTCTGGCGGGAAAAATGTGTCCGACAATGCGCAGAGCACCGAGATCAGGCGCCCATCTTGTCTGGCGGCTCGCTCGCGTACACCGTTTCCATGTCCTCACTCCACCTCTTAATAACTCTCTCAAACAATATCACTTATCTCTTTACCACTGTATGTGTCTTCCTCTCTACTGCTCCACACTAACTCTACTTCAATTCTCTATCTCACTCTCTCATTTTGCTCTCCCCTCTGCCTCACTACTTCTCCCCTCTGCCTTACATCACTTTATATTTATCTTGTTACCATGTCTTTAATTTTCTACCTCTACTTTTCTCTGCCTCTTCCTCTCTCTGTCTCTTCTCAAATGTTACCATACCTCTCACTACATCACCCCTTAGTGTACATCACCCCCTCCCTCTCTCTACTTTTCCTTTTCATTATCTCCATCTCCCTACCACTCTACCTCACCTCAACACCCCCTTACCTCAACAACAGTCTTTCTCCTTCTAAGACTTGAGAAACGAATCATGGAGAATAGACTTCTTTCCTAATTCATATCACATCATCTCTATTACTGTCTGGGACCACTCTCCAATACCATTACCATGTTTTCTGTCCAATGATCTGCAGCTCTCCTCAAATAGAGGTTGCACCAAAGGCCACGCATTGTCATTTCTTCATTATATATATGAACCTTCAGTAACTACAAGGGGTTGAATATGATATTCAGTGAACTTTTCCTGTTTTTGCCATGGCAAACCTTTCAAACCTTAGCATAGCCTCTTATATGTGTTAGAGCAGTGTCCATACCATAAGAGGGCAATGTGTGGAAATGCAAGTGATCCAGCATTCAAATATGTGTCAAGCACCAATTCATTTTGTTCCTATTCCTTTCGTTTCGAAATTGCTGTTGAAGGCACGATTGTTGCTAATTATTCCTTCGTATAATAGTAATATTGAACAAACTACACTATCCTTTGTAGCGTTAGTTATGATAATTATTACTGCATAATTGCTTGACAATATTCATTCACGATATACTGCAAATTGGGATTTTACATGAAATGAGTTTTCCAAATGAAGTATTTCTTTCCATTCTAATCACAGGGAACTGCTCTTATTGTTCTGACAAACAGCATTAAATTTCACAATTTCTCAAATGGTGAATCTTTAAATGCAGGCACTGTATTGAGAGACCACAGCAGTATGAGGTTTTGCTAGGATAATGGGGGTATCTGTAGATAAGTGACTTCTACTCCAACGTGCATCCCAGAAATAATTGGTGTCTACCCAGTCCAGAGTCAACACCCTCAGACTGGACCATTGCCCAGTGAACCAGGGCTTCCTTGGGAGCACACCTACCCCCGCCAGGTCAGAGTTTACCCCCTGAACCTGATCATCCAACCCAGAGTCACCACCCTTCGGCTGAACCACTGCCTGGTGCACCAGGACTTCCTTGGGAGCACACCTACTCCCTATCAGGTCAGAGTTTACCCCCTGAACCTGATCATCCAACCCAGAGTCTACCACCGTGGGGTTGAACCATTGCCTGGCGCACCAGGACTTCCTGTGGGCACACCTACCCCCCACAAGGGAAACTGCTTCCCCAAGGGGCACACAAGAGTCTGGCTGGCGCAGGTGTCCTGACCTCTGTTCATCTGGCAGAGTCTGGATTCCCCCCAAACAAGAAATGGTCTCACCAAGGTCATTTCTGGGGGGCTCTGCTCTCAGAGCTGACCCTCCAGGTTCTCCACTGGGACCCGCAGCCCCCTCTCAACCCTACGCCTGAATTTCTGCCTCCTCCACTATTGAGTGAGACTACCAGACACCAGGACCGGCGGAGCGCTACCACCCGCCCAAGTCCTACTTGCAAAATGGGATCCTTCTAAGCAGCTGGCCCTACCCTGCATGCTAGGCTCCCCTCCTTGTGTTCCCTCATGGAATCAACCAGGCTATGAGACTGAGTCTCGGCCATCCTGGGACACAGCCCACCCCCACCCCCTCTCCTCTGAGACAAGACATGGTATCCCGAACCCCTCCCATCACACTGGGACCTAACTGGGACACAAGCCTTTCTCACCACACCTGGCTGGGAAACACCTAGACCACTCTCTTCAGGAACACACTCTAATGCCACACCAGCCCTCTGGTACACAACCAGAGGTCCGCCTCCTTTACAATCTCCCTGGGGTCAGAGAGCTCACACACTGACAAGTGTTGGCGTAACCCTGAAAAACAACAAAGAAGCAGGTGCTCTCTGAGAATCAGATTAAACAGCCCTTCAAATGTGTTTACTGTGCTACCCTTCACCCATCCATCTAGTGCAATGCAGCAATCCTCCACAAATTCCTCCCAAGAATGGTGGGACAATTTCTTACAGTCCCTCAACCTCTTTCTGTATTCCTCAGGGGAAAAAACATCCAGCTCAATCAATGTCTTCTTCATAGTGGAGTACCCTCCCTGTCACTCCCTATCAGAGTCAGTAGGACATCCCTCCTCATGGAATATAGCTCCCTAGTCCTGTCCCCCAAACCTTCTCAGGGATCCTGCCCTCTACCAGAGCCCTCTCATATTCCTTTAACAACTGACATATGTCACCCCTCCTCTGGGACCCTAGGTACCGGAACTGTAGTTCTGTGTGGAACATCTTTGCTACAGCACTCTACATTGCTGCCACCACTGGACTCCACCTGCAGTGCTGGTGAGTCCAGAACCATCAGACTGCGCTCAACAGCAAGTCTCTCTGTCTGGCAAAGGCCCTCTCTGCCTGTTCCATCCTCTCCTGTACTAAGGCCTTCTCCACCTCAGCCCTTCTCTCCTCCACAGCTAAGCGCACTAACTGTAACTTCAGTTCCCTCTCTTCCCGCCTATCTCTAAGCTCATCAGGTGTCAAGGAATGAGAGGTGGCCCTGCTTCTAACACTGGACCTAGCAAGGGACTCCCTATCACTGGGACCTTCCATGTCAACTGGCGTCCCTGCCTGTTCATCCTCACCCTCCTGATCAGTCTCTTCACCGCTCTCTAGGGATGAGGTCTGGGAACCCTCCCATCGGAAAACCTCACTACACTCAGGATCCTCTGAGTATCCCCTATGCACACTCTTCCCCTGGGCATATGTCACAAACCTTTCAAAGAAATTCAGAGATGTTCTGAGGTCTCCTTCCACTGGCAGCCCTCTCTCTCTACAGAACCCCTTTAATTCCTCCTGCATGTAAAATGGCAGGTCCTCTAAATTAAAGGTTGTCCCCATTTTGAAAAGGTACAATAAACACAAGTGTGACAATCCAAATAACCAAGCGTGAGATCTGAAATCAGGAAAAATTACCAAAGAGAGAAAATCAGGAGAAGCTAAATATGTGATGGTCTAAACACAATTTTTGTGGTGCAATAATGAGTCGCAATGGTATTGTGCAAGCGCAAGTCCTATCCGCACTGCTGACAACCAATATTAGAAATGGGGTTTCTGATTGGCTAGGGTATGCAACTAAGGTAGACAGAACCCAACCACTACAGACAGGGCAAGGGAGTTATGCGTCCAAGATAAGCCTTGCACATCCCTTGGTAGCTTGGCACGAGCAGTCAGGCCTATCTCAGAGGCAATGTGTAAAGTGTTTGCACAACACACACAACATACGTGACACACTATCCCCACCACAAAGGAAACACAACACCAAGTTATCTGAAAATATACTGTATTGTACACAATGCAATTATTAGACCAAACACAACATGTAAGTGATATCCTGCAGTTGTCAAAACGTTACATATTAATTACTCTGCAGAACCAGCAGTAGTCACATATAACACACAGGTTACATATTATTCTGCAACATAAGCAGTAGTCAGGAATCACATTACATAAGAAATGCACTTGTCATTAAAGTACATTGAATGCCTATACAAATTGCATTATAGCGTGCATGACAAGTCAAGAAAACATATCAGCATGTCATGCCCATAAAAGGAACATTAGCAAACATATTTGTTACATCATACCAGAAAGCAGGTTAGCACATCAGATCCTAATGTCCATTCTAGGCACATTCAGGAAACATATTGTTAGAAATGGGGTTTTTGATTGGCAGTCAGGTTACCCTTTGTCCAAGCAAGAACCCTCACTCTAGTCAGGGTAAGTCACACACAATCTAAAATTATCCTGTGCCCACCATCTGGTAGCTTGGCACGAGTCAGGCTTAACTTAGAAGGCAATGTGTAAAGTATTTGTGCAATAAATCATACAATAACACCATATAGCACCACAAAAATACACCACACAGTGTTTGGAAAAATATAGAATATTTATCTGGATAATTGTAGGTCAGAACGAATGAAGATGTAATGTGAAATTGTAGAGATATCACTGAAAAGTGATATTCAGGGGGTCATTCTGACTCCCGCCGGCTGCGGTAACCGCAGGGCTGGCGGGAGCCGCCAGAATACCGCTGCGCGGTCAGAAGACCGCCGCAGTAATTCTGGGTTTCCCGCTGGGCTGGCGGGTGACCGCCAGAAGGCCGCCCGCCAGCCCAGCGGGAAACACCCTTCCATGAGGATGCCGGCTCCGAAAGGAGCCGGCGGAGTGGAAGGGGTGCGACGGGTGCAGTTGCACCCGTCGAGATTTTCAGTGTCTGCATGGCAGACACTGAAAATCTTTGTGGGGCCCTGTTAGGGGGCCCCTGCAGTGCCCATGCCATTGGCATGGGCACTGCAGGGGCCCCCAGGGGCCCCACGACACCCCATACCGCCATCCTGTTCCTGGCAGCCGAAACCGCCAGGAACAGGATGGCGGTATGGGGGTCGGAATCCCCATGGCGGCGCAGCAAGCTGCGCCGCCATGGAGGATTCCACAGGGCAGCGGAAAACCGGCGGTACACCGCCGGTTTTCCGTTTCTGACCGCAGCTGTACCGCCGCGGTCAGAATGCCCATGGGAGCACCGCCAGCCTGTTGGCGGTGCTCCCGCGGTCCCCAACCCTGGCGGTCTCGGACCGCCAGGGTTGGAATGACCGCCTAAGTGTCTTAAGTCTTTAAAAAGCAAACAAAGTCTCTTTCAAGCACAAAGTACCTGGTTTACAGTGGAAAATCTCCGCAAAGGGCCGCAGAAGAAGAGATACGTGGAAAAATGGTGTGTGCGTCGATTTTTCCCCTGCACACACGGACTTGCATCGTTATTTTTCACGCAGGGAAGTCGTGCGTCGTTTTCCGGCACGCAGACAGTCTCTTTCTGTGGTTCGCGTGATTACCAGATGTCCTGGGGTCTGTGCGTGGATTCTTCGGCTTGTTTTCCGGCTGCACGTCGTTCCGGGAGGCTGTGCGTGGAATTTTCGATCTCACGGCAGGTGTTGCGTCGATTTCCCCTCTGGAAGTCGGGTGGTGTTGTCCTTGCGAGGTCGTGCGTCGAAGTTCCGGCTGCCCCGAAGACGTCGCGTCGATCAGCGTTGGTGTGTGGCGATTTTCTCGCCGTGGAGCAAGCTGTGCGTCGCAATTTTCAGCGTGCAAAGAGATCAAATGAAAAAGAGAAGTCTTTTTGGTCCTGAGACTTCAAGGAACAGGAGGCAAGCTCTATTCAAGCCCTTGGAGAGCACTTTTACAGCCCAACAAGAGTTCAGCAGGGCAGCAGGCCAACAGCAGGGCAGCAGTCCTTTGTAGAAAGCAGACAAGTGAGTCCTTTGAGCAGCCAGGCAGATCTACTTGGCAGGATGTAGTTTCTGGTTCAGGTTTCTTCTCCAGCAAGTGTCTGATGAGGTAGGGCAGAGGCCCTGTTTTATACCCAAATGTGCCTTTGAAGTGGGGGAGACTTCAAAGAGCGGCTAAGAAGTGCACCAGGTCCCCTTTCAGTTCAATCCTGTCTGCCAGGGTCCCAGTAGGGGGTGTGGCAGTCCTTTGTGTGAGGGCAGGCCATTCACCCTCCCAGCCCAGGAAGACCCATTAAAAATGCAGATGTATGCAAGTGAGGCTGAGTACCCTGTGTTTGGGGTGTGTCTGAGTGAATGCACAAGGAGCTGTCAACTAAACCTAGCCAGACCTGGATTGTAAGGCACAAAAAGATTTAAGTGCAAAGAAATGCTCACTTCCTAAAAGTGGCATTTCTAGAATAGTAATATTAAATCCGACTTCACCAGTCAGCAGGATTTTGTATTACCACTCTGGCCATACTAAATATGACCTTCCTGCTCCTTTCAGGTCAGCAGCTGCCACTTCAACAATTTATGAAGGCAGCCCCAATGTTAGCCTATGAAGGGAGCAGGCCTCACAGTAGTGTAAAAACTAATTTAGGAGTTTTACACTACCAGGACATATAAACTACACAGGTACATGTTGTGCCTTTTACCCACACAGCACCCTGCTCTAGGGGTTACCTAGGGCACACATTAGGGGTGACTTATATGTAGAAAAAAGGGAGTTTTAGGCTTGGCAAGTACTTTTAAATGCCAAGTCGAAGTGGCAGTGAAACTGCACACACAGGCCTTGCAATGGCAGGCCTGCGACAAGGTTAAGGGGCTACTGAAGTTGGTGGCACAACCAGTGCTGCAAGCCCACTAGTAGCATTTAATCTACAGGCCCTAGGCACATATAGTGCATTCTACTAGGGTCTTACAAGTAAATCAAATAGCCAATCATGGATAAACCAATCAACAGTACAATTTACACAGAGAGCATATGCACTTTCGCACTGATTAGCAGTGGTAAAGTGCCCAGAGTTCAAAAGCCAACAACAACAGGTCAGAAAAAATAGGAGGAAGGAGGCAAAGAGTTTCGGGATGACCCTGTCAAAAAGCCAGGTCCAACATATATGTTCACCAAAGACTACCTGTTTTTGGTGAGAAGGGCACTTCCAGTGCCAAGAAGACCCAATAGGGGGCCCCCGGCGCTCCTTGTGCTCAAGCGGGATCACATGCTGATGTCAGGGGGAGGGGGGCGATACACACCCCCTCCAGTTTTTACAATGGGGGCAAAGCCAGCACAACAATTGGGAGCCAAAGGGGGGGACTTGTGCTATGGGGGGCCTCTGACGAGGCTCTGCCCCGCCCACGGTCTATGCAAGGAATATTCAGGGCCTCGGTGAGGCCGGGGAGAGCCTCCGATGAAACATCCTTCCCCCCGCCCGTCCTGAACAGAAACGAGGGTTCCATGGGGCAGGGGGAGCCTCCGATGAGGCTTCCTTACCCCCCTTCCCGTCCACAAGACAAAAGGAGCTCCGGTGGGGTGGGGAAGCCTCCTATGAGACTTCCTTCCCCCGCCCGGCTTCCCACTGCAGCAAACAGGCCCACCGGGCTGCGGCAGTCATCGGCACACAAGTGGTTGCCTGTTCGTGCCCCAGTGGTACCTCCTTCAGCGTGCTTTACTCCGGAGGGCACCTCTCAGGACCCACCAGCTTTGACTCTTCTCCCCCTCACGCCCCTGAAACACACGATGTAGCACGTCCCCGACACACTCGGCAAATAGAAGAGCCCGGGTCACGGTAGTAATAACCGGCCCAAAGACACGCTCTTCAAAGTGGTAGGGCCCTCCCATGAGCCGGGGTCACAGCGGTAAATTCTGCAACAATGATCAAGCACTCTCTGGGTGATTTTGGATTAAAACGAAGGCTCTCTCTAGGAGCCAGAATGCACTCAGTGACAGTGCTCCCCAAGCTCTGCAAGATGAGGGGAAAGCACTCTTCTATAGGCTGGCAACAAACCACTTTTTGTGCTCTAGGCAGTCGCAGGGGTCAGGGGACACACCACCCTGCCCCTTGTGGACAACAGTTAAGTAAAAAGGAGCACAGGTGGTAGTGTCAAGCAGGCAGATGGCAGTCTTTCCTAGTGACCCAGCAGGTCAAAGGGCAGCAAAGCAGTAGCAGTCCATGCCAGTTCCTGGTGACCCCCTGCCAGTATTCTGTGTCCAGTTCAAGGTAAGTTCCAAAGTGTCCCCAAATTGTGGGGAAAATTCCCCAGTACTTATACTATAAGAAGGGGGAGAGAAGGCTCCAACCAGTTACAACTGGTTCTGGGAGTGCCCCCTCTCTCCTCCAGCACAGGTTCCAAACATCAGTTGGGGGTAAACAATCCTTTTGTGTGAGGCCAGGGCACGGCCTTTACAAATGCAGGTGTGACCCACCTCTCCCTTCTCTCAGCCCAGGAAGACTATTCAGCACGCAGATGCACCTCTGTGACACCTCCACCCTCCCTCTGTACAGGCTGTCTTAAAAGTATGCACAAAGCCCAACTTTCACTCTGCCCAGACGTGGATTGGAGTCAAGGTGAAAAACACCAGAGTTATAAGCACAGAGAAATGCTCACTTTCTGGAAGTGGCATTTCTGTAATGGTAATTAAAAAAAACACTTACACCAGTGAGTAGCATTTCTCACTATCATTACAAACATACCAAACATGCCTACGCTACTCCTCATAAATCAGACAATACCCCCTAGGCATAAGGCAGGGCATTTCCAATGCAATCTTATGAGAGGGCAGCGCTCACAGCAGTGAGAAACCAAATAGGCTGTTTGTCACTACCAGGACAGGCCACGGTACTAGGCACATGTACTACCTTCTACATACATAGCTCCCTGCTCATAGAGCTAGCTAGGGCCTACCTTAGGGGTGACTTACATGTAGTAAAAGGGAAGTTCTGGGCCTGGCAAGTAAATTTAGATGCCAGGTCCCTGTGGCAGAAAACTGCGTACACAGGCCCTGTGCTAGCAGGCCTGAGACAGGTTTGAAAGGCTACTTCAGTGGGTGCCGCAAACAGCGCTGCAGGCCCACTAGTAGGATTTAAATTACAGGCCCTGGGTTTAGAGATACCACTGTACAAGGGACTTACAGGTAAATTAAAAATGCCAAATAGGTATAAGCCAATCATTCCAACTTTAGAAGAGAGAGCACCTGCACTTTAGCACTGATCAGCAGTGATAAAGTGCCCAGAGTCCTGGAGATAACAGTGAGAGGTCAGAAAAAATAGGATGAAGGAGGCAAAAAGTTTGGGGATGAACCTGCCAAAAGGGCCAGGTCCAACAATAATCAACAACAGCTAGGGTGTAAGTCTCTTTCTGTAACAAGAATTATGCAAACCAATGTCTTATTTAAAGCTTTTGCCAGAAAAGCAAAATGTAGAAAAAGAGAAAACATGCCACCTAAATGCTGTAGCCATTAACTTGCAATAAAAAAATAAATACATACGTCATATAATTTTGATAGAGTAGTACTGCTGCTTTCTTTCGCGTTGATGTACTTAGGAGTAGTATGGAAATCCTTTATTGTTTTAATGTAATTCAGAAGAAAATAAGATTCCAACGGCCTGATTATGAATTGGATAATACTGCAGAGTGTCATATCTGCATTGATTCTTTCATATTGTGTGGTAGCACCATGTTGGTACCATCCAATTAGGAGTCAAACCCCTTGGAATGGGGACTTACTAGGTGGGATTGGTTTTACTACTTTTAAAACCACACAGAATTCCCATTTCCATGCCATTTAATGCATACATTTACCAACTGCTCAGAACAGATGGTAAATCTGTGAAACGGGGTCGGGTGAGAGGGTGTGGGCAGATAAGGAGAGTAGAGGAAACTATGTTTTGGTGGAAAAAATGGGGAAGATGTTTGGGTGTTATGCACCTAAAGCCTCGTGATTTTTGCAGGCAGAATTACCACCGAGAAAGCTGGGTCTGGTGTTGCAACACCTGAGGAAAACTGGTGCAGTAACACCGGCCCACTCAGAATCAGATACAGGGGAATTTCAGTGTGTAATTCTACTTTTCCTGCCTCATGATCAGGGCTTTAGTGATACTTTGAAATACTGCAATACGAAAGCACAGCTTGACAACACAACGACGAACAAAATTAAAAAACAGATAGAGATTCAAAAGGAAACAAGCATTTGCACAGAAAATAGTTCTCACTGTAGACGTGGGGCCTGTTAGCTGCACTGAAGTAACACGCAGACACTTGTGTGGGGTACTGGGGAAGAACTGCGTCAGCGCAGCCCCCTCTTTATTTATAGGCTGTGTTCCGTGCTCCGCCTGAACGCACAGAACAGGATACAAATTATAGGAGAGGCCGGATGGCTCTCTACATCCCTCCCATGTTTTAATTCACACGGGCCAGTAGAACAAATACACACACTTAACCAAACCCAAATAAAGAGTCCACAATGGGGAACCTGCGACTCAAACAAAACAAAAGAAATAGTAACGCAGAAAAAGGCCAGCAGTTCACTTCAAATCCTGGAAGCAACTTTTTGGATTCCACTTTGCAACACCCCCGGGGTGCCGTCGTCGGACGATGATGCCAGGATTTCACCTGTGACTAGTATAGATGACAAACGAAGTCTTTGAGTTGACTGTTCGGCATGGGATTGGGCCGCAGATGATACCTTCCACCTCTTTGAGGCAACCCTTCAGGCTCGCCCTCCTTCACCGATGAGCTCTTCACACCTGGGACGGATGCCGTACCAACTTCAGCCCTTCCAATATAATTCGGGAGGACACCAGATTCTTCATCGATCTCTCCATTTCCCCCAGACTGGGCTGAGACTCCCGCTCTCCTGAAGTGTGACATATTCCTGGTGACTCTCTGCCTTCCTCAAGCTGCTGTTACCATGGCACCTTTTACACCAATGATCTACCATGGTTCAGGTTCAAAAGTTGTTTGAAACTTTCCTCCTGGCCGACGACTTTTGACTACCACCAGATCACCTTCTTGAAAGTCTCTAAACCTACTCTCCGTAGCTTTTTGGTTAGTAAGTTCTCGACGGCACTGGGTAGCTTGGACATCTAGTTCTGGGGCCACCCAGTGAGGACCAGCCGGGATACAATCTCTTGGTGGTGCTTTAAACATCAACGCTGCCGGGGCGCATCCAGTGGTGCTGTGCGGGGTCTGGCGATAAGCACTAGGGAACTGCTGCAAACATTTTTCTCCATCTCCTCTCTGTTCCACGCCTATCCGTAGAGCTCGGTTTAGAGTTCGCATGAACCTTTCAACATCACCGTTGGCCTGAGGCCAATAAGGCATGACCTTACGATGACATATGGCCAGACCATCCAGATAAGACCTAAACTCTTGTCCATGGAACGGAGGCCCGTTGTAAGTCCTGACCTCGTCCGGGAGTCCAAACATGGCAAATGTCTTTTGAAGTACGGGCCGTACATTCTCAAACGAGGTCGAGGACACGACTTCAACAACCGGAAACTTCGTATATGAGTCCATAAGGACGACTGTCAACCTCCTGTCTGGCAAGCTGCCGAAGTCCATGCTCACTTTCGTCCACGGCTTCTGACTAGCTGGTTCTGTGATGCTTGGGCAGCTAGGTGGCTCTCCATATGTGATAATGCATGAATGACACTTCCCCACCAGCTCATCAACCTGACCGTCCATGCCAGGGAACCACACTTTCGCACACAACCTGGCTTTGGTCTTGGCAGCACCCTGATGGGCCAACTCCACCACTCGGGCCCACAGACTCCGAGGTAGTACAATTCTCCTTCCCCAAAGAATCAGCCCCTGACCATCCGCAGAGAGCTCGTCTCGCACTCTCCACATTCTCTGCATCATCTCCTTGTGTTCTATATTGGATACTTTCGTCTTTTCCAGGAAATGTTTCCATTGTCTGTGCTCTAAGGCTTCCCTGACTTGATTCAATACCACATCTGTTTTGGTGGCATCTATAATGTCGACTATCCCAAGGGCATTAGGACATGCCGACTGCACAACCATGTTCACGAACACTTCTGTGCTCTCTTCATCCTGTTCCTGGTATTCATCGGACATTATTGGAGACGGGTGACGAGACAAGTAATCAGTTGGGTTGTTTACCCCTGGTCGATAGACCACAGTAAATCGATAGGGCTGAAGCAAAACAGCCCACCGCTCTATTGGTGGAGGCGCCAGACGCAGGCCTCCAGCAAACAGAGACACTAAAGGCTTGTGGTCAGTTACCACTTGAAATTCTTGTCCATATAAGTACAAATGAAAATGTCTGCATTCCCATCGAACAGCTAACGCTTCTCGCTCAATCTGTGCATATCTGGTCTCAACTGCAGACAATGCCCTGCTGGCATATGCAACTGGAACCCACTCCTGATGATTCTGTTCCTGGAGAAGAACGGCACCGAGGCCTACTGGGCTGGCATCAACCACGACCTCCGTCCGTCGGTGGGGATTAAAGTACGCCATGGTGGATTTATCTAATAGCGCTGCTTTGATGTCTGTGAACGCTTTGTCTGCAGCCGGGCTCCATTCCCAACTCTGTACTCCTTTCGTGAGTTGTCGGACTGGTTCTGCCATAGTAGAGAGCTGTGGAATGAACCTTCCGCAATAGCTGGCCATGCCTAGGAAACTTCTCACTTCCGTGGGATTCTTCGGAACCATGGTTTGCCGAATGGTGTCGGCTTTCCGTGGGTCTACTTGCAAACCTTCTTTGGAGAACACATAACCAAAAAACTCCACCGACGTTTGATAAAACGCACATTTTTTCCTGTGGAGCATCAGCCCTGCCTCTGCTAGCCTCTGCAAAGTAGCTCTCAAGTTGTGATGGTGTTCGTCTTAGAGTATATGAGGATGTCATCACTTAGATTTATCACCACTGGTAACCCGGACAAATTCTCTCGAATGGCATTCTGGAAAAACTCTGCAGCCGAGGACACCCCAAAGCTCAACCTCTTGTACCCCCGGAAAACCCCACATGCGTTGAGAATGTGGTGATGTTCCTACTCTCTGTATCCAATTCTAGCTGATGATACCCAGCATTCAGGTCCAATTTTGAAAACCACTGTGCTCCATTCAGGTCTGCTATGATATCGTCCATGGTAGGTGTTATGTGTGTCTCTCTCTCTTGATGGCTTTGTTGGGTATACGCATGTCGACACACAGACGAATAGCACCATGTTGCTTAGGTTTCAGCGCTATTACCAGAGGTGAAACACACGGTGTTGGCCCTTCTACCTTTTCAATTACTCCTTGACTTTCGAGTAACTGCAACTCCTTTTCCACTGCAGGTCGTAAATGGAACGGCACACGCCTATGTCTCAAAGCAACTGGCGGGACGCTTGGGTCTATGTGAAGTTTGACTTGTTTGCCTTTTAACCATCCCAGCCCTTCAAATAGCTGCAGAAACTCCCCAACCAGCTGTTCGACATGTGACTCGTACATTTGTCGTGCAAAGAACGCCAGTTCCAGCTCCTCCACAGTGTGACACCCCAACAGTGTACCTCGGTCTCCTGTTACCACATAGAATTTTACTTGTGTTGAAACACTTCCACTGGCCACAGACACTTCTATCGTGCCTTTCAGCGGCAGCGGCTCTCGACCTCCGTAGTTGTATATTTTAGTGGTAGTTGGGGTAAGAGATGGTGTCGGGACCAACTGTCGGAACAGGGTGTCATCCATTACGTTAACGGATGCCCCCGTATCGATGAGTACTGTTGCTGACATGCCGTTGACTTGTATGTTGCTCATTGGTGGCGGTCGCTTCTTTTGTTGTCTCGCACCGGTGAACGAGATTACAAAGATGTCTTCATCTTCTTCAAAGACGGGCATCCCTTGAGTTGTACTTTCCCTAGAATCATCATTGGCTTTACTCACACTCCTGACTTTTGGCATCATTCCCCGTCTGATCTACTGGCCTGTTTCGCCCTGACCTGCACACCTTAGCAAAATGGTTGTTCTTGCCACACCGGTTACACGTTTTTCCTTTTGCGGGGCATCCTGACGTTGTCCTGTGTTCATAACCGCAGCTGCCGCAGGTGCGTTCACTGGACCTGAAAGAGTTCGGCCTGCGTCCAGACGGTGGACGAGCGTGAATGGCCTCTATCTGCTCTTCCTTTACTTGAAGTGGACGTGTGTTGGACGAGGCTGCCATCGATTGACCCCTCACCGCTGCCATGGCATCCGCCCGCACCGCCGACAGTTTGTGTGATCGTGCCAAGACCAGTATGTCATCAAGAGAGATGCCTTGCTGACGTAAGATGAGTTTCCTCAGGGCGTTGGATCGGCACCCTTGGATGATCTGGGCTCTAATCTCCTCTTGCTGATTAAGCCCTACGCACAAACTTGCTAGCTTTCTCAGCCACGCGTAAAAAATGTCCATTGACTAGACATCAGTTTGTTGAGCTTGGCGAAGCTTGAAACGTTCGTAGTCTGAATTTAGTTGTGGGTCAAAATGTCTGTTCAATGCTAGGACTGCAGCGTCAAAATCTGACCTATCACCTGTGTCTGGGAGTGAATCAAATAACTCTTGCAGCTCGTCTCCACCCATCAGCAGCATGAGGGATCTGCGTACTGCTCCGTCTGTTTCTCTTGTAGCGCAGAAATAGTTTTCCAGACCATTGAGCCATAGGCGCCATCTTGGCGCTGCAGTGGCCGGATCAATCAGTTGGCTGAATGGAGGCAGCGCGGTGACTGAGGAATGAGCACTGGTATTTACTTGCGCGGGCGGCTGAGGATTGTCTTGCTGTGGTGCACTCATCTTCCTTTCCGACTATACTGTTGGGTGTTTTTTTTTTCTAGTGCCTTTGATGTGGTTATGTCTCTTAAGTTCCCTTTATTTTATTTTTTTATTTTTTATTTTATTTTTGCTGCATCTTTGGTGGCTTGCTGGGTGTGGTTTTTTTTTCTACACTGTATTGTAATGCCCCTTTTCACTACTCTTTATGGTTGGGGACTCTCTTTTCCTCAGTTTTCTTATGGTGTGGCAGTGGAAGCTAAATCTTTGCCATGTCTCTCTTGTTGTTTTTTTTTTCCTTTTTTTTTTCTTTTCAGGGAGCTCTTCCGCTCCGGAATTCAGGCGCTCTAAACAAATCAGTGAGCCCCTCGCTCGGGGAGCGCGGCCGTGTGCTCGCGTTGCCGTCTCCCGGCAACCGAGAGCACACGTCTGTTCTGCCTCCCACGTGGTATACGCAGGCCTCGGACGGGAGCGCTGAAGCAGACTCACCGTCTGAGGTAGGGCTGCCTCCTTGTTCCTGGGTCCGCGGCAGCAACCCCCACAACGCCGACCAGCCACCACCTGGATTTGTAATAGAAAAAATATTTTTAGCACAAAAGCACTTTTTGCAATAATGAGCAGCATGGAACTAAATGGTAGCTCCTAGACCCTACAAAAACAAAATTATTAATACATTTATTGACTGTTCCACAAGCGTGGTAAATAATGGAGGATTGGGTGGAGAAGCAACGGAGGATCGAAATGGGGGAAACTAGAGAATACGCAAGGTTCCGGGAGCCACGGAGAACTGCAGAGGTACATTCTTACTGTGAAGTAGCTTGGCACAAAATGGTGGTTGCAGCACCCTCCAAAGAATTTGCTATATAGCAGAGGGTAGGGAAGCAACCGAGGTGCAGGTGAAGTGAAACCAACATGGAAGGAACAGGTATTTAAATGGTGAAAAACACATAAGAGAGCAAAAAAACACATGCACTCTCATTGAATTTTTATTGAAAAAGAAAAACAAAGGGCCTCATTTACGAGGTCCTTGCAGCACTCTGCGCCACAGGAGCGTCATTGTTTTTACATTCCGGTGGCGCAGTGTGCCAGCCCATATTTACAAGGCCATGCAAAGCCACCTTGCATGGTTTTTCACAGCCTTAGAAATATGGACCCGTTTCACACATACCACATTGTGAAAGGGGCATTCCATGGGTGTTGCTTACTGTGTTCCTACGCAACACCCGAGGAACTTGAAGGAATTTGACACATTCCCAGATTTACAAGTCTAGGAATGCATCATATTCCTATGCCACCTCAGGGGTGGAGTAAGAGTGACACAGTGGGGAGAAATGTCTTTATTTCTCACTGTTTTATTCCTCTTTCTATGTGTAATATATTCTGCAGCACTCATAGAAAGAGGAAAACACCTATTGTGGTTGTTTGTGTGAAGTAAGGTATCTCTTTCTGCACAAAAACAATACTCCCCATAATGCAGGCACCCTTGCTCCATAGCAGCAATTTGTGAGCCAGCACATGGGGAGAGGACGAAATGCACTTTATCTTGTAAATGTGGTGCATTTCTGCCCTTTTCCTGTGGTGCAGGGTGGCGCAGCGCCACCCCGTGCCACAGGCCTTGTAAATGATTGTACGACGAAACAACGACTTAAAAAACAACTACTGCCTTAACAACAAGGTCGGAACACCGACCTCGTTGCTACTACTAATGATTTTACCACGAATGCCTTAACAACGATATTTCGTTGTAAAGGCATTCCTGATAAAATCATTAGCAATAGGCACCATTCACCCTACATCCCTCACCCCACCCCCCCAACCCCGCCCCAAAACCTAAAACCCCCTAACCCCCTACCCACTTCCCAAAACCAAAAACGCCCCACCCCCCAACCCCACCCCAAAACCTAAAACCCCCTGACCCCCCACCCACTCCCCAAAACCAAAAATGCCCCACCCCCTCAACCCCACCCCAAAACCTAAAGCCCCCTGACCCCCCACCCCCTCCCCAAAACCTAAACCCACCACTTACCTTCGCCAACTCCCTTCTTTGTACCTTAACCACGCATGTTCGTTGTTCAGAACATACGTAGTTAAGGCACAAAAAACCGGAGTCATGGTTAAAAAAAGCATTGTTGTGCTTTCGTTAACCACGACTTTCGGAAAAAAAAAGTCGTAAAAAAGGATGTTTCCCCTTGTAAATGAGGACCATAGTTCCTAAGATGTGAGCAGGGGAAGGGTACTAGTCAGTCTATCAAAAGGATAGTAAATAGGTCTGGGAGAAATAATTAGCATAATTTTTGTGATTCTGTGTTACTCTTATCACATAAAATTCCCAATCTTACATTATTACACCACATCACATAATTATACACCATTTGTGGTAAACATTTTCTAAGAATGCACCATCCACTGTAAAAATGTACCTTAAACACACTGGAACAACGTGAACAACAGAGCGCAAATGTCTGCTCTTCATGGTATTTTTGCATTGTTCATAGTGCTTTTTATTTTTTTTAATAATATTTTAGTATGAAATTCACTCTTGCATCCAAAGTGGATATGATATCCCATTTCACGCTAAAAATACATCACTAAAGGCCAATTTTGCACTTTACGTAATTGTTTGACTTAGTCCTCTCTGCAGGGGCACCCACAAACATTTTGCCTTCACCCCATTTCCTGAACACACTTTTATTGGCTTTTAATGCTCTGCGCACTTTACCACTGCCAACCAGTCTTAAAGTGAATGTGCTCTCTCCCTTAAACATGATAACATTTGCTTACACCCAACTGGCACATTCAATTTATTAGTGAAGTGGTACTACATCTGCCCAGGGCCTGTATATAAAATGCTAATAGGGGTCCTAAAGCATTTATTGTGCCACCCACTTTAATAGTCTTTTAAACATTTCTAAGGCCAGGCATCTCTCCCTTTGTGTGCAGTTTTAAACTCTCATTTCAAACTTGCAAAATAAACTGGCCTAACCCTTCCTTTGTAATCCATATAAGTCACACAAGGGTAGGCCTTATACAGTCTGTAGGCCAGGGTGCATTGGATTTGAAAGGCTGCATATGTACTTTCAAGTTTTACATGTCCTGGTAGTGACTCTTAAATTCATTTTTCACTATTGCAATGCCTACCTCTCCCATTTTATAACATTGGGTTACCTTATTACATTTTTATTGGGAGCAGGTAGTAAAGACATGTTTCTGAGGAATAGTAAATGAAAACCCTCTTTTATGTTAAAGTCAGATTTTAAATTACAATTCGGAAAATGCCACTCATAGAAAGCTAGCATTTGCTTGTCCTAGTCATTTCATGCCTGCAGTCGTTTCCTGAGCACATAACTAAGTGTAGTTGGTAGTAGGCCTTTGTGTATTCCTCTGAGACAGTATCACAAAGGAGGGTCTGTGTCATGGCAAGATGGGCCATCCTGGCTTGAATGTGGGGACAGAGCTGTCACTCCTACACTTGCACTTCAAAGGCACTGGCGCAGCTCACACACAAAGGACATCACTCTTGCCTATTCTGCCTCCAGACAGACTGGGACCAGGTTAGAGAGGCAGGATATATTAGACACATCTGTAAGGTGAAAATCTAGAGGTTTCTTCCACTTCAAAAGGGGCAATAGGTATAAAAACGAAATCCTCAGACCCACTCTTCAGTACACTTCTGATTCTGTGAGTACTACAGAAGGAATGCCCTGCTGCCTAAGGCCTGCTCTGCTATCTGAGAAGGAAGACTGGACCTGCTTCCTTCACCTCTGGCTGAGTGACTCCAAGAGTCAGCTGACTAACCTCATGTTCTGAGGTCAGGGAAATAACAAGCTACAAAGGCCTCCCTGCATCAGCCCAGCTGACCTGCTCCCTGGAACGGTAACTGGACCTGCAACAGAAATGCCTAAGCCTGAGCCCTGCTGGCCTCTGCATGAATGAGTCCCTGATCCTCAAGAGATGTCTCTCAGGCCCTGCACATTTGGCTGCCATCAGAGTGGACACCTCCAAAAAAGGGGGAAAAACTGATATTCTGGGCTCTTCATGGCCATGAATGGACCTATTTGCCGCCAAGGTCTTGCTGTCAGTACTGACCGGCAACACGAAGCTCTGGTGAAGCGGACTCTTTGTGCTATAGTGACCTCTAGAAATGACTGGGAAAAATGAGATCTGCACTTTGTGCTATAGCATGGACAGCCCACTGTGACCGCCAGTGTGAAACTCCAGCAATGACTGTCCGTGAAACCTGACAGGATATTTGTGCTGCAGGGATGACCATCCGCTAAGCCCAGCCTGCTCTTAGCGGATGGTTTTCACGGCAAATGGCAAATGGTGAAAACCATTTGCCATGCTCTCAATGATCCTCGCAGCCTCCTCCACTATGAATGGAGCTCTTCGTGTCAGACATAAAGGCCCGTATTTATACTTTTTGATGCTAAACTGCACTAACGCAGTTTAGCGTCAAAAAATTTTGCGCCGGCTAACGCCATTCTGAAGCACCATGCGGGCGCCGTATTTATTGAATGGCGTTAGCCGGCGCAAGCAGACTGGCGCTGCCTGGTGTGCGTGGAAAAAAACCACGTACACCAGGCAGCACCGGCGTAGGAAAAAATGGCGCTAGGGCGTCTTAAAAATGGTGCAAGTCAGGTTGACGCAAAAAATCGCCTCCACCCGATTTGCGCCATTTTTAACGACGCCCAGACGCCATTTACATGACTCCTGTCTTAGTAAAGACAGGAGTCATGCCCCCTTGCCCAATGGCCATGCCCAGGGGACTTATGTCCCCTGGGCATGGTCATTGGGAATTGAGGCATGTAGGGGGGCACAAATCAGGCCCCCCTATGCCACCAAAAAATATTTAAAAAAAATATATTTATACTTACCTGAACTTACCTGAATGTCCCTGGGGTGGGTCCCTCCATCCTTGGGTGTCCTCCTGGGGTGGGCAATGGTGGCAGGGGGGGTCCCTGGGGGCATGGGAGGGCAGCTGTGGGCTCATTTTGAGCCCACAGGTCCCTTAACGCCTGCCCTGACCCAGGCGTTAAAAAGTGGCGCAAATGCGGGGTTTTCTGCCCCGCCAACTCCCGGGCGTGATTTTTGGCCGGGAGTATAAATACGACGCATTTGCGTCGCAGTCATTTTTTGGGACGGGAACGCCTACCTTGCAT
The DNA here is from genome assembly GCF_031143425.1 of Pleurodeles waltl. Lineage (NCBI taxonomy): Eukaryota > Metazoa > Chordata > Amphibia > Caudata > Salamandridae > Pleurodeles > Pleurodeles waltl. The sequence goes on along the minus strand of NC_090439.1, from coordinate 88,392,277 downwards.
CTCATTAACGCAAGGAAGGCGTTCACGCTAAAAAATGACGCTCTTTACTCATACTTTGGCGCTAGACGCGTCTAGCGCCAAAGTATAAATATGGTGTTAGTTTTGCGCCGAATTTGCGTTGAAAAAAACGACGCTAATTCGGCGCAAACGGAGTATAAATATGCCCCACAATGTTAACATTTTCAGCATAACTAACTTGGCTCCTGTACCCGTCCAATGCTCCATCACTGTCGACCTGAAAATGTGACATTCACCCAGTACAGCATTGTTTTTTGCTTTTAGGCACTATACTTACCTGAAATCTTTGAAATTACATATATTCCCGGTTCTACTGATTGGAATTTTGTTCTTTCAATGGTGAATAATTATTTATAAAAATGTACTCGACTTCTCTAGATTGTTTTGAAATTTTTCTGGTGTTGTGTTCTCATTTTGTTGCTGTTTGTGTGCTGCATTAATACTTTATACATTTCCTTTATGTAAAGTATGACTTATTTTGTGCCAAGCTATCAGAAGGTTAAGCACAGCTTGATTTAGTGATTTTTGTGGTGCATCCTGACAAGGATTGTGGCTGCTACTTGAGTAGGACTTCATTCTTCTCAACCAACAACCCAATTTCCCTCAGTAAATATACATTATATTGTGTAACTTAACATAATTTTGAAATTTCACATTATGCAAAAGCAAATTACTCATATATTGCATCCCCCTAAAGGTTAAATGATTAGTCTCCATGTGAGGGACACACACAAAAAGATGAAAGAAAAATAATGAAAGCAAACTATTAAATAAAAATACAAAGGCCACTGTAAGTTGTTGTTGTGGTCCACAGTAGACATTCTTCTATAGACAACTAAAATCTGGTGGGCAGGACTTAAAAATTATTGGCAACCTAAAGATTATCTGATCAGCTGTGGCACTGAAGCATACTTCATTTTGAAGTGATATGCACAAATGAACAGGTACAATATTGTAGGAGGCAGGACTGGTTGTAATGGGTACCTTGGGTACTTACACCTTATACCAGGTCCAGTTATCCCTTATTAGTGAACTGTAGTGGTGTTATAGCAGCTTAGGCTGATAGAGGTAGCTATAGCAGAGCAGTTTAGGCTGAACTAGGAGACATGCAAAGCTCATGCAATACCACTTATAGTTACACAGTACTTATACACAAGTAAAGACAATACTCAGTGTTACCAAAAATAAAGGTATTTATTTCGGTGACACAGTACCAAAAATATCTTAGAGACAATACTCCTTCTGGAGGTAAGTATTATACACAATATATATACTAGACACCAAAATTAGACCAGTAAATAGTCATAGAACAATACAAACAGAAGGAAATCCTATAGAATGCAATGGGGGAAAATAGGTCTAGGGGCAACACAAACCATATACTAAGAAAGTGGAATGCGAATCACAAATTCCCCCCAAAACAAGTGTAGTGTGTGCAGAATCACTGGGAGAGTAAGAATACAGTAAAGTTAAGTAAATTACCCCACCCCAGAGCCCAGAAAAGCCGGAGTAAAGTACTGCAAGTTTCCTCAGGACACACTGCACATCGTGATATGGATTATTGCAGTAACCAACCAAGTCTGCAAACAACAACTGCTAGATTATTGGACCTGAAGAACAGCAAAGTAAGGGGGCCAAGTCCAGAAGTTGAAAGAAGTTCCAGGAAGGACAGGAGCCCCTGCCAACCAAGAAGAGGATGCAAAAGAAGAGTCCCTGGTTAGTCAAAGACTGCAGAAATGCAACCTAGGAAAATGCCAGCGGGTTCCTGCATGATGCAAAAGATGTCCCACGGTGTGAAGATTGTTGCAGATGAGATTTCGTGTTGGAAGTCGCCAACAAGCCTTGGCTATGACAAAAGTGCGTTTTGCATCAAAATGGCACTGGATGGATCCAGAAGGGAACTGGGGGCCTCAACTCTATGTGAGGAGGAAGAGTTGTCTCTCAGCACTTTAGAGAGCCCTCAGGGTGCCACCCAGCACCCCAGGGAGTCACAGGATGTGGGGACAAAGGAGGTGCAAAATGCTGTTGATGCAGCACAACAAAAGAAGGTCCCACGCAGCCGGAGAACAACTCAGCGAGTTGAGCATCACAGGATGGAGTGCTGGGGACCTGGGCCAGGCTGTGCACAAAGGAATTTTTCCAAAGAGTACACAGAGGCCTCAGGAGGTGAAGAAGACGAAGTTCACAAGGGTACCGTCACCCTCAGGGAAGGCAAGGTCTTACCTCCTCCAAATTGCATCAGCATGACCTCAGGACAGTCTATGTCAGTCATGTCCACCCTCTGTGTCCTTAGGAGCATGCTCGTTGCTGTGAGAGGAGTCCCAGGGTACCAGTCGTTGTCATGGAAGTAGCCTGCTTGGAGCAGGGGAGTGACTCCATCACTCCATGGGATGTTTCTTCAGTCCTTCTGGTGCAGGATGAAGACAGGGAGTCCCCAGAGCATGCACATCATGGAAACTGTTGCAGTTGCTGACTTGGAGCTGAGGTTGCTGAAGAAAAGTGTCTCTTGTGGACACTTTGTTGCAGTTACAGCATTTCTTGGAGCAGGCTGCGGTTGATCCGAGGTCAGAAGAGTCTGAATTTGTTGCAGAGGATTCCTGAAGGAAACTTGCAAGCAGAATCTGAATAGAACCCACAGGAGAGACCCTAAATAGCCCTAAGAGGGGGATTGGCTACCTTATCAGCCAAGGACCTCTCAGGAGGGGTCTCTGACGTCACCTGGTGGCACTGGCCACTCAGAGGCCCCGGGGGTCCCCACACCTTGCAAAGCAAGATGGATGAAGTCTGGGACACACTGGAGGAGCTCTGAGCACCACCCCTGGGGTGGTGATGGACAGGGGAGTGGTCACTCCCCTTTCCTTTGTCCAGTTTCGTGCCAGAGCAGGGGAGAAGGGGGCCCTGCACCAGTGTAGACTGGTTTTTGCAAGGGGGGCACCATCTGTGCCCTTCAAAGCATTTCCAGAGGCTGGGGGAGGCTACCCCTCCCCAGGCTGTAACACCTATTTCCAAAGGGAGAGGGTGTAACACCCTGCTCTCAGAGGAAATGCTTTGTTCCGCCTTCCTGGGACTGGGCTGCCCAGACCCCAGGAGGGCAGAACCCTGTCTGTAGCTGCAGTGCAAGCCTCAGAGAGCTGGTTTTGCAGTACTGGGGGTCCATGGCGGAACCCCCAGGATGCATGGAATTGGCTCTTCAATACCAGAATTGGAATGGGGGGACAATTCCATGATCTTAGATATGTTACATGGCTATATTCAGAGTTACCATTATGAAGCTACATATAGGTATTGACCTATAGGTAGTGCACCCGTGTAATGGTGTCCCCGCAATTACAAAGTCCGGGGAAATGGCCCTGAACTATATGGGGGCACCTTGGCTAGTGCAAGGGTGCCCTCACATTTAGTAACTTTGCTTCTAACCTTCAGCAAGTGAAGGTTAGACATATAGGTGACTTATAAGTTACTTAATTGCAGTGAAAATGGCTGTGAAATAGTGTGTGCACTATTTCACGCAGGCTGCAATGGCAGTCCTGTGTATTGGTTTGTCTGAGCTCCTTATGGGTGGCAAAAGAAATGCTGCAGCTCATATGGATCTCCTGGAACCCCAATGCCCTGGGTACCTACGTACCATATACTAGGGACTTATAAGGAGGCTTCAGCATGCCAACTGAAATTGGTAAATGAAGTCACTGGCATACAGTGACAAATTTAAAAGCAGAGAGAGCATAAGCACTGAGGTTCTGATTAGCAGAGCCTCAGTGACACAGTTAGGCACTACACAGGCATACACATTAGACCATAAATTATGAGCACTGGGTCCTGACCAGCAGGATCCCAGTGAGACAGGCAAAAACATATTGACATACATGTGAAAAATGGAGGTAACATACGAAGGAAGATGGTACTTTCCTACAAATACTGTAAGAGAGATCGAGTAGCTGAATGGTCTAGACCGGTGCCTCATGCTGTATACTTGGTAGGTGAAAGTAGAATGTGAATAACAGTACAGCATACTAATGGAAGAAATTGGGTGACTGCAAACCCCTTTTTGGGCATAATTACGAGTTGGGCAAAATGGAATTCTCATATGTAATTCTGTTCCACCCAATCACAAGTGGCTGGTCTTCTTGCACCCGGATTTAATGGGTGAGGAAAATCTGGACCTGATTTTACCAGACAGATCAGTAAATTTGCTGCAGGGAGAGCTCTACACATTTTCAAGACCTCGCTGTTCTTCAATCAATCAATCAGTAGATTTGTAGAGTGCTTCTTCTGAATAGCTAGTTCTTCAGGGACTTTCGGAACTCTGGAAGAGATGGGGAGGTCCAGAATTGAAAGGATAGCTCATTCCATGTCTTTGCTGCTATATTGGAGTCAAATTGATCTCCACATCAGCTATGTTGGATGTGAGGGTTAGAGAAAGGGAAGCGGTTCAGAGGTGTCTGGTAGGCTGATTGAATTTCAGGCAGTGATTCAACTAGGCGAGTCTACTGTTGTGTAGGGCCTTCCAAGTGTGGGGTGGGAGTTTGAGTTGGCATTTTTTCTGCACAGGGAGCCGTTGGAGTTCCCTGAAGTAGGGAGTGATGTGGATTAATCTGCGAAGATCCAAGACAACTTTGGTGGCAGCGTCCTGCATGGTCTGCAGTCATCGGAGAAGGTGAACTGTGATCCTTACCTCAAGAGCATTGTTGTAGTCCAGTCAGATGGAGATGAGGGCCTAGGTGATGGTGTGTTTGAGCTTTGGTATAGGCATTTGAATATCCTACAAAGCATGCTGATGATGAAGAAGCAGGAGAAGGAGACAGAGTTGACCTGACTAGTCATGGTTACCTTGTTATCATTCTGGATGAAATGGAGTAGAATGTATGCTTCTCCCTTTCAGGCAACAGTCTCACTTCTTTTACCCTTACCAACACCCACCTATCACCCCCACACTGACCCACACCCTCTGCTCACATTTACCACCAGGTCAGATAATCTCATAAATGTGAGCGTTAATCCCCACAGAACACAGAATACCATTTCAAATTCTTCTCTGAAAACGTTGCACAATTACTCCCCATTCAATGGGATTAGCTCATAATTGCAGAAATTCTATGAGGAAATTGCTGACTGAGGCGTGAGCCCTAGTCAAGCAGCAAACATAATTCTTGTCAGTGTGAGGCACAAGCTAACCCTAAATTAACCTCTGCTCAACCCCCTGGGAGCTTGGCACAGAGCAGTCAGGCTTAACTTAGAGGCAATGTGTAAAATATATGTGCAACTCTTACAGTAACACAATGAAAACACAACACAAAAAGGATCCCACACCAACTCAGAACAATAGAGCGAAATTTAATAAATAAAGCTAGAGCAAAACAACAAAAATCCAATCATTAAAATTAGAGTTATGAATTTTTAAAGATATAAGTGTTAAAAAGTGCTAAAGAGTATAAACCATCAAATGGGGATATCTGGTTGCTATGGATCAGGTCAGAGTCATACTTTCAGGCTGACTTCAATGGAGTGCTGTCGATGACAGCCACCAAGTTAGTCCTGCTGAAGTTTACCTACTCAAAGTCTGTACCAAGAGCTCTGTTCATGCTAGAAGGGGCTGTGAGGATCAAGGGGAGCATCAGGAGTCATAGGCAGGCATTGCTGGAGTTTCTTGTTAGTAGTCACTGTGGTGGTCAAAGCTGGAGCAAGAAGAATCAGGCTGACTAAGTTTCACGCTGAATTGCAGTGTGATTGGTGAGGTCTCTGTGTAAATGGGCCTATTCAAAGTCCCAAAGAGCCCAAAAGCTTGAATTCAGCTCCTCTGAGCCACACCAAAGACCCACAACCTGAGAGGCACTGCTTGAGGGTCAGGAAGTTTCTGCAACTGAGACCTGGAGCTGGTGCAGGATGGTGAGGAGCCTTTTTATGTAACTGAAGCTCAGATCCGGAGGCCAGCAACTAGCTTTTGCAGTCACTATTGGGTGTTGGGTTCAAGATGAGGTTGCAGGTCTAATCCTTCCTCCCCAGGTAAGTGGGCAGCACACAGCAGTTCAGCACAGCAGGGCAGCAGCTCCTTCATAGTAGCAGTTCATCAGAGTGACAGTCCTTTCAGCAGCACAGCAGCCCTTCTTCTTGGCATAGTAGCCACAGATTCAGATGTGTACTGAACAGTGGGTGGTTTTGGTTGAGTCTTTATCCACAATTGCACCTTTGAAGTGGGGAGAAGCTTGCCTTTAAAGTGCACAGATGCCCTTCCTTCCTGCCTCCAGACTAACCACAGAGGGGATGCAGCTCTTTGTGTGAAGGCAACACAGCCTATTCAAGTGTAGGTGGGGCTGGGTTCTTCTCCTCCCTCCCATCTTGCCAGGGATGGCCCATCCAGTCACACCTAAGCTCCTCATTGCATGTGGCTGTCCAGGAGGAATATACAAAGCCCAACTGCCAATTTCACCCAGTCATGTGAGCCAGAGACAGGCTGCAGGCACCAAATTGCTAAGGCAAGAAAATGTTAATATTTAAAAGTGGCATTTTCAAATTTGCAATTTAAAACCAAACTTCACCATAAGTTAGGATTTTAAAATGAGGTCCCATTTAGAAATTGCATTTGTAAAATCTAATACCATTACTCCAATGATATCCTATGGGAGAGGTAGGTCTTGCAGTAGTGAAAAATGAATGTAAGAGTGTTTTACTACCAGGACATACAACATTTAAATGTACAAGTCCATGGGTTTGCATACATTGCACCCTGCCCTCTGGGTTGTCTAGAGAGTACATGGGGATGACCTATATGTATTAAAAGGAAGGTGTGGTCCTGGCAAAAAGGTTACTTTGACAGGTCAACATGGCAGTTCAAAGCTGCACACACAGTCCATGAAATAGCAGGTCTAAGCCATGTCTAAAGTGCGATTAGGTGGGTGGCACAACTGTTAGAAAGAAGCATCTTCCTAGCATGGTTATCTCCATTTTTGGCCTGTTAGTCAGTGTGTTTTTACTGTCTCACTGAGATCCTGCTAGCCAGTGTCCCAGTGCTCATAGTTAAAACCCTATTTGTCAGTGTGTTTTGCTTATCTCACTGGGATCCTGCTAGCCAGGACCCCAGTACTCATAGTTTGTGGCCTTTGTGTGTTGTCAGTATGCTTTACTGTGTGACTGAAGTTCTGCTAACCAGAACTCCAGTGCTTATGCTCTCTCTACTTACCAAATTTGTCACTATAGTTTAGTGACTCCATATTACAATTCTAATTGGCTCACTGGACCCCCCTTATTAGTCCCTAGTATGTGGTACCTAGGTACCCAGGGCATTGGGGTTCCAGGAGATCCTTATGGGCTGCAGCATTTCTTTTGCCACCCATAACGAGCTCATACAAACCTTTCATCAGGACTGCCACTGCAGCCTGAGTGAAATAGTGCCCACACTATTTCAGAGCCATTTTCACTGCACTGAGGTAACTTATAAGTCACCTATATGTCTGACCTTCATTTACTGAAGGCTAGGTCCAAAGTTACTGTGTGTGAGGGCACCCTTGCACTAGCAAACGTGCCCCCACGTTGTCCAGGGCCAATTCCCCAGACTTCGTGAGTGTGGGGATACCATTATAAGTGTGCACTACATATATGCCAATACATCTATGTAGCTTCAAAATGGTAACTCAGAATATGCCCATGTGAGGTGTCTAAGAAGATGGAATTGCCCCCCAATCCAAATCTGGTATTGGGGGTCAATTCTATGCACCCTGAGGGCTCCACCACGGACCCCCACTACTGCCAAACCAGCTCTCTGTGGTTTCTACTGCAGCCCCAGCTGCTGCCGCCTCACAGACAGGTTTCTGCCCTCCTGGGAACAAAGCAGCTCAGCCCCAGGAAGGCAGAGCAATGTATTTCCTTTGGGAGGAGGGTGTTACACCCTCTCCCTTTGAAAATAGGTGTTACAGGCTTGGGAGCGGTAGCCTTCCAGAGCCTCTAGAAATGCTTTGAAAGGCACAAACGGTGCCCTCCCTGAATAAGCCAGTCTACAGCTGTTCAGGGACCCTAGTCCCTGCTCTGGTGTGAAACTGGACAAAGAAAAGGGGAGTGACCACTCCCCTGTCCATCACCACCCCAGGGGGGTGCCCAGAGCTCCTCCGGAGTGTCCCTGGCGTTAGCCATCTTGGATTCCAAGATGTGGGGACCCTCTGGAGACCTCTGAGTGGCCAGTGCCAGCAGGTAATGTCAAGGACCACTCTTGGTAGGTGCATACCTGGGTAGGTAGTCAATCCCCCTCTCAGGGCTATTAAGGGTCTCTCCTCTGGGTGTTTCCTCAGAAACGGTTTGCAAGATTATTCCAGGACTCTGTATTGCTGCTTCATCTACTGACTGTCGGATCAACCGCAGACTGCTCCAGGAACCGCTGTAACTGAAGCAAAGTATCCAGGACAACTGCTGTGATCTGCTACTTCAGCTCCAGGCAGCTTTTGCAACAGTTTCCAAGGTGTGCACACTCTGAGGACTGCTTCTACAGGCACCCTTCTGTGATGACGACTGGTACTCTGGGACTCCTCTCCTGACGACGAGCGTGCTCCCTGGAACACAGGTGGTGGAACGAAGTGAATGACTGTCCAAAGGTCCAGCTATCCAAATTTGGTGGAGGTAAGAGCTTGCCTCCTGTGCTGTGACAGTACCCCTGTGCACTGCATCTTCTGCAGCTCCTTGGGCTTCTGTGCACTTCTTCCAAGAATCCTTCGTGCACAGCGTAGCCCATGTCCCCAGCACTCCATCCTGTGACGCACAGCTCTCTGAGTTGTTTTCTGGCGGTGCAGAACCTTCCTGTATGGTACTGTGATGACTGTGCATCTTCTTTGTCCCCGTGTTCTGGGACTCCCGTGGGTGCTGCCTGGTCGTCTGAGGGCTCTCTAAGGTGCTGAGAGCCCCCTCTGTCTCCTCAGTCTGAGTTGAGACCCCCAGGCCCTTCCTGGGTCCAGGCAGCTCCTTTTTGATGCACACCGCATACTTGCTTGAACCAAGGTTTGTTGGCAGAATCCTGTGACACAAACAGCCTGCATCCAACAACTCGACGTGGGACATCACCTGCACCAAGCAGGAACCAGCAGCCATCTTCTTTGGTGCTCTTCTGTACTCTTCTTCCGACAGCAGAATCCACTTTTGCACCTTCATATAGGTTAGCAGGGGGTCCTGTCCTTCCTGGACTCTTCTTCACCTTCTGGACTTGGTCTACTCTCTCCACAGGTCTTCAGGTCCAGGAATCCATTGTTTGTTGCTTGCAGTCTTGCTTGATTCTGGAAAAATCCTTTATCACGACTTGTAGTGTGTCCTGAGGAAACTTGCTTACTTTACTCCTGCTTTCTTGGGCTCTGGGGTGGGGTACATTACGTACCTATGGTGTTTCCCACACTCCCAGCGCCCCTCTACACACTATACTTGCCTAGGGGGGAATTTGTTATTTGCATTCTACTATTTTAGTATATGGTTTGTATTGCCCCTAGGCCCATTGCAATCTATTGTATTTCCTACTGTTTGCAATATTCTATGACTGTTTACTTACCTGATTTTGGCTACTAGTGTATATATTGTGTATAATACCTCCAGAAGGAGTATTGCCTCTAAGATATTTTTGGTCTTGTGTCACTAAAATAAAGTACCTTTATTTTTGGTATCAATGAGTATTGTCTTTTATTGTGTATATGTACTGTGTAACTATAGTGATATTGCAGGAGCTTTGCATTTCTCCTAGTTCAGCCTAAGCTGCTCTGCTACAGCTATCTCTAGACAGCCTAAGCTGCTAGAACACTGCCCACATTTGACTAATAAGGGAAAACTGGACCTGGTGTAAGGTGTAAGTATCTTAGGTACCCACTATAAACTAGGCCTGCCTCCTACAACAACCGGTGCTGCAGACCCACTAGTAGCATTTAATTAACATGCCCTGGGCATGGGTCGTGCCACTTTAATAGAGACTAACAAGTAAATAAATATGCCAATTTAGTTATAAGACAATCTACCATGTTTTCAGGATAAAGCACAAGCACTTTAGCACTGGTTAGCAGTAATAAAGTGCACAGAATCCTAAGGCAAAAGAAATGAATTCTGAAAACAATAGGAGGAGTGAAGGATCAAAGTTTGGGAATAATCTTGGAGAAAGGGTCAAGTCCAACATGACCCGAATCCAGGAAAAAGCCAGGTTTGACTGATTCTTTCCTTGATGGGCTTCACTGCTTAGGTGATAGAACATGAATGAAGGTCCTGTTATACAGGGATACTTGTGATTTCTCCATCTCTCTGAACTCTGTTGGATCCCCTATCTATACACTCCTGAGCCACTGAACTGACCCATGGAGAACCCTGTGCCTCACTTGTGGACCCAATCTTTGCAGCTCCTAAATTTAACTTGCTCACATATGCATCCCAGTAAGTAGACAGTACCTTCATGTCTAACAAAGTGATGTGGCCCAGTCCACCCCTTAGTCAGACACCTGTCTCCAACCCAGGGAAAATACTGCCCATAAGGACAATAACCAATAGAGGCCACTGACAGCTCAGTGTCAAGAACCAAGCCCTAGGCTATCACAGGTTCCCTGACCTCTGAGGTTTCTTAGGGTGAGGGTCAGAAGCCCTGGGCTTTTTGCACCCTACTTCCCACCATTTCAGGGGTGGTATCCTAAGACTGGACAATCAGCCTGGGTCCTGTACCCTGAGGCAGATCAGGGGATGGGGTGAGTTATCCCTCACTGTACTCCTACATCTGGGCTCCTGTAACCTCCACTTGGGAGTGGTAATCCAAGAAAACTGAACTGTCAGGGAGCATGGGCGGCTACCATGCCCACTTCTCCTGACACCAGTGATAACTCATTCCTGCAGACTATGGGCATCTGGGGACTAGCTATGACATTCCTCTAGGTCAACCTCCCCACTCCAGGGATACTAGGGCCATAGGACAGAAGAAATCCTGCCCATGGGCCTGAGTTACCCTATACATTTGGCCAGTGTACTGGTTTTAAGAAACTAGCTCTTCCACTAACACGGTTTTCTTGCCCAGGTGTCCCCCTGAGCAGTAACTGGGATCCATTTGCTCTCACCTGGTGGAAATGACGACTCTCACCCTCAGGAATCACCAGCTCACACTCTGAATTTATTCTCCAGTTACGGGAGATCATGGCATGGTCTTTGACATTCCCTGGGAACTACTTACCCCTAAAGCCACATTGGCAACCCCTGTAGAGGTCCCACCGATAGGTGGATTTTTAGAACAGGTAGAGTCCCTGTTAGAATTTTCATCCTTGGCGTGGTCTCCCTTAACTTTTTGCCTCTGTTCCCCAGGTTGTTGATGTGTGCTGGACTCTGATTTTGCTGTTTTTGTTACTCTGGGCACTTTACCACTGCTAACCAGTGCTTAAGTGCTCCTTTAAAAAAGGTGTATGTAATTGGCTTATCCATGATTGACATATTTGGTTTACTAGTAAGTCCCTAGTAAAGTGCACTAGGGGTGCCAGGGCCTGTAAATCTAATGCTACTAGTGGGCCTGCAGCACTGGTTGTGCCACCCACATGAGTAGCTCTGTAATCATGTCTCAGACCTGCCACTGTAGTGTCTATGTGTGCAGTTTTAACTGTAAATATGACTTGGCAAGGGTACCCACTTGCCAGGCCCAAACCTTCCCTTTTCTTACATGTAAGGCATCCTCTCATTCGGGAACGGAGCCTGAGGGTAGGTGCTGCGTCTGGACACCGAAACGCACACAAATTGTTTGTGTATCGGGCATCAGGCCTACGTGATCCCATGAAGCCCTTTCTCTAGTGGAGATGGGTGACTGATAGGAAAAAGCCAGTCCTGTTTTATCCTAGTAAGTGACTGACGACGTTTTGACTGTAAACGATAGATTGCAGGAGTCTATATATATATTTTTTCTCTTTTTTCACCTGGGTTTCGATTAAAGAAGCCCAATTATTTAATAGGTCCTGAAGAAACGTCATAGGATCCTGTTGAGACCATATGAAGACGCGAAACATGTCGACCACATATTAAGGAATTTCGGATAATTACCGACTTCCTTCATTGAATTGTCTTGTGTGAGTGTCTGAGCATTACCTCAATTTTCACTCCCTTGCCATTTTTTTAATCTTGGCCATTTCCCAACATCAAAGAATAAATCACTTAGTGAGGGTCCTGAGCCAATCTTATCCTTTACTCTTGTATTCTCCTTCCCCACGGACCCATACTTGGCTCCGCGGCACCATCGGCAAAAACAAAAAGATCTCCGGCAAAGAGCCCCCCCCTTTTTAGGGGGGAGCCCGTCAGACATTGCAGCGCCAGTCTGACGAGGAGCTGTCCGATGATGAAGCATGACACCAAGTACGGTGTGTGAGGACTCTTGCTCCTGATGATCGGGACTCCTTTACTCCCTCTCCCTATTCTTTTGGAACAGTGTATCATATTCTATTATTAACCCCTAAGGTAGGCCCTAATTAGCCCCAAGGGCAGGGTGCAGTGTATGGTTAAGGTAGGACATATGTTAATGTGTTTTATATGTCCTGACAGTGAAATATTGCTACATTCATTTTTCACTGTTGCAATGCCTGTCCCTCTCATAGGTTAATATGGGGGCTACCGGATTAAAGTGTAGATTCCCTTTGGGAGCAGATGGACATGTGGAGTTTGGCGTCTCTGAGCTCACAATTTAAAAATACATCTTTTAGTAAAGTTGATTTTAAAATTGTGCGTTTGAAAATGCCACTTTTAGAAAGTGAGCATTTTCTTGCTTATACCATTTCTGTGACTCTGCCTGTTTGTGGATTCCCTGTCTGGGTCAGTTTGACAGTTGGGCTGGTTGCACCTCACACTAGGCAGTGACACAAAAGGAGCTGGGATGTAGTCTGCATTTCCTGATGAGCCATCTGTGCTACGAGGGAGGGGAGGAGTGGTCACTTACACCTGAAAGGGCTGTGCCTGTCCTCACACAATGCAGTCTCTGACCCCCTGGTGAGTGTCTGGGGCCTGGCCTGGGCAACGCAGGGTTTCACATTCAAAAGAGACTTTACTTTGAAGTAGGCCTACTTCAAAGGAGAAATTGGGTATAAGAAGGGCACCCAAAACCACAGACTTTAGATCACTTCTGGACATCAAGAGGAACCTCTGCCTGGAGAAGAGCTGAATAGCTGAGGAGAAGTGCTGCCCGGCCTGTGACTGTGCTTTGTGGAGCTATCCTGCAGTTGCTGCTTCTGCTAGAGTAAGAGGGCAAAGACTGGACTTTGTGTGCCTTCCATCTTGTGAAGACATCTCCAAGGGCTTGATTTAGAGATTGCCTCCTGTTGTTTGAAGTCTCAGGGACAGCAAAGACTTCTCTCTGCCAGCACCTGGAGTCTCTGGAGAGACTCCTGCTCTGACAATTGGTGCCCTATCCAGTCCCTGGGCCCTTGAAAGGAAAGCTGGTGGAAATCCAAGGAATTCGACTTCGTACGACATCGGACCGACACCGCTGCTGAATCTGGTGACGCTGCCTGCAACCAACTCCGTGATCTTCTCTGGAACGCGACGACCTTCGCAGCCCGACGCCGCAGCAGCCCAGCTGAAGTCTGCAACTCCGTGGAAGTTGCTGCACCACGTCGTGACCGGCACCGCTCAAAGTGCGCAGATTCAAAGTTTCGCACAGACGCCGCGATCCCCGACTTTGTGCATCGACTTGTTTTCACTCCTCACCAAAGGTACTGTATTTGGGGGTCTACGCGACTCCATGTCCGGCGCCGCTGGTGTCGGCTTGTTGGGAACGACTCCATCACGATGCCGTGTTAACACCTCATCAAAGCATTTTGTGTTTCTAAGCGCTATTTTTGAGTTTCATAACTTGACTTGTGTATGTCGGATTTTTGTCGTTTTGGTCTTGTTTTGTTTAGATAAATATTTCTTATTTTTCTAAACCTGTTCTTTGTCATTTTGTAGTGTTTTCATTAAGCTACTGTGTTTGTTGGTACAAATACTTTACACCTAGCACTCTGAAGTTAAGCCTACTGCTCTGCCAAGCTACCAAGGGGGTAAGCAGGGGTTGGCTGAGGGTGATTCTCTTTTACCCTGACTAGAGTGAGGGTCCTTGCTTGAACAGGGGGTAACCTGACTGTCAACCAAAGACCCCATTTCTAACAGTCCCCCTGCTTGTGTTCTAGCTGTGAAATTTTAATGCAGGGGGGTTGGAAATGGGAAGCTCTGGGCAACCACCCACCAGAACCACCTCCCATAGTCTGAGAAGAGGCATGGGAACCCTTTCCTCCTCCTTTACTCTGGAACCTGTCTGTGTCTCCCTTGACATCCCCCTCGCTCTGCTGGGGAACCTGAACCACCCTTCTTGGGGTCACTCCCAGGTACCTTCTTTTGGACCCTGGTGTTGAGTCAGTGGTTCACCTGCTTACCAAGCTCCAGGGACCAGTGAGTTTACTATCAATAAGTTGTTGGGCAGATCTGGAAAACAAAGACTGTACATATGCTCCTTTGCAATTAAATTGTACAGCCCTTGATAATCCTTGACTTCACTGCCTTCACACAGCCATCCAGTTGTTTGCATAAGAATCCACACATTCCACCCAAATCTGATAAGCCAGTTTTTGATTGTCCCTGAACTTCTGCCTATACCTCTCAGTGGTGAGACTATGTTTCTTGACAAGGGCTTTCTTCATGGAGGGATACCTTGTCCTGTCTCCCTTCTCTAGGGCCAGAAGTGTATTCTTCCCTTCACTAAAGATATGCCTACAGTACAGCCCCCTACCTCCAATCCTCTTCAGGGATCTTGTGTATCTGTAAGGGAATCTCATAAGCCTCAAACCACTTGTCAGTATGATCTTCCACTAAAACGTCAGGCATCATACCTTTAGGAATATGGACCCTCTTGTCTCTGGAGGGCACTTGAGGTATGCTGCCACCATTAATACTGGACCCTGTCTGCCTGCCCTTGATGTCCAGCTCTTATTTAATTTGCATGTAACAACATTTTCTCCTCCAAGGCCCTCTTTGCCTTCTTCTCCTCAATCCTGAGCTTGACCATCTCCAGCCTGAACACCCTCTCTGACTTCCATTCTGGCAGCTCCTCTTAGGACATGTTACGGGAGGACACACTGCTTCCTGCATGGGGAGGGATCTTCAATTCTAGGGGGTAAGTCACCCCCCCATCAACAGACTGCATTCCAAGAACTTCGTGCAGATACTGCTCTGATCCCTCCTACTTATCCTTTCAGTACTGGTTATCTGTGGTGAGTGGCAACTCGTATGCCTCCACCCATGCCCTTAAGGACCTTTGGGGCTTCACCTTCCTGGTGTGCCTTCTGGCATCCAGCCCCCTCTCCTGGTTTCCTCAGTGTATCCTCAGTGCTAGGATCTAAAGGGAAGCACTATCACTTTATTAAGAGTTGTTCCCTATTATTAAATAGTAGAGCTTTTATAGGATTGATCTGGGGCTAGGGCGTATACTGTACTGAAGGTGGGGATTACAATTATGAATTGCTAGGAATTTCTTGTGTTAAATTGATTGCTTTCATTTTAAAATTGTAAATATTTGAAAATTATTTTAGGATCTTGAATGAATTTTATTTCAGAATTATTTTTATCAAAGTGCATTGTCTCGCTGTCACAGTCTTATGCATAGTATTTATTTTATGTTCTTTTATGGCCGAAGAGCCGAAATAAAGTAAAAATGACTGTCTGACTGGCAAAGCTCCTTGAGCTCTGCCACAGTGTAGCTCTGCAGGTTGGAGAGCTCAAACTCCATCTGTGCAGGTGTGACCATAGACACAAACAATCATGTACAGTAGGAAAGAACTAGAAAAAGCAAAGAGGACCATCAGGGAAAATGTAGAACTTGACTTAGTCTTAGATATGGAATGGTAGTTGTTGGAAATGGCCCTTTTTGCATGTTTATCCCCAAAACATTTTGCCTTCTTCCTCCTATTTTTTTCTTATCTGTTGTTGCTGGTTTATTGTCTCTGCGCACTTTACCACTGCTAATCAGTGCTAAAGTGCAAGCGCTCCCTATGTAAATTATATTGGGGATTGGTTTATCCATGTTTGGCATATTTGATTTACTGGAAAGGCCCTAGTAAAGTGCACTAGAGGTGCCAAGGGCCTGTAAATCAAATGCTACTAGTGTGTCCACAGCACTGATTGTGCCACCCACATGAGTAGCCTGTATACATGTCTCAGGCCTGCTTCCAAGGGGTGAGCTGGGGTTATCTGGGCTGGGTATCTCCCTTATCCTGACTAGAGTGAGGGTCCCAAGTTGGACAGGGTGCAAACCGACTGCCAACTAGAGACCCCATTTCTAACAGTAGTGTACACATTATCACTGTATGGCACTGCACAAACAAAAGTCCTATCCTCATTAATGATCTCCTTGTGAGAAATTGGGTTCTTGGTTGCCAGGTGAGCAAGCCCTGGTCAAGCAGCAGCCACAATCCTTGTCAGGTTGAGACACAAGCCAACCCTAAATTAACCTGTGCTCAACCCTTTGGTAGCTTGGCACATGGCAGTCAGATTTAAGTTAGAGGCAATGTGTAATTTATTTGTGCAACACTTCAAACAGTAACACAGTGAAAACACCACATAAAAAGGATCCCATACCACGTTAGCTGAATAGAGTAACCTTTAATAAATAAGACCAAGATGACAAAACTCAAAT
Organism: Pleurodeles waltl; assembly: GCF_031143425.1. NCBI lineage: Eukaryota > Metazoa > Chordata > Amphibia > Caudata > Salamandridae > Pleurodeles > Pleurodeles waltl. The sequence goes on along the minus strand of NC_090439.1, from coordinate 88,375,638 downwards.
CAGTAGACCCAAATGTATGAATTTTTAAAGATTTTAAAGATTAAATTGTAAAATAGTGCCAAAAAGCTTAAAGCACAAACCAGAGATATCTGGCCACATTTTCAGACTAACAGCAATGGAGAACAGGTCAGCTACAGTCACCAGGTTAGACCTGCTGATTTTTACCTTCTGAAATGTCTGTACCAAGAGTCCCTTTTTGCATTGGAGGGGGCGTGAGAGGAGCATGGAAAGCATTGCATATGGCTGTCAGTGTATCGTGAAGACCAGGCCAAGCACCACAGGCCAGCATTGCAGGAGCTTTGCATTGGCGGTCACCACAGCATTCGATACTGGCGAATGAAGTCAGGTTGATGGATTTTCTCCCTGAATCATGGTGCGAGCAGTGAGCTATCAGTGTGAACAAGCCCATTTGCAGTTGCAAAGAGCCCAAATCTTGAAATTCGCTCCTGTGAGCCATCCCAAGTGCCCCTGACTTGGAGGGCAACACTTGGGGTTTAGGACCTCGCTGCTGCTGGATCCAAGGACTGGTGCAGGGCGTTGAGGAGCTTTGTATGTCCCTGAAGCTCAGATCAGGAGGCAGAAGATTAGTCCTTGGAGTCACTCAGGGTCCTCAATTCAAGATCGGTTTGCAGATCCAGTCCTTCCTCTCAGACAAGAAGGCAGCAGGACAGCAAGGGAGCACAGCAATGCAGCAGTTCCTTCAGAGTAGCAGTCCAGCAGAGTGACAGTCCTTTCAGCAGCAAAGCAGTCTTTCCTCCTGAGACAGCTCCTGAAGTGTACTGAAGAGTTGATGTCTGAGCACCAGTATTTATGCAAAGTTGTGCCTTTGAAGTTGAGGGAAGCTTCTAGAGGCATGCCTTTGAAGTGCACAGATGCCCTGACTTCCTGCCCCTGGCTCAAGACTAACTAAATGGGGTATGCAGCCCTTTGTGTGGAGCCAAGACACAGCCTATTCAGGTGTAAGTGAGGCTGGGCCCTGCTCCTCCCACCCATCCCACCAGTGATGGCTCATACAGTCACACCTAAACTCCATATTCTGTGTGCTTGTCTAGTAGAAATACACAAAGCCCAACTGCCACCCAGTCATGTGTTCCATAGACAAGATGCAGACATCAAATGGATAAGGCAAGAGAATGCCAAACATTTAATATTTTCATTTAAAAAATGCCATTCAAAATCTGACTTGACCATAAGTTAGGATTCTACATTGTGATTCCAGAGACACCAAACATAACATGGTTACCTGGTCCGATTTGGAAATTGTGCTTGTAAAATAGAGTAAAGTAACACTAATATTATTCTATCTGGACATGTGAAACTTAGAAGTACATGTCCAACTTTTTAAATGTCACACCCTGTCATCTGGGCTGTCCAGGGCCTACCTTAGTGATGACATATGTATTAAAAAGGAAGGTTTGGGTTTGGCAAATGGTTTATTTTGCTTGGTTGACATGGCAGTTGAAAACTGCACAGACAGGCTCTGCAATGTAAGGCCTAAGGCACGTTTAGTGTGCTACTTAAGTGGGTGGCACAACCAGTGCAGCAGGCCCTCTAGTAGCATTTAATCTACAGGCCCCGGCACAAACTGTGCTACTTTACTAGGGACTTACAAGTAAATTAAATATGGCAATTGGGCATAAACTAATTCTAACATGTTTTAAGGAGAAAGCACAATCACTTTAACACTGGTTAGCAGTGGTAAAGTGCAGAGTCCAAAGGCCAACAAAACGTAATTCAGCAAAAATAGAAGAAGGGAAGGTAAAGTTTAGAGATGACCTTGAAGAATGGGCCGAGTCCAACGGTGCCTTTATACGTGTATTTTTTGTGTATGCTTTTTTAATTATAAGAAGCTGCAGAGACCTATAATGGTGACTCCAGGCCAGGCCTAAAACAAAAGGTATAGCTGGTAGACATAGGCTGGGACTTTAAAATGTATGCTTCGAGCAGGTAAATAAATACTGCAAAATATGAACTATTTCTAAAATGGTTTCCTGTTGTCTGTGCTGGTAGAAAGCTATTGTTAGAAAGATTTAGGCCTAGATTTAAGTTGGCCTATTGCCATATATTGCCACATTAGTGTTATTTTTATGCTAATGTGGCAATATTATGGCAAAAACGCTGCACCATATTTGCAAAGTGGCGCACTGCATGCATTGCACCACTTTGTAACCCCTTGCGCCACATTATGCCTGCATCAGCATAATGTATGAAAGGAGGGGTGTTCCCCCATTGGGGGGGGGGGCAGAAACATGGCACAATGAAATCTACAAGATTTTGTTGTGCCATTTGTAGCAGCATTGTTAAAGTCTGCACAGAGCAGGTGTTAAAAGGAGGTACACCATTGTTTTCAATGGCCTCAATTTGTTTTGCAGGATTAGCGGCAACATTTTTGGCACTAATCCTGTAAAGTGCCAAACTAGCGTCAAAACTTTTGGCACTAGTTCCCTAAGTACCGTCATGGTGTGCCGTATGTTAAATGCGGCTCACACATGGTGGCATTAGGGGGGCACTAAGGGGAGCAAGAAAAGTGATGCATTGGACAAAGCCCCACTTTTCTTAAATGCGCCCCTTAATGTAAGGGGCCTTGGATATAGCTGCGAGGGATGTGGAAATGTGCGTGATGTGGATGTATTAACAACATTTCTGACTTAGGGGCTTGGGTTCTAGCTTTCCAATTCTGGCTTTGGCGCAGGCAACAAATTGGCCAATTCTGGGCGAATTGCTTTCTGCCTCTGATCCTAAATACGTGAAAGGCGATTGTAAATATGTGCTCGATAATTCAAAAAATATTAAACATCCTTTTAGAAATCATTTTAATTTATAAATGGTAGTGTACCGTCTGCAAATAACTCCGATGATGTGCTGTGTGCTACGTTGCTTCCAGTTAAGTTCCAGCTAGGTTCACACTGTGCATACCAATACACACATATTCAAGGACTTAAGAACAATGGGTTTTGGCAGTCTCCAGGGCCTTTGCTAAACCTCAAGCTCTCTAAGACAGGCTATCCAACTAGTTTATAGCATACAATAAGCTATAAAGGAGAGCATATTACACATTATCTCTTTATCGAATAATGTAGATTTGCATGCATTTCTTTACTTCCTAATCTGAAAGGAAAATCATAACGTAACATTTAAAGAAAACATAAAATACATCCCCATTTCCTCGTCTGATAATTTGCTTCCCATGTTCATTTTGAGTTTGATTTTTGCAATCCTGTAGTTAGTAAAATCCGTTTACTGTTTTGGGGGTCGAGTAGTTTTTAATGGGAAGTCGTTTATCTGGGTATGAACATGGAAGATACAGAACGAGTAGATTTAAGAAACGGAGCCTAGAAGTGTTTGGCAGCGTTCTCTGGGATCTAGATAAAGCTCTGAAAAGAAGGGTGGTATAAGTGAACAACTTTCACAAAAACATTAGGGGAGCATTGTTAGATACCAGTTCTAATCGTTCAGAGTTGGTATCTGGGAGATCGGCACTACTTTATATCTATCCTCTCCTAAAACGATGTGTCAGTTTCATATGAGGTTTGTGCCACTAGACATCAACTTTATCACTTATCCAGAACACTGAATCACAAAATAAGTGAATTTCTGTTTATGTCATATTGTGTTATTGAATTGTACAATGCATGAAAATGCTATTAGTTTGGGAACACTTCTTTACAATTCACTTCTGTTTGCCTATTTGTGAGAATCGCTTGTTCAGAAGATACTGCACCATTCAATCTGCCAAAGTTTAAGTTGAAAAAAAAATGCTTGTGCCCACATTTTTGCTAAGGAGACCATTGCCCACTTGCACACAGTGCTTAATTTGAGCAGGTGGAGCCAATGGTGCTCATTTTCGGATGCTGGCACTTCGGCCAATATTTATACTCTGTTTGCGCCGATTTATTCATTTTATTTGATGCAAATCTGGCGTTAACTTAACTCTATATTTATATTTTGGCACTAGACATGTCTAGTGCCAAAATATTGGAGTTAACAACTGTTTTTGCCTGCGGGAACCTAACTTGCGTCAATGAGATGCATGGTAAGTGATCCCGGGCAAAAAATGCCTCTAAGGCCATAGCGCCTTATTTATCCTCCTATTTAAGGAGGGCCTTAAATAATGGCACTAAGCCTGCTTAGCGCCATTATTTAACGCCTGGGTATTGGCAGGCATAAGGGGACCTGTAGGGCAGATTTCCATGGATGGAGACCATGGAAATTGCCCACAAGTGTCCTTCCCTGTCCCCAAGGACAACCCTGCCCACCCCTACCCACACCAGGAGGTCACCCATGAATGGGGGACCCATCCGCAGGTAAGTCCGGGTGAGTATTTTTTTTTATGTGGTCCAACGCCGCTCAGGGGCACTGACTTGGGGCCTCCCTGCACGGCATTGGCCCCAATGACCATGCCCAGGGGATTGTTGTCCCCTGGGCATGGTCATGGCTCCTGTCTTTACAAAGACATGAGCCATGTCTATGGGGCTTGTGCACCAGAAAATGGTGCTACACTGCTTAGAGGCAATTTTTTGCCTCTAAACAATGTAGCGCCATAATTTGGCACACAAGCCCCGTTTCCCCCATGCCTCCGAGTCCGTGTTTGCATCCTTTCAAAGGACGCTAACAGGGCCTTAGCGCCAGCTAGCACCATTCATTAAGTATGACGCCCGGCCAGCATCTAGGAATGGCGCTATACCTTTTGCCGCAAACCTGCACTAACCCAGGTTTTTGGAAAAAAGTATAAATCTGGCCCTTATTTTTCCTCAACAAACTTTGATCTAGAGCATTGATAATCAAAATATGACCAGGCAGCCACATGAGGCCCTCTTGATCTTTGAATGTGACCCCCGGTCAACGGCAACACTGGACTTCTGTTTACTCCACTCAGAACTAACAAAAAGATGTTAAATAAACAGGCAAGCATTTATTTAAAGGTTAAGTGGTGTTATAAAAGGAAATAACTAGGAAATCCTGACCTGCCTAACTGTAGAAACACATTCATTGTTAAAGACATCATGCAGCAGAAGTGCACAGATATGATGGAGTCTCTTAGAAATTCAAAAAGTGTATTCAAGTAATTTGCACAACCTTTTCACTATGATGCATCAGATTATATCTCTGCATTGAGAAGTATGATTTTAAAAGTGATAGATTTCAAACATGAATTTAGAAACATCAATTCTTCCCATACCCTGAAAACAATGATAATAGTGAAGTAAGGAGACAATTGGGTTGCTAAGTGCACTCTTTAGGAGGCCTGGGTTCGTTTTATACACAAACATTAAAGTTTACTAAACAAAAAACAGGAGAAGGTTTTTCACAGTGCACATCCTGAGGTCATGTATTTCAAGGTCTTCTCGTATGTGATACTGAAAAAAGGTGGGAAAGTGAAATAAAACAATTACCCCGTATCACACCATTTGATAAAGGTGGGGGAAACAGGAATTAATACCAGTTTTTCTAATTTCACATGGTGCAGTTCAGATGTAAATGCTTCACTTCTTCTAAGGTGTTCTTACTTCCAAACCCCACCCCCTGACCCTCACCTCACTGGTAAATCTACGTTAATAAAAAAATAATACGCCGCGTTAAGCGCTCATTATGTTTTTAATATGTTATCATTACATAAATACTGAAGAACGTCGGTTCAATTCCCTTTATCGTTACATAAATACTGACTGAAAAACGTCGGTTCTTTACACATCTTTCTCCACACAAATAATACAATGATGTTGTTATCGTTTGTTCAGAAGTGATGCCGTACATCTGTCATCAGAAAAGTCCATACGCATACGGCTATTTGAAGAAGCGGCATAATTCGGACCTTACGCAGCTACATTCATTCATACTCATAGCTGAAAAAGCGAATTCAGGAAACCTTTCCAGGTTAATAAGGACATAGAAAATGATTCCGAGAGGGAGGGAAGTTAATGGAGCGTTCCGTACTATACCCCTAGGGTGAATAGGAATGAAGCAGTAAGGGGTCGGATAAGCCAGTGTTTAGAAGCACAGCTCAGATCCACGTATCTAAACATAAGACAGCGTGATGAACCAATAGATACACTATCTCCACAGAGCCACGCTGCAACGGGAGCCCGAGGGGCGCTCGAACATGTAGAGGTAGTTTGCAGCGGAAAAGACAGAATAACAGAAAGAAATTGGAAAACATACTCGTATATACGCAGTTATCTCTGCGTGCGTGCAGACTCACACGCAGATGCACACGCCTAACACCCGCGCATACACATGCACTCGCACACACGGCTGCGTTTATGCATAAAGATATTATCAGGTTTACACACTCACAAACATTAATTACATAAACAAATACACGCACCGTCTTGCATGTATTCATAAAGACACACACCTAAGCCCACACATGCACACACATACCCACACTGCTGCTTTCGAGTTATTTTTTTCCATAAATCTGTTTATTGTTATTTTTGTTATTAGTTTACATTTCTCATCTTATCTCAGTTACTGTTTAATACCTTGCAGTTTAATTTGCTTATATTATACATGGTTGTTGCATATTTTTATTACCACATTTTCATGTTTGCATGACATTTGCTTCGTATTGTCCTTGCTTTTGTCTTGTTGTTAATCGCATCTGTAATTCTTGTAGTAGTGATAATATTTTGGTCGGGGTGTTAGATTGCAGCATTTAATTAAGAGAGGTATGTAGGGCAATCATTATGTTTTTGTATAGATTTAACTTTAAAATCAAGACAGGTGAAGGAAAATAGGAACTTGTGTGATAATAACTTTAACTTTAGCCGATGTCCATATCTATGTGATTGATTTAAATTTCGCTGTTTTCATGCCTGGTTGGGGATTTCTAGTAACGATTCAGTTTGTAATTGGGGGGTTTGGGGTGTTTCGTGGGAGTCGTTGCTTATTCCCTTCTCAGTTCTCAATGTCCTAGTTTGTTCGGTTAAGCCGTGTGTTTTATTCTCTTACGTGGTGTGTTATTTTCATTTGTGATTTTTAAGTTAGCAGTGGTTCGATCTCTCCCCTGTCGGTTGTGATTCAGTGCTGTGTAGTATGGTTAGGAGGTCCTCCCAGTCGACAGATATCAGGTGCTGACGTAGCCCTAGGGTTTCTTCACGTTTGAGTGCTATGTGCTCTGCTCCCGCTCACACCTTGAGTGAGCGTCTCCAAGCTTGTATCAGTGGGGGGTCTGGAGATTTCCATCTTTGGGTCACCAGCCGTTTCACAACAATTAGTCCCAGATCTATAAAACGTGTTTCTGCTCTGTGTTGCTTGCTTCTAGGGAATAGTCCCAGGATGCAAGACTCCCACTTGAAGGGTATTTGTTGTGTAATGCATGTGGCTAGGTTGTCTGTCACCTCCTTCCAATAGGCGCTTAGGTTAGGACAGGACCAGATCATGTGTAGCATGTCTACTCCTATTTCACGGCATCTAGGACAGGCTGCGTCCTGGCGATTAAAATATTTGTTTACGCGTGCAGGTGTGAGATAAGCTCTGTTTACAATATAATACTGGATTAGTTTAAATCGCGAGTTGCGTGGTATATTAAGGTGGCCTGAGATGGCAGTTCTCCATTTTGTTATCGCGATGGATTCGCCCGAGTCTGTTTCCCATGTCATACGTAGTGCGTCGTTTTCAGTGGCAGTTTGGATTCTCAGGGCATCTGCCAACCAGCTGACCTGATGTTGGCTGGAGCCCACCACCTGCAGGTATTAAATCAGCAGATGGGTGGGTGGGGGTGTTGTGATGTCTCCCCATTTGGAACTCAGAGATCCCACCAGTGAGCAGTATAGGAGGAATTGGCCGGGCGGAAGCCCCATTTCTTGGAGCTTTGCAAACGGTAATAATTGGTTGTCGTCATATATGTCACCTAGTGTGTGCAATTCTAGTTCATGCCATGTGCGCAGTTCTGTGTCTGATGTGACCTTAGTGCCCCTTGGTGTGCCCACCAATGCTAGTGCTGGTGCGAATGGGGTCAACGGCTTCGTAAGACGAAGTGATCTATGATAGCATTTGTGTGCTGTTCTGAGGAATATTTGTCGAGGGGTTCGCGGATGTGTGATCGGGTGGAATAGATGCTGTATTTGTCGGAGCGAGTGTGGTCTTGTCTCTGTTGCTGTATCGGCCAGCTGTTTACCAGCAAGCCATCTGGATATCCATTGGAGTTGGGCTGCTAGGTAATAATGTTCCAGATTGGGGACCGCAAGCCCACCCTTATCGGTCGGTAGATACAGTTTTTTAAGGGCTACTCTACAGTGACCATTATTCCATATAAATTCTCTCAGCCCTGTTTCCAGTGTTTTAAAGAAAGCGGGGGAGACATAATGTGGTAGATTAGAGAAGAAGTGTAAGAGTCGCGGGAGCACCACCATTTTTAGGAGTGCTATCCTACCCGCCACTGATAGTGGCAGTGTTCTCCAGAAGGTCATTTGGGATCTGATTGAAGATGTTGCTTTTACCAGATTGCCCTCGAATATATCTTCTTCGCTATGATAGATCTTAATGCCCAAGTATCTAAAGGTGTTTGGCTGCCAGATAACTGGGCTTTCTGTTACGGTGAGTCTTGGGTTTGATAGGCCTGGGTCAAATGGGAAGAGGCTCAACTTAGACCAATTGACCCTAAGTCCTGATAGCTGCGCAAATTACCGCAAGAGTGTGCCAACTCTCTGCGGCATTCGCGTGATGTCTCTAAAGTATAGTAGGAGGTTGTCAGCATATAGCGACACTATGTGTAAGCCATCTCCCAAAGGTATTCCCCAGTTGGATCCCTCTTCGCGTAGGGTGGCCGCTAGAGGCTCCATTGCGAGTGAGAATAGTAACGGTGAGAGGGGGCAGCCCTGTCTCATGCCTCTGCCCACCCAGATTGGTTCTGATATCTCAGGGCCCAGACCCACCCTTATCGTTGGTCTAGTGTATAGTAGTTTAGTTAGGCGGGTGAAAAATGGTCCTATGTCGTATTTTTGCAGCACCTCGAACAAGTAAGGCCATTCCAGAGAATTGAAAGCTTTCTCTAGGTCGAGGACCAGGCAGCCCGCTCGCGGCCAGGCCTGTCTGGCATATTCCATAACCCGGAACAGTCTTCTGATATTTTGGGAGGTGTCTCTAGCTGGTACAAATCCATTTTGGTCAGGATGTATCAGTTCTGGGACGCTTGGTGCCAGTCTTGTTGCTAATATCTTGGCTAGTATTTTGTAATCAGTGTTTAGCATTGCTAGTGGTCTGTATGAGCCCATATCTATTGTGTCTCTTCCAGGTTTAGGAAGAGAGACAAACAATGCCTCTCTTTGTGTGTCCGACAGGTGGCCCTTCTGCTCGGCTGTCTCATACACCCGTAGTAAGTTAGGCGCCAGATGTATGGTGAATGCTTTATAGAAGTCTGCTGGTAGCCCATCTGGGCCTGGTGTCTTGCCTGGATTGAGGTCCTTAATAGTGGCTTTGATTTCCTCTAGGTCAAGAGGTGTCTCAAGAGTTTCAATCTGGTCGTTTTTTAATTTTGGGAGTTTCACTTTGTCAAGAAATTCCATACTGGAGTCTTCTCCAGAGGTTATTCTTGTGGTGTAGAGGGTTGTATAGTGTCTTGTAAATTTGGTTTGAATCTCTGCAGGTGTGTATACTATTTCCCCTGTGTGTGAGCGAATTTCCATTATCGATTTTCTCTCACAGTCCCGTCGTATCAGCCAGGCGAGCAATTTACCTGCCTTATCCGCTGATGCATGGGTTCTCGCAGAGTGTGCAGTGTAGTTTAGACATCTCAGACGCTCTAATAATGCCTGGTGATCTGTGTGCAACGCTGCTAGTCTCGCCTTTTCAGCTTGATTATTAGTGATTTCATCTTCTGATTGTGGTAAAACACGTTCTATTTGGGCCAAATCGCGTTCGATGGTTTTGCGCATGTTGCATTGGTTTCCTAGGCAATGCCCTCGGATAAAGACTTTAAATGCATCCCATTCAATTAATCCCGAGGTGGCCGTGCCTTCATTTTGTTCAAAATATTCTAGAATTGAAGAGCTTAATGATACTCTAATCTCAGGGTCTTCTAGGAGTTCTGGCCTTAATTTCCACGTGGGGATAGGTGGGCAAGAAGATCCCCAACGCAGCCGCGCTGTTAAGGGGTTATGATCCGAGTGTGTGCGTCCCATGTACACCAGATTTTCTATTACTGGGGCGAGGTTCGCACTGCAGAATATGTAGTCTAATTGTACGTGCAAGGAATGCGGGGCAGAGTAGAAGGAGTAGATTCTGTCCTCTCTTTGTTTTTGTCTCCATATATCTATTAATTACCATTGTTGAGTCCAGTTTACCAGGCCTCGTGAGGCAGCCACCACTGGGGATGTTGATAGTGGTGGGAAAGAGCAGTCTAGTTCTATGTCTTGCACGCTGTTGAAGTCTCCCCCAAGTACCCACGGGAGAGTGCTCCAGTGTGCTAGGTGGCGTGTTAGGGTGTGTAGGAAAGTAGTTTGTTCTGTGTTTGGGGCATATATGGAGCCCAGTATGATTGTGCGTCCTGCCAGTTTCCCTTTAACGAGTACATATCTACCTTGCGGGTCTATGATTTGTTCTTCCATCGCAAAGGGAATGCCTGCTCTTATCCAGATAAGCGTACCCCTGGCATAAGCAGAGTGTCCTGTCGCATATAATTTCCCTCTCCAGCGCTGGCGTAGTCTAGGGATTTCCTGATCTATTAGATGTGTCTCTTGTAGGAGTGCTATTTGAACCGAGTGTCTTTTAAGATAGGAGTAGATGGCATATCGCCGTTTGGGGGAATGTATACCTCTTACATTCCAGGTGATTGTTGTGTATGTAGCCATGTGTGAAGTGTTAGATCTTTCTTTCCCCTCACCCACCTGTGTTTCCTGAGCTGCACTATTTTGTTAACTTTCTGTCCCCAGTTGGAGTTTGAAAAGGTTATGTATGGACATCGGCAAAAACAAAACTTAGTTAATACTATCAGAGCAGTTAAACAACGGGTCACCGCCCAAACATTGCAACAAAGACAAGGACGTGCAGGTGCATGTCTATGCATTTCCGGACTCCACTGGTAGGAGTGTAGAGGTAGGCCAAGTATGTCGGGAGATGGTGTAGTCTTTGGCTTTGTAGTCTGGCTAGGACGGATAACTAAAATGATCGGTGGGGGTGCAGGAGTGACCCCCGGTATATATGTGTATCAGGGAGGAGAACCGACAATAATACGGAAAAAAAATAGGGGGGGAAAGGAGGAGGAGGGGGGAGGAGAGGGGGCAGTTCCGTGGCCAAAGTCCGTTACTGTCATCAACTGCGCGTTTATAGTTTCTCTTGGATTGACATGGGAGTCTCTTTGCTGTGTTGGCTGCTTGCACGTTCATCGGGGCGCCCCATGTGCGCGCCTCAGGTTGAGTGTCTCTTATTAGATGGTGTGATTTTACATTATGCAGGAGTTTTTAGAAAATGTCGTCTGCAGTGGCCGGTGTCACAGGGGGTCCCTCAATAGGACCCGATTCCGATAAGCAGTCCGGTGTGGGGGGACGGTCGCTGGTTGCTTGTGAGATTTCTGTGTCTGAGCCAGAATTCAGAGGGGATGTGGCCATTGCTGTCGCGGTGTGTATCGCTTCTCTTCTTTCTCGGATTAGTTGTTCCAGGTCTGGGGCACATTTGGTTGGTTCCGTGCGGGTTGTGTTTCTCTTTTGGTCCCGCTTGTTTCGGCTTCGCCTGACCCGAGGTGTTTGTTCGGTTCGCTCTGGGGTGTCACCCGTTGCTAGTCCTGTCGATTCGAGCCATTCCCATGTTGCCTCGTGGGTGGAGAAAAAGTGCGCTTTGTCCTTAGCCACTACACAGAGTTTGGCTGGGAACAGCAATGAGTAGTTTAGGTTCAGTGATCTCAACTTACGTTTCACAGGAAGATAAGAGGCCCGATCCCTCTGCACTGTTAGGGTGTAGTCTGGGAACAATAGTATTTGCACGCTGTCTATTTTGGGTGGTGGCGCTGCTCTTACTGTTCATAGTATGATGTCTCTGTCCACATAGTGGAGGAGGCGTATTATAAATGGGCGTGGAGCGCTCCCCGGTGGTCTAGTACGGGTCGGGACCCGGTGGGTGCGTTCTACAGAAAAAAAATGGGTGAGTGTTCCATCTGGTACCAACTCTCGCAGCCAAGTCTCCGAATAGGACGTCGGATCTCGCCCTTCCGTGCCTTCCGGTAGATTTACCACTCGTATATTATTCCTTCTGGATCGGCCCTCCGCGTCCTCTGCTCGTCGCTCCAGTTCTACCACTCTGGCTTGTATGTCTTCCATTCCTGTTTTCAGCTGAGTGGTCGCAGGCGTTAGTTCCTGTATTGTGGTTTCGATCTCCTTGGTTCTGTCTGAGAGTTTGCGGTGGTCCGCGTGTAGGAGAGTGAGGTCACTTGCTACTCTGTCTATCTTGGCTTCTAGGGACGTGCGAGCGTGCTCCAGGGATTCCCCGTTGCGTTCCACCGCAGCAAGTACTGCATCTAATTTATGGTTATCTTGGGTTGAGAGGTCTTGTGTTTTCCCAGATCCAGCTCCAGAGCGGAGCCGTCCAGCTCCGGCCATGGTTTAGTTTGTTGGAAGGTTAGTTTGGTTTCTGGTCATCTCCCCTCACTCAGACTGTTGGCTCGCACACTGCATACTGCGGACTAATGTTCATTGGCAGGTTGTTGAGGGGGTATGTTGTGCGTTATTAGTTCTCGATTACTTGGTAAAGGATTTCCGTATTATTAGGCTTTTCTGGGTCTTTGACATGGATTCCCGTTTTTAGGTAGGCCTGTGGGAGATTACTTTTGGCGGAAACGTCTCAGTAGTGTTTTGTTTGTCTTTCGAGTGTAGTAAGTTACGTGGCTTCAGTGCTGCAATTTCCCAGCTGGAGTCTTGTGTTTGACTCAAGGGAGGTTGGGCCTGCTTGTCAGGGCACTGAGATCGTGTCCCCACGACAGCATGTGCAGCCCTGTTGGCCAATGCCTCCTCTTCAATTTCCGCCGTGAAGGGGGATCTCGCGTCGACTCGTTTGGGCCTTTCAGTAGGTGGCCACCAATTTCGGTTTTTGGGGTTCGGCTGTCTCTCCCCCTTCGAGTGTGGGATAAGCAGGGAAGAGAAGGGCCAAGAGGTATCTCTTGGCGAGGTGCGCAATAGCTCTGATGAGAGGCCTGTGTTCATTTTCTTTTTTGCTTTCTCTCCTTCTTCCTCTCGTTGTCCGCCCCTCCCCCTATACAAGGTTGGTATCCAGGGGGCCCCCCCAGCCTCCGCACGCCCTTGTAGTAGGGCCCTTCGTTTCTCTCAACCAGTTCCTCACTTCATTCAGGGCCTCGTTGGTGTCCCCAGGGTTCGATCGCAACAGAGCACGCGGAGAAGAGGGGGACCCCGGACATCGCTCTCAGTCATCACCGCCTCGACTGGGCGCCCCGTTGTCTTCTATTTTGTGCTTAAAAAGGGGGGGGACACGCCCCTCTCACCGTTTGTGTTGAGGCGTGTACGGCGGGCAGGCCAGCAGCCATTCGATCTCTGTATTTGGCTCCGGCCGCGCCCGTTGTCTCTCCTCGCTCGCGGTCTCCTCCCTGGCCCGCACGGCCGCGGGAGTTCCCAGGAGTCAGGTCTGCCGTGAGAGCGGTCCGGGGAGTTCCGGCACCTCCCCCGAGCTCAGGCGACCAGCGCTGGGGGCCGCATTCTCCCCGCGCCCCCACCTAGATGTTGTTTTCGCCGGGTGTGGTGCAGAGCTCTTCTAGCTCGCGCCCGCCATGTTAGGTGGCTTGGCCACACCCCTCCTGCTGCTTTCGAGTTATACTGAAGTAATACGTTTACAATATTTTTGCTGAAGTGTTTGAAGACAACATGGGATTCAAAAGAAGACTCGGCTCTAAGGTTAATGTTTGCTTCTTGTTTAGGGTACCCTTCCATTGCAAAATTGTATAACTAAACAACTTTAAGTCTTTGCACGTGTGCTGTATAGCGCCAAGTGGGAAAAGAAAGGAGAAATGAAAACCTTTCTCCTTTTAATGCCTGCTTTCCAGCATCATTATTTTTGGTGCAAACCCTGTATACTAATGCTAATAGGTAGCCCATGTTCCACCCATGTAACGCTCCCTTTGTGCTAAGTAAAGCAAAGCAACGCTTTGCACTGGTTTGCATTGCTTTTTCCTAAAAAGCTATGTACATACCAGTTTGCTTTGGTTTGTAAATCCCCAAAAAAGGTTTTGCTTTAGGTTTGTGTTAAAAATAATGCAAACCTGCTGCAAAACATCTGTAAATTTAGGCCTTGGAGTACAAAGTTTAGAGGATGTCTGTTGGACCTGGCTTTTTGACAGGATCATCCCCAAACTTTTTGCCTCCTTCCTCCTATTTTTTCTGACCTGTTGTTGTTGGCTTTTGACCTCTGGGCACTTTACCACTGCTAACCAGTGCTAAGGTGCATATGCTCTCTGTGTAAATTGTACTATTGATTGGTTTATCCATGATTGGCTATTTAATTTACTTATAAGTCCCTAGTAGAGTGCACTATATGTGCCTAGGGCCTGTAGATTAAATGCTACTAGTGGGCCTTCAGCACTGGTTGTGCCATCCACTTCAGTAGCCCCATAACCTTGTCTCAGGCCTGCCATTGCAAGGCCTATGTGTGCAGTTTCACTGTCACTTCGACTTGGCATTTAAAAGTGCTTGCCAAGCCTAGAACTCCCCTTTTTCTACATATAAGTCACCCCTAATGTGTGCCCTAGGTAACCCCTAGAGCAGGGTGCTGTGTGGGTAAAAGGCAGGACATGTACCTGTGTAGTTATATGTCCTGGTAGTGTAAAACTCCAAAATTCGTTTTTACACTACTGTGAGGCCTGCTCCCTTCACAGGCTAACATTGGGGCTGCCCTCATACATTGTTGAATTGACAGCTGCTGATCTGAAAGGAGCAGGAAGGTCATAAATAGTATGGCCAGAATGGTAATACAAAATCCTGCTGACTGGGGAAGTCTGATTTAATATTACCATTCTAGAAATGTCACTTTTAGAAAGTGATCATTTCTTTGCACTTAAATCTGTCTGCGCTCTTCAATCCACGTCTGGCTAGGTTTAGTTGACAGCTCCTTGTGCATTCACTCAGACACCCCCCAAACACAGGGTACTCAGCCTCACTTGCATACATCTGCATTTTGAATGGGTCTTCCTGGGCTGGGAGGGTGGAGGGCCTGCCCTCACACAAAGGACTGCCACACCCCCTACTGGGACCCTGGCAGACAGGATTGAACTGAAAGGGGGCCTGGTGCGTTTCTTAGACACTCTTTGAAGTCACCCCCACTCCAAAGGCACAATTTAGTATAAAACAGGGCTTCTGCCCTACCTCATCAGACACTTGCCTGAGAAGAAACCTGAACCAGAAACTACATCCTGCCAAAAAGAACTGCCTGGCTGCTCAAAGAACTCACCTGTCTGCTTTCTCCAAAGGACTGCTGCCTTGCTTTTGGCCTGCTGCCTTGCTGAACTCTTGTCTGGCTGTAAAAGTGCTCTCCAAGGGCTTGGATAGAGCTTGCCTCCTGTTCCCTGAAGCCTCAGGACCAAAAAGACTTCTCTTTTTCATTTGGACAGTTCGTGCGGTGAAAATTTTGACGCACAGCTTGTTCCGCGGCGAGAAAAATGCTGCACACCGACGCTGATCGACGCAACGCCTTCGGGGCGACCAGAACTTTGACGCATGGCCTCGTAAGGACAACGCCGCCCGACTTCCAGAGAGGAAATCGATGCGACGCCTGCCGTGAGAGCAAAACTTCGACGCACAGCCACGCGGAACGACGCGCAGCTGGAAAATAAGCAGGAGAATCTGCGCACAGACCCCGGGACATCTGGTAATCCCCGTGACCAACAGAACGAGACTGTCCGCGCGCCGGGAAACGACACACGACTTCCCCGCGTGAAAAATAACGACGCAAGTCCGTGTGTGCTGGGGAGAAATCGACGCACACACCATTTTTCCACGTATCTCTTCTTCTGCGGCCCTTTGCGGAGATTTTCCACTCCAAACCAGGTACTTTGTGCTTGAAAGAGACTTTGTTTGCTTTTAAAGACTTAAGACACTTTGGTGGTCATTCCGAAAAGACCGCCGAGGTGGGGGGAGACAGAATACCGCCATTGACGGTGGTATTCATGCCTCCCTATTCCGACATTTCTGCTGGGCCAGCGGACGGTAACAGCATTACCGTCCGCTGGCCCAGCGGAAATGGCACATCAACATTGCAGCCGGCTCATAATAGAGCCGACGGCAAAGTTGATGTGCAGCGGGTGTAGTAGCACCCATCGCACATTTCACTGCCCGAAATTCGGGCAGTGAAATGCGTGATGGGGCTATGCCTGGGGGCCCCTGCACTGCCCACGCCAAGTGTATGGGCAGTGCAGGGGCCCCCCAAGGGCACCCCCAGTCCCCTTACCGCCAGCCTTTCAATGGCGGTGTTTACCGCCACAGACAGGCTGGCGGTGGGGGACTCATAATCCCCAGGGCAGAGGTGCTTGCACCGCTGCCCTGGGGACTATGCCAGCCAGGCAGAAGCCTGGCGGGAAAGTGGAGGGGCCAGCGGTCTGACCGTGGCTTTTCCGCCACAGTCAGAATTGCTGGCGGAACACCGCCAGCCTGTTGGCGGTTTTACCGCCAACATACCGCCTGCCGCCAGGGTCGGAATAACCCCCTTTATATCACTTTTTAGTGATATCTTTACAAATTCATATTGCATCTTTGATCGTGTGACTTACCCTGACTAGAGTGAGGGTTCTTGCTTGGACAGAGGGTAACCTGACTGCCAACCAAAAACTCAATTTCTAACAATGTCTCTATAACAATTTTGGGTGATTGATGTCTTAAGTAGCTGAGGAGCTGAAAAAATGATTTTATAACCTTAGTGGTAAATTGTTGCTTGTCACAAGAACCTTCAAGGCAAGTGCTGCTTTTGGCTGGAAATGTACCAGCATTTGTTAACATATCTAAAGTAAACAACAGAACTGTTGCACTGGGTTCTACCCCAGACGTACGCCTTCATTTTTTGATCACCAGAGTTTGGGATTTTTTACTGTGGGTGATCCTCACTACCAGTGTCTCACGCACTGTAACCCCACGGTAAACGGACTGCACATGTTTACTTTCAGTGTTGGCACTTTAGAATAAGACTGCTACGAAGCAGCAAGGGTAAGGGGCACTTGGCTGGCAACACGTGAACTCATGTGCAGGCTGCACATGGGAGACTACTGTAGTGCACAGCCCAGTAACAGCACATGGTTAGCTTGGCGCAATGTGGACTCTGCAGGGATAGGTTTTTACCTGGGGTAGGCCTCATGAGGGGGGTGTACACTAGTAGGGAAAATCAGTGTGCTTTATTGTTTTACCTATAGTAACACTCCATTATACAAATAGGGAGGGAACTGTTTTAGAGTGCAGTTTCTCTTCTCCTTGCCCTACAGTGATCATTGATGTCTTGAATTAGTGTATAATCTGTGCGAGAAAACCAAATGTGCAACTTCCAAAATCATATCTGCACATATTGTGAGTCATTCAGAGTTTTTATATTTTCCTGGCTCAGCTTAGGATCAGAGCCCTGTTGTGTCCAGTAATTACTTTTTCTCCAGCAGCAGGAACAAAGGCCTCCCCCACACAAAAGGAACAATTAGCACTACTTCTCCTTGTTCCTGAGGAGGAAAAAGGGTGGGGTGGATGCTCTGTATCAATCACCCAGCTGTCACACTACACCAGGGATGGGCCTACCTAAGCCCACTTAATAAAAGGAGAGTGCCCAGACAACTGGAGCCAAACCACCAGGGGGGGCACCTTTAAAATTCTTGTATTCAAAGCTGAGACCTTCATGATGCTATTTTGGATTGTCCCAACATGCTGTGCAGGAGAGTTTTGACCGGGGTTGAGAGGTGATGTGGCACCACAGGATTGGTTAGTAGTGCCTGTCTTTTGGAACCTTCCTCTCACCTTTAGAAACTCTTGCACAAGGGGAAGACTCTCTTATCTGTGAACCTTCTACCTGCTTCACTGCTAGATCCTGGGACTGCCATGAAAAACTGGAAGGAAGGATTCCCTGACCTCCACACTCAGGACCCAGGACTCTCTCCAGTTGACCGTGGCACCATAGGTCTCCCCAAGGGCCAGTGAGGCTTTCCCCCTAGTCATCCTGAAGGATGAGTTGAGGGAAGCTCTTGGCTTTTCTGTGCCCACCAGCAAAGCACCAAAAGGAGAAGTAGTACAGGGAGCCAGGGGGAGCAGCTTTTTGAAGACTGCATCGCTTTGGAGGTGGGAAGTATTGTTGCATCTTCCCCTTGGTGGATATAGCTCATCGCTAGGAGTGAAATGAGCCCATGATCATCCAAACCGGCCCAAAAGGGCCCGAGATATGGCATTTTAAAGTTTGGTGACCTTAGGCCTAATTTTCCTCTCTCTGAGCATGTGGGTCTACACTGCCATTTGAGCAATTTCCCCCGGGATGGACCAAGGCCTAGAGGATGGTGCAAGAAAGCTACAGTTCTCAAGTTAGGGGGGAGGTCATGCCTGGGGACCTCGCCCCATCTCACCCAGGGAACCCATCTCCTGGGCGGATTTATTAACAATGGGGTCGGGCCCCATCCCTGTGCCCCAAGCAATGGAGAATGTGGGGAAGCACCGTTGTGCTTTCCCGTCAGCAACCTGAGCGGTCCAGGACCCCATCCCTTGCCCGGGGATTTGGAGAGCCAGCCACCTCAGCACAAGTCTGCCCATTGGGGCGGGCAGACACAAATAAGGATTGCCAGCTCCCTCAGCCGCATGCAGGATTGCAGCCCATGCGGGGAGCCAGTGAGGGTAGCCGGGGGTGGGCTCCCCGGGCTGCCCTCCAATTCCCTCCAGCTCAGCGGTGCCCAGGTGGGTCCAGCATCCCTCCCATCAAAAAAGAAAAGGGTAAACCATGGCATAAAGCCGCATTTAAGATCAAATCATAAAGGAAAACCTCATTGCAGCTCTCCCCAACACAGCAGGAGTGCCAATACGATGGTATTAACCCCATTCAGACACTCGCCCCATAATGCTTTGGGGCATTTCTTTCAAAACACATTTTTGCCCATATCTTTGCTTTTGGTGTTTCTAGGATGATAGGACCACCACCAAATTAATTACTCAGCACAATGAGCTCTTGCTCCTTAGTCTAACTGTTGAGACATCACTCAAAGTTGGTGGGGACCCCAAAATCACCACCTTTACCTCTTGTCAATGTATTTTCAAGCTGTCTCATGGCTGGAGGTTTTGCTCTACATCTGAGGGTAGTTTGTACTCTACGACCTTGCATGTGATAACATTTTAAAAGGCCTGAAAGATCTAAAAATGTTTAATGTACTATACCCTCTAGGGGTTGATTATATGGTTATATTGTAATGCTATTTTATGTTGTTATGCTCTCTAGGGATTGAAAATATGGTCACACGGCAATGCTTTTCATCATACTGCTTTCATGTGGTTATGCTCTCTAGCGGCTGGTGGTATGGTTACAGTGCAATGCTCTTTTATTGGAACACCCCTCTAGGTGTTATTCTGATTACTGCAGTTCCTGCCAAGTAAATGAAAAGAGACACAACAACAAGGTTAAATCCTGATAAAGGTTTATTAGGATTTCATGATGATTTCATATTTTTATTGGTACAGTATTATCACCATTATGACAATGATTCATGCCCAAGTAATATCTTGTGCTTACATAATGACTGTTGGAACTCACTTAATATGTTTAGGAGACCCCTTTAGAGGGTCACCAGTGATTTCTCAAAGTCATCTATGGTATGGTACTTCTGCCAATGTAAATCTGTAAATTACTGCATAGTATTTAGTTGTGTGCACCATAAATGTACTTCTCCTTTTTCTAAAGAAAAAGTACTGACTGGACAATCATTGATTGAGTGTTATTATTGTGTGCCCGTGATTGGTGATTCATATTCCACACCACCTTTCTAGGGTAGGCCTTAGACTGTTCCACCTTTCTACTGTGTGAGAGTCAATCACTACAATGGGGAGTTTGGTTCCCACTGTGGACAATTGAGGAACTATTACTTGTGCTGGCTACACAACTAATGGCCCACTTTCCAAGAAGAACATAACAAAATAACAAGGCAAAGTAACATAACACAATTAAAACTTAACAGGGCCCATGAAAACAAAAAAGTAACAACAGAAAGCTACACAACATCCCTAGTACAACCAAATTAAATCATATTGAAATAATGCAGCACAAAAGTCCTGCAGCAGAAAAGCCAACAGAACACATCACCACCAAAACAAAATACCACAGAAACCAATACATAAATGTTCTTGCCACAGTTTACCACTTCCAGGATCCTAGTTTCATAAAGTTGTGGTCAAAGATGCAAAAGCAAGCATTACATTAACTTACGTTAAGGACATAAGCTAGAGCCACTGAAAAATCTTTTGTGACTCAGCACTTTGTGTACATTTCCCAACTAATAGTGACATTTGGCACTTTCTAAGAATTGTTTCACAGATGTTTGAGAACCTTGAATCATGTCTCTGTGTTCTGCGGTTAAATATACCAACATTTGCCCTTTGATTGTAGTGCATCACATTTGTAAAAGATACAATAGAGGATCAACGAAAATTGCAGCAAATGATTAATGCCCATTCTTGGAGAAACACATGTTTTGAGGCCTTGTTTTATTTTGTGAGAGTTTCCCCCTTGTGACTTGCCTGTACTTGCCTACATCGTCTTTAGCACTACAGTTTTGCATATGGAAATCAATTTATTTAAGTGGTCTTCTGCTTCTCCACTTACCTTGCTGATTTCAGCTGCAGTGTGTGCATGAGGCACTTATGCAAGTACCTCTCAAGTAATACAAATAATCCCATGTTTCCTTATTGTATATGGCACGTGTTGTATCCATGCAGCAGATGTGTTTTTTTTTTTTGCTGCATATTGATTAGAGAGCACAATATGGTTTTGTAAAGAGTGTGATTATGAGAAGAACAAATGAAAATGTTATTCCAGCAATCACCTGTTTCTACCACTAAGAGAAATATATTATTATGTCTAAATATGTTTCCAACCTTAGACAAACGGTTTAAAATTCAAAAAATACACATAAACATTTCCTCATTATGAGATTTTTAGTAATCAGACCGCCAGCTTCGCTATGGCTTTCTTACCGCACTCATACTACATCCCGCCCCCCTCCGCATACTGGCACTCACACAAGCAGACATGCACCCACAAACACCCCCCCAACCGTACACATCCATTCACACACTCACACTCATACATACGCACACCCCTCATCTGCACATTTGCACAAGACACCCCCACTCACTCAAACTCAAACATGCACTCATACACCCCCATTCCCACACATACATGCACTCATGCACCCCCATTCGCACACATACACGCACACACCACACACATGCACCCAACACTCACCAACCCCCCTCTTTCAGACCTTCACCTTACCTTTTCCAGCGAGCTGGTCACAGGGAGGGGATGGGTCCTGGGGGTTTGCATCGGCAGCACCAGCATGCCAGCAAGACTCCGCCAAGCCGTATTACGGCTTGTAATGCGGCGGGAGGAGTCTTGCTGCCGGGGCGGTGCTGGCGATGCACCCGCCTCTTCAACTCCATCAGCCAGGCTGACAGAGTCAGACTTCCACCTATAAATGGGTGGAAGTCCTCCAACAACTCCACATATGGCAGTCAGCAGACCGTCGGCACTGGCAGCAGCTTCGGCGAGCTTTGAAAAAGATGTAATGAGGGCCTAAGAAGACTGATGATATTTTTTTCATTTGCCTACTTAGCATGTAGAGAGTCATGTTGATGTTTTTCTTTATTTCTGGACAGTAGTGGTAATCTATAGCGATAAATTTGTTAATATTACATTTCATAATTGTTTAATATGACAGGTTAAGAAATTAGGAAAAATCAAGCTTAAAGTGATACTTCAGATAAATATTTATAGCCTTTTCATAGCTCTAAGATGCATTGCGAGCCTCAATTTAATAGGTATTCACCACACTGAGAACCTTAAAAATAAACTTCATTCGTCTGTGTCCAGATTCCTAAAACAAGGTCATTGGCTTGCTGGATCAGTCGGCATCTTGTAACCTGCCATATGTCTTTACATAAAGGTCAATCTTCTATTTCATCCAAGTTACTATGCCTGCATCTAGTCTGAAGCTTTAGTCAACTCTTGTCAAATCATTCTTGTGCAATTAGACACAGAATAAGGACAAATCATATCTTGTTCCTCTTAGACCTGTCAGCACAGGTGGTCTTCTGCCAAACTTTTTGTCTTACTCCTCCATATGCGCCTGATCTCATTTTTGACCACTGCTAACTAGTGCTAGAGTACATGTGTTCACTCCTAAATACATGGTAACAATGAGTTCTCCCCAACTAGCATATTTAATTTACTTATAATTCCCTAGTAAAGTGGTATTAGATATGCCCAGGATCCATAGGTTAAATGATACCAGTGGGCCTGCAGCACTGCTTGTGCCGTCCACTTAAGTAACCCTTTAAACATGTCTCAGGCATGCCATTGTAGCCTGTGTGTGCAGTTTTAAACTGACATTTTCAACCTGGCCAAATAAATGTTTTGCCTGGTCCAAACCTTACTTTTTAATACATTTAGGTCACCCCTGGGGGAGGCCATAAACAACCCACAGGGCTGGGTTCTATGTATTTAAAAAGCTGGACATGTACTTTTAAGTTTTACTTGTCCTGGTAGTGAAAAACTCTTAAATTAGTTTCTCACTACTTCAAGGCCTCCTACTCCAATAGGATATCATTTAAGTTACCTTATTTTGTTTAATACACTGTAACTTCCAAAGGGGAACAAGTAACTAGTTCATATTTTGGTATCTTTGCAATTGTAATGCAAAATCCTATTTTATGGTGAATTCAGATTTTTGGTGACAGTTTCAAAAATAATGCTTTTAGGGCCAGATGTACGAAGATTCTGAATTGCGACCCGCAAACTGTGAGTCGCAATTCAGAATGTTGGATGGTGTCCCTGCGACTCGCAAGGGGGTCGCAAAGGCCCACCTCATGAATATTCATGAGGTGGGTCGCAATTTGCGACCTGCTTGCGAGTGGTGGCATTTACAAGGATGGTGGCCTGCTGCGGACAGCAGACCACCATGTCTGTGACTGCTTTTAATAAAGCAGTTTTTTTTTGGTAATGCAGCCCGTTTTCCTAAAAGGTAAACGAGATACATTACAAAAACAACAAATTAAACGTTTTTGTTTAATTTTTTCAGAGCAGGCAGTAATCCATAGGACCACTGCCTGCTCTGAAAACATGTTTGCAGTGCCATTCACAATGGGGAAAGGGTCCCATGTGGACCCCTTCCCATTTGCGAATGGGTTAGCACCCATTTCACAAGGGTGCAAACTGCGATTGGTTTGCGACCCCGTTAGCAGGTACAAAGCAATCCTGCATTGCACTGTGCATGGCGACTTGCAATTAGGAAGGGGACACACCTTTCTAATTGGGACTCGCAAACCCGTTTTGCGATTCGGTAACCAGGTTACCGAATCGTAAAACGGGTTTTGTGCATTGCAAAGTGCATTTTGCACGTTGCAAACAGCGAAATTCGCTGTTTGCAAAGTGCAAACTGCTTCCTACATGTGGCCCTTAGAGAGTTGGCATTTCTCTGCCTTACATACAAAACATTTATTCACAGCCCCTTCTTTGAATCCACAGGCTAGTCACTTGGCCTGGGTATTCTCATTAATGAATAAACCAATTTATTTTCTTGTCTCTGGATCATATGGCTGGATACAGTTGGCAGTTTGACTTTTTTGAATTCCTCCTAGGCCGCAACACACAGCAGAGAGCTTAGGTGTACCTGGATGGGCCACCACTGGCAGGATGGGAGGGTGGATTTATTCACAGCTCCGCTTATACATGAATAGGCTGTGTCTTACCTTCACACAAAGGATCACAGTCTAGAGCCAGAGCAGCTAAGGCAGGAAACAAGTGCAATCCAAGAGGAAACCTCTAGAAGCCTCCCCCACTTCAAAGGAGGCACCAAGTATAAATATTGGACCTCGGACACAAACTCTTCAGTACACTTGAACCTGTGGAAGATTCTGCCAGGAAGAAAAACTGCTGTGCTGCTTAAAGGACTGACACTCTGCTAGACTGGTACCCTGAAGGACTGCTGCCTCCTGTGCTGACCTGCTACCTGTTGCTTTTTTGCATGGGTGGGAGGGACTGGACCTGCATTCTGTGCTCAAAATCACCAGTGGGACTCCAAGGGCTAGTCTCTTGTAATCAGCACCTGGGCACTAGAACTGTGAGACCTACCTTGCAAAGTCATGCCCCTCCAGGCCTGGACCCTTGGAAATGGGCCTGAAGGAACTCTGCCAGCCCATCTCTGGAACCAATGCATCTCACCTGCTGTACACCCCAACTTTAAGCAGAACTGGCAAATCGCCTCTTCTGCATGGACTTTCCCAGTGCCAGGACCCTGCAGCGTGGCCTTGCAGTTCCTGAGAACTGGTGCATCACCTCTGCTGTGTGACACATCTTCAAGGCCATTGAAGATTGGGCTTTTTATGTGTGGAGACTCCCCACTTTTAAAGATACCACTCCTAAATCCCTTTGTGAATAGCAAACAATTGTAAACTTACACAATAGTGTAAGTTTACCTTTGAAATCAGACCCTCAGAGTGAAAGGTCCAGAGAGACAATTAGGAGCAAAGTAATTTGAGACTGATAATTGGGTGTGACAAACAAAGACAACAAAATGAACCTTTGGGTCAGCCACAGACTTTAATATAAACAACAGCCTGTGAGTCAGTAACGGATGCTGCCATTTCCTGTAAGATCAAGATACCTATTGTGTCTAATCCTTCATAATCATTCTCACCTGTCAGTGAAAGTATTGTCTTGCATATGTGTGGGCATTTCATGAAAAAAGAGAAACATTCAAATGAAACACACTGGTCTGGAAACTGGTGATTTCTTAATTGATGAATACCAAATGATTGTGTCACATGGGTAGGGTTTAGCTATGCTTGGTATTTTTAAATTTGGGTAATCATTCTGGGTGCATGCCATTTCATGTCTCTGACTCAGTACTTCGTTGGCCTTCCTTTAATTTAATTAATCATTTCTTGTTCAACAAGTGTGTTGCTTACTTGGTGACCCAACTTTGGCTGGCGACTTCAACTGGAGAAGATTCAGAGGTCCATCCCTGTAGGCAACAAAAAAGGATATTTCTTTGAAATAATTATGACTAATAGCTTGAGAGGCAAATACAAAGTGATTAATGTGTGATTACTGTTTAGGTCATCAGCCATTTGGTATATATGCAGCTAGTTATCTAGCAGCAGTTTTTGAATGACATTCAGTTAGTGATTCTTATGTCAACAAATGCTGCTCACTCTGAGACATTATACACTGCTTTTATCCAGAAATGTAAACAATGTCGTTTTTTCTCATTAAACTGTAATTGTCTTCAGCGCAGCATCTCATTTGGCACACTTGCAGTTACAACACATTTTATGCAGTATCAATTTTAATTTTTCAAATATTTTGTAACTGCTTGTGTCTCACCTATTTTGCATTACAGTCTAAGCAACTAGTTTAGGAGTCAGTTTATTGCTAAAAACTGTTTGAATTGTGTTAACTTGACTATCATCTTCCTTCCATGACTGACGTGCCATGCCCATGGAAGTGGCTGAATTCCAAGTTGATCTCTATCAACATTTCCTAATTCTCCCTTCCCATCCACTGATTGACTCTCTAACCCTTTCTCCAACTTGTAACATCTATTGGCTATAATCTGTGTCCACCATAAATAAGTTACACACTTGTGGGAGTGGATGCATTGTAGGCAATGGCAAACTGTTACACGGGGAGGAAAGAAGGCTCTGCTGCCCATGGTACATCCTGGGGCTAAAAATAATGCTTAATGGTAAAAAACTCCTTCCAACTTGTAAGCAGGTGTATAGAATAATCATCTATACATAATTTATAAGATTATTGGGTTATATATGTAATATTTTGACCACTTTTAATTTTCAGGCAATGATGGCAACCCTCAGTTGTGGAGGGGGCTGGCAAAGGTGCGTCTGTTGAGAGAAGTACCAAGAGGACTATGTAACTGCTTTGTTTTTTGTGAAGGTCCATGTTTGGGGCTGTCTCAATGTAGCTACAACTTCCCAGATTTACCAAGGATTCATTTGATTTGTAAACAGTAAAGCAAAGCACAAAACTAAACGAGGAAGTGGCTATTGATGTAAAAAAAAAATATTTATGTAACACAAACCAGCAGTCCACCTCACTAGCACAAAACCCACACTTCCTAAACTCCAAAAATGCGAAAAGGACCCCCCCCAAACTTCAAACTCTACCACCAGTTGCAACAGACCAAAACCCTTCCAATAGCCTAAGAGCCCCAAACCTACACCACCCCTCCTCACACCCCTCTTTAAGCCCTAAAAAACAAACCAAACTGCCCTCTACCAAATCATCCCAACCATGCTTAAAATGACCACTTCCCAACTTATTCCATCTGCACCACTCACAACTGGCCCACCTTTTTCCCTAATAAAAACACTCCTCTAAAATGTCCAATCTTTTTTTTGTTCTTCCCATCCTACCCTTAGGCTGTCCATATGCTCCAGCAATTTATGAGGAGGATGTCAGTGGGTGGGCATGGAGGCGAACTTAAGACGGTTGTCGCTGGCTGCTATGATGGGACTTTGTGGCAAGATGTTTTTCATCAGCCAGCTAGGTAGCTATTAAAGTTCCTGACTCCTCCTCTTCTGCCAGATCCTCCAGCCAGCAGAAGACACTGCAATTGTCAGAATCCCCTCCAGCCTCAGCCACTGGCTATCTTTATCTGAGCCTTTCTCCATATTTCTTCTTCCTCCTGGCATCTGGCGTGAAAAGCAGGCTGGTCTAAGGGCAGAATAATAGACATGAATGCATGAATGTTTGTGTTGTTAGACACAAACATGTGTATCCCTTCTCCTATACCTAATTCTACTGGAAATAAGTGATCATGCAAACTGATATTTTCCTACAATTAATTACAATGTGCATTAGTTGTTATTAATTAAACCATCATGAGCTGCTTTAATAATAAACAATGGGTATGCTCAAAGAGATGTATTTTTTTAATACAAATGAATTAATGAGGTGAAACTTTTAACAGGCTCCCTTAACGTGTTACAAAAATGACATACTGCAGTTGTGTCAGCAAAGAATAATGTGATATATTAATTTATAAAGCACAATCCATACAACTTTAGTTACAGATAATAAATTGAGCTAGCTAACCCATCAGCAAGATTTTAAGACTGCTACTGGCACACAATAATTCAGTGACAATGCTCTTCCCTTACCCGACTTTGTGACTCCCTTCCAGCCCAAACCACACCCTTCCCGTAATTCATAATCAGTGGAATAAAACATAATTATGGGTTTAGGAGTGAGTAGGTATTAGTTAAGGCTGAATTAATGTCAGGACTTGAGCTCTCTTTTGGTTTGGCTATGAACAGGTTATTTTAGTGGACATTAGACAAAGGGCTACCTCAAAAGAAGGAGAGAAAGAAACTTAGAAAGAATG
The DNA here is from genome assembly GCF_031143425.1 of Pleurodeles waltl. Classification (NCBI taxonomy): domain Eukaryota; kingdom Metazoa; phylum Chordata; class Amphibia; order Caudata; family Salamandridae; genus Pleurodeles; species Pleurodeles waltl. Next base: position 88,348,088 of record NC_090439.1, on the reverse strand, counting down.
TGTGTGAGAAGTGTGGTACATTCCATTAGATGAGGTGTGGATAAGGTCACACAGCACACTGCCTATCCATTAACTGACTGAGATGTACAGACAAGAAGCATAGTAAGGTTGTTAAAAAGGGTTGGGTCCTGGGATTAGGAGCACAAAATATATTTTCAGGTTACCTATGTGCAGCATTTGTTGAACTTGATTGATCACTCATCCCAACAACCACTAATTGTCACCTCTGATGCTGGTGCTGTTCTTCCTTCTCATTCTCCTCATCCTTCTCTCCCTGGGCTGTTTCTTCGAATTAAAGGCACATATTTATTAATAAAGCTAGCAACTACAATATTTACACATGTTAAATATGTTAATCCATAAAGACGTTGAAAGGTTAACGTCTGCATTTAAAAAATTGGGGGCCTGATTCACAAAGGTAAACTAACAATTTAATGTACATTTACAACAGTTTGCTATTCACAAAGGGAGTGACAAGTAGTATGTTTGAGAGTGTGGAGTCTTTGCACATAAAAACACTAACTCGTAAATCCCTTTCTAAATAGCAAACAATAGTAAAAGTACACAAAAGTGTTAATTTACCTTGGTGAATCAGGCCCCCAAATTGTCAAAAATTCATCAATATAAAAATGTGAAACACTGGGAAAGAAGGCTAGGAAATTATTAACAATGAATGAGGGGAATAGAAGAAGGTATAGGAGCGAGGAAACAAAAGGAGGAGGAATGGGTGGATTGCTTCCACAGTAAGACAAAAGGAGAAAAGATATTGAAAAAAAACAAAGGACACAAAGGAAATGGGGTCAGGAAAATTGAGAGAACTCAGAAGGAGACAAAATAGTGATGTTGGGGGTGATAGAAACAATAGCAGATTAAAAGAAGTTAAGGAATATATTTAAAAGAAACTACAGAAGGCCATGTTGTCTGAGAAAGAGATGAAAATCACATAATGGTCTTTAAAATGTAAAACAGTCCCAGGTGTCAGTGGGCTCTGAAGGAAGTCCTGCATGTATTGCTAGGCACACTAGGTCTGTGGTCTCAGAAGAGCAACTGCGGACTTGGTGCACTTTTAATATAGCTGAGTTTAATATGTAAGAAAGTCTAAAATCTTAATGTGGCCCAGGCACACATCTAGGAGAGAATCATTTTTAAAAAAATGTGAATTGCCTTAAGATGCATGGATAGTCCATGTATTACTTTTGGAACCTTTGATGACTTAGATGACCACACCAAAAATGGCCAAAGAGTAAAGAGAAGTTATGATTTTTTGAAAATGTGAGTTAAAATAATATATTTAAATTAATAAAACACTGAAATTCAACATTTATAGTTAACTGAAGTAATCACAACTTGTGCCTTGGCAATGCACTGCTGATTACCTCACATATTACATAGCTCGTGACTTGTTCTATGACATCCTTGATAACATCAATAAGAAGTCTAACATTGCATCATTGATGACAATACTGTGCATGGTGGAAGCATGAGTTATATCATCACTAATGGTGTGGGGTAGTAGGAACTGAAGATAAGACTAGGTCAGTCTTTTTTACAGTGGTGTTAATAAGGTCACTATAGATCCTCAGGTCGGGAAGTCATAGTTGGAAGAATGTCCAAGCTAGGGGGTGCTGTGTTGACCTACAGGGGGAGGGGGATTTCCCTTACGGACTAGGTGGTCTCACACACATAATAGTGTCTTGCTTCATCATATGACCACCTAGCCCCACCCAAGTAAGATGATACTACTTGGGCGGACTCGACCTCGTGGTTAAAAGAACCCGAGGGAGTGCTGAAATTAAACTGGCTGGATGGTTACATTGATCCAGAAGGGGTGAATAATAAAATTACCAAGCATGTCGCCAGTGGCTTCTGCTAATTGTAATAAAGGTGCATGCTGGTAAGGCTAAAACTAAGGGGGAAAGGCTCGTTGGAGAGTAATGTCTCTTGGAGTCTAAAAGAAAAAGTGGATGACCAACATGTTTCTGCCCTCACTCAGTGCTGGTAGGTCAGGGGCATTCGTCAGGGTCTGAGCACACACAGTAAGTGGGGTACTCAAAAAGTGAAAAAATGTGTATGGCCTACCTGAACGGGTAGTTCACGGTGGGGTAGGCCTGTAGTAGATAAAAATAAATGCATCAATAGATAAGCCACTGATAGTTCAGAAATATATGGGGTGAAACAACCGTGGCAAACCACTGCAAAGCACACAGCAAAAATGTGAACAAATTGTGCCAAGCACTCACAAACACATGCAAGGGTGACTTACCCCAGAGTAAGGGGCAATCTGCCTCTGGTCTGGCTAGTGCCGGGGGGGGGGTTTCCCTTGTAGTCACACTCTGGGGAGATTAAAGGGATTAGGAAGGATAGAGGTGAAGGGTCATGAGATGAAAAGAGGAAGCACAAGACTTAAGGGAAAAAGTAGACAGAAGAGAACCAAGCTTAAACCAGAGGAAAAGCACATGGGAAAAAAGAGAGACAAGGAAGCAAGAAATGGGGAAAAGAGAAGGGGGTGGAGGGAGAGCGAAGGGTTGCAGGAGGGAGGGGAAACAGGGAATAAACAGAAAAAAAGAGAAAGAAAACAGGCCCCAAAGGGGCCTCACTTACCACTCCAAAGGGAATACCAAGGGGGGGTACCTACATGCCGGAGCCAGGCCGCTCTGGTGCTGACTGCATGGTAGGTCTGGAATATATGTGGATCAAGAGCCAATCAGCGGGGGGTGCCGGGCGCAATCTAATTAAGGATTGTCAGGTGGATCGGGCATCGTTACGGGACCACGCCCTGAATCCGGCCGCACCCTCTCGGGGGCTGTGCCGGTATGCAATGCTTGAATTAGCCACCCGCTCGATAAATATGGCCGTTGGTATTAGACCCGCGGGACCGTTGTGTTATAGAGGCCCGCGGGTTGGAGTGTGCCAAATAAAGAAGTGACAGGCTCGAGTCGAGCGTTTGCGCCGCGATGCGGTTTGCAAACGCGGGGGGTGCCCTGTGATGACGCGCCGCGGGGAGCGCGGCGCGTCCTAAGGGCACACGGGACTCTGGGAATTGGAGTCCCGTGTTGCCGGTATAAGTCGTCCGGCTCAGACGACATGAAAAAAGGGGGGGAGGGGGGGGGGGGAAAGTACACAAGGAAAGAGCGAGGGGGAGGAAAGAAAACAGGGGGGGGAAAGGGGGGGGAAAAAGGGAGGGAAGGGAAAAAGAAGCATACAAGAAAAAAGAAGAAAAAAAGGGAGAAAGAAAAAAGGAAGGGGTTTAGGTGGAAAGAGAGGATGAAAAGAAGGAAAGAAGAGAAAAGAAAGGAGGAAAGGGAGACAAAGCAAGCAGACAAAGGAGGCAAGGGGAAAAGAAGGAAAGAAGAAAAATAGAGGGCCTACAAAGGCCTATACAAGAAAAGAGAGAACACAGAAAGAAAGGGAGGGGGAAACAGTGGGGGGCAAAGGGAAGGAAAGGGGGGGGGAAAGGGGGGAAAAAAACAGGGCAGAGGAGGAGGGAGGACTCATAATAGGTGGAGAGAAAAGGGAGGAGCGAGGGGAAGCTGGGACCTGGAAGCGGAAGTACAGATAAAGAAAAGAAAAGGTGTGAAAGATGGGGGACAATAGCTACAATAGCAGGGGTTATGGAAATAACTCTGAACGGATGGATGCTGCCCCGGTCAGAGATAGTGACATGGGGTATTGGTGGTGAGACCCCCGATGGGGCCTTAGGGGGAACCTCACATGGGAAAGGGTCGCCATAGTCTTAGTTCTCATCTTAGAGCTGACCACTGTATATTATCGTTCAATCCTCTAATGTCCGTTTGCAACCTCCATATCCACCTTTGTTCATACAGTAAAAGTTTTTGTGTGGCATTAGTTGCTGTTGATTTTAGTTGGTCCAACACTACCCATTGCATGTGATCAGGATGGTGATTGCTGGACACATAATGCTCGGTGAGTCTTGTGGCATCTCTCTTGCATCGGATGGTGCTCCTATGCTCGCAGATGCGTGTGCCCACTCTTCTTGTCGTCATCCCAATGTATCTTTTATCACAGGGGCATGTGATCATATACACCACATTTTTGCTGTTACAGTTCGTGAGTTGTCTAAGTTCCCAGGGTGTCCGTAGTCCCACATCAAGTGTAAGAGTTTTTTTGGTAAATGCGCAGACACTGCAGCTGCCGCATGGAAAGTGGCCTTTAGCGGGAGGGAGGTCCCAGAGTGTCCTTTGTTTGTTCAGGGTGAGGTTTACACGCGGGCGGGTATGTACAATCATGTCCCGGATACTTTTAGCTTTTTTATAAGCATTCATTGGGATCTGAAAGGGAAGACCCCCAGATGTGAGGATTTTCCAATCTTCGTTGAGTATCTTTTTGATCACATTAGACGCTTGGTTGAATGTAGTCACACAGATCAATGGGTCTTTCTTGCTGGTTCTGCTGCTGGGATGTAGCAAAGTTTCCCTAGGGCTCACACAAGCATGAGTTATACTTACTTCAGATAACAGTTACTGTTGAATTGTGATGTTTTTTCAAGCTTAAAATGTACCATTTTAACTGACATTTTCACCTGACTATAAAATCCTTTTAACCTTTGTATTTTCAGTGAATTTCTCTGATTACTTCAAAAGTAATTTAGGATATTATAAACCTACCTAAGAATAATGTCACATCAGTGTTTGGTTTAATCAGTGAATTTCTTTTTTTTTTTTATTTAAAGTAGGATAATATTACTAGACCTAAATATAATCTAACATTAATCTTTGTTTTTTTTCAGTGAAAGTAAAGTGAGATTTTATTACCATGTCTACCTAGGTTCACCCTACAGTTTGTATAGCCTTTGGCGTGCATGGCATAGACTTGGCCACAGGGCATGGACTGCACCCACATCCTGCACCTAACTCCATACAAGCTTCCAACCCTCTTTGCTGCACATGGCGTGGCATCCAGCACCCTGAGGCTGGCTGACACCCCTTCCTGCTTAGCAAAGTCCTCTATAAAGGGTGAAGGCTGTGCATGGTAATGTTTTATTTTTTGGTCCCCTGGACTCTCTCGGGACCACACAGGAGCTGCACTGAGTCCCAAAGGCGTCCCAAGGGATCATGGTGACAGTTTTTCTTTTTTTGTCCTGGATGTCCCTCTGGGACCCCCCACAAGGGCCAGGGAGTCAAGGTGTCCCTACCATACCCCTTTATGTTGTTTGTCTTTTAATTCTTAATGATTGGTAATAGTTTGACCAATATACACAAAACATTCCAGAAAAAAAGGTTACGCCAACTAAGCTTATTCCTGGGACATTTTGGATGGCCCATCAAGTGCGCACAAAGTAAAAGGGGAAGGGTCCATAAAAGTGTTTTCCCCAAACAATTTTCCATAGGAAAGTTGAACAATGATACAGCAAGAACTACTGAACTCCAAATTTGGAAGAAAGCTAGATCTTCACACAGAAAGTGGGCTTTTTGTGATATGGTACAAATCAATTGAGGTAGTAATGAAGGTCCAGTAGATCAAAAGATAAGATATGATTGCCTGCCTCACATCAACAAAGTTGCTTGGCAGCCATTTTAAGACTTGCGGACTCAATAGAGCAGAGGTGCAGAACTCATTTTAACTCACTTTTTTAAAAATGTATTGCTCCGAGATGAGCATTCACCATCGTAGAACAGAAATGGAATGGCCAATGCTTCACATAATGTGTGTTCATCTGTGGTGATAATAGCACACCCATGTGTGTTGATCATGGGGCCCCTGTAGCATATCAGTCATCTGCACATGTGCAATTACTCCTTCTCCTATATGCATCATCATACATGTCTTGCTGATAAAATTCAGCAATGGCAATATCCATTTTTCCCTTTTATTCCGATGCAGAACATCAAATTTGCTGTCCACTTCTGCAATAATTGTTTCTCTTAATTTTTGTTGCAAACATAGGATCCCATGTTTAGAAAAGTGTGCATTTTTTCTACTTGTAATATTTTAATTTATCTTGCATATGCTTTTTGACATTATGAGCTTTTTTAAAGGATAGTTGTGTGAGATCAACAATGCACTGTGGGGGGCATGGCTGTGAGGAATGGCAGCAGGCTAGCAGGGCTCTGTGCAGTGTTGGAGGCCTTTCAGATGAGTGCTCCTAACATCAGTGGCCTCCACTCACCTAATTATGAAGGAATGCCTGTGAAAACACGGAGCTGACAGCTGAGCACTTCCCAGCTTATTTTAAAGAAACATGTGGCCATAATAAGAAGCTCCCTTTCACCACTGCGTCTTTCTCTCACAGACGCGGTGGCTGTTGGACTTTTTAGTTTATTCAGGGTCATCCCCAATCTTTTTGCCTCCTGCCTCCTATTTTTTCTGATCTGTTGCTGTTGGTTTTTGAACCACACTTGCCAGGTGTGAGAAAACAGGGCTGATTGCAGAGGCCCCCTAACTTTTTGCCCCCATTTTCCACTTTTTGCTGGTGTGTTCGTGACTCTGATGGTGCCCTGGGTACTGCTAACCAGTCCCAGGGCCTGTGCCCTGTGTAAAATGGATATGCAAATTAGGCTAATTATAATTGGCTAAGTTAACCTACCTATAAGTCCCTAGTATATGGTACGGCATGTAGGTTTAGGGACCACAGCATAGGTGGTGCACACATAGGTGCACTGCTGAGCTGCCCAGTGTCATTTTAAAGGCAGGCCTGCCTTGCTGGCTGCTTTTAAATTAAAGTTATATGCAAATTGGACTTTGGAATTAAAAGTAGTTCCAAAGTCTCAAACTGCCTTATTTTTACATATAAGTCACCCCTAAGATGAGCCCTATGTGCCCCTAGGGCTGGGTGCCATGTAACTATAAGCAGGGACTTTATAAAAATAGTTTTATAAGCCCTGGTGAGGTAAAAACAGCCAAATTCGTTTTTCCTTCATAGTAGTAAATGGCCTTCATAGGCTAGAATGGGGAGACTTTATTTTAATTTTTAAAGTCTCCTTAAATGATGCAAACCAAGAATTTGGTATCAAATTAATTGTTGTAATAAATCCCACAACGTCCAGTTGTTGGATTTAATATAACTTGTTCAGGTAAAGAGTTTTAAACTTTAGCTGAAAAGTTGCCCATTTCAGCCCTGCATTGTTTTTGCTGCTGTGCTCTGATTGGCAAGCTCTAGTAGCTTGGCCAAGCTGCCTTGATGAGGTGTGAAGTGGCCTGGCTTCACACAAAGGAATGTGCCTGTGGGAGGGAATCTCCCCTCAGCAGATGGTGAGGCAGGAAGGGGGAGGGCTGCCAAACTGGTCTTCAAAGGCAGAGAAGGACATTTGGAGCAACCAGCAACACCCCCACATCCTGCAACTCCAGACAACTAGGTGCCCCCTTGACTAGATTAGGAGAGGGCAGGAGAGGGGTGTGTTTATGATTTTTAGCCACACCAGTGGGTGGGCTCAGCCAGATGTAACCTCCAAAAATCAGATTCAGCCATGATGGATTTTTAGAGAATGTTGCCTCCTGGGATTGATTTTTGACACACTTCCCAGGAAGTGGTCATCACAGGGGGAAGGATCCTGCACCTGATTGGAGAACCAGGACCCCCCTGCTTTTCACCCAGGAGCAAGGATAAAACTGGCAGACCTGCACCCACACCTCAGTTCCCTAACACATCCAACAAGGAAGAACAACAGAAGAAGAAGGACTGCCCTGCTGGACCCCTGGCCTGCACCTGGAACCTGCACTCAGAAGGACTGCACCAGCTGCACACTTGGGCTTCACCACAAGAAGGACTTTGCCTGGCTTCAACTGGTTCAAGGAGGGACTCCCTGTTTGCTACAGGTGAAAAATTGCTAACCAGAGTCCCCTGCACCAACTCCTGAAGAAAGCGACCAGCTGACCACTGTCCAGTGGCCAAAAAGGAGTTTGCGCCAGGTGCATTCTGGGACTTGTTGTCCGCACCCCCCCAAGGACCATCTCAGAACTTCTGGACCCTTGGGGTGAGCTGTGGACCTCAAAAGAACCTTAAAAGGACATCTGGGAGAAGCCCCAGAAGTTTGGAGAAGTTTGGACAACTTTTGAAAAAAAGCTCCATAGAGGGACCGATCCGCCGCGGCAACTCTAGCCGGTTTGCCCAACCGCGACCCGGCCTGATTTGCTGGTTCGTCCCGGTAAAGAAAAATCTCCGAAAAAGAGACTAAGGCGGTCATTCTGACCCTGGCGGTCAAAGACCGCCAGGGCGGAGGACCGCGGGAGCACCGCCGACAGGCCGGCGGTGCTCCAATGGGGATTCCGACCGCGGCGGTAAAGCCGCGGTCGGACCGGCAACACTGGCGGTCTCCCGCCAGTGTACCGCCGCCCCATTGAATCCTCCAAGGCGGCGCAGCTTGCTGCGCCGCCGAGGGGATTCCGACCCCCCCTACCGCCATCCAGATCCCGGCGGTCCGACCGCCGGGAACCGGATGGCGGTAGGGGGGGTCGCGGGGCCCCTGGGGGCCCCTGCAGTGCCCATGCCACTGGCATGGGCATTGCAGGGGCCCCCGTAAGAGGGCCCCTACAAGTATTTCACTGTCTGCTTGGCAGACAGTGAAATACGCGACGGGTGCCACTGCACCCGTCGCACAGCTTCCACTCCGCCGGCTCGATTCCGAGCCGGCTTCATCGTGGAAGCATCTTTCCCGCTGGGCTGGCGGGCGGCCTGAAGGCGGCCGCCCGCCAGCCCAGCGGGAAAGTCAGAATTACCGCGGCGGTCTTTTGACCGCGCAGCGGTATTCTGGCGGCCCCCGACAGGCCGGCGGCGACCGCCGCCGGTCAAAGTCGGAATGAGGGCCTAAGTCCGAAGGTAAAAAGTTGACCGGGACCTCCCAGCCAGCGTATCTGAGGAGGGCTCCTTGGACGTCGGATCAAGATCTAGGTTTACCCCGGTCGAAGGATTTTCACCTCGAAAAAACGACTAAGTCCGAAGGTAAAAATCTCCACCGAGGATTCCAGCATCGCGTATCCGGGGAAGGTCTCCAGGAGGTCGGATTGGACTGGCAGGTTCGTCCCTCTGAAGAAAATCTTCGAAAAAAAGACTAAGTGTGAAGGTAAACTTTTAACCGAGGCCTCCCGCAGCCTGTAGCCGAGCAGGGCTCCATCGCGGTCGGCCTTAAACTTTGACTTTGCCCCGGTCAAGGTGCAACCAGATGACCCGATTGGCGCTTTTTGTTTCTAGGCGCTAAAAAATAATAATTCTTTAAAAATTCATATCTCCGGTTCCCCTTATCCGATTTTATTCGTTTTGGTGTCATTTTAAAGATAAAAATATATTCTATTTTTATAAATTGGTTTTGGATTTTTAAACTGTTTCCTGTGTTTTATTTAATTACTGTTTTGTGATATTTGAATGCTTTACACTCTGTCTCCTAAGTTAAGCCTTGACGCTCGTTGCCAAGCTACCAAGGGTTGAGCTGGGGTTAATTTACTGAGACCTAACTGGACCTTAGTGGAGGTTAGTGGCCTATTGCTAAGTGTAGGTACCTACCTGCCCTTACCAATAACCCATTTTCCAACACCAGGCCCAAACCTTTCCTTTTCTTACATGTAAGGCACCCCTAAGGTAGGCCCTAGGTAGCCCCAAGGGCAGGATGCAGTGTATGGTTAAGGTAGGACATATAGTAATGTGTTTTATATGTCCTGACAGTGAAATATTGCTAAATTTGTTTTTCACTGTTGCAAGGCCTGTCCCTCTCATAGGTTAACATGGGGGCCACCTTTAATTCTAATTAAAGTGTAGATTCCCTTTGGGAGCGGATGGATATGTGGAGTTTGGTGTCTCTGAGCTCACAATTTAAAAATACATCTTTTAGTAAAGTTGATTTTAAGATTGTGCATTTGAAAATGCCACTTTTAGAAAGTGAGCATTTTCTTGCTTATACCATTTCTGTGACTCTGCCTGTTTGTGGATTCCCTGTCTGGGTCAGTTTGACAGTTTGTCAGGTTACACCTTACACTAGACAGTGACACAAAAGGAGCTGGGGTGTAGTCTGCATTTCCTGATGAGCCATCTGTGCTAGGAGGGAGGGGAGGCGTGGTCACTTACACCTGAAAGGGCTGTGCCTGTCCTCACACAATGCAGTCTCCAACCCCCTGGTGAGTGTCTGGGGCCTGGCCTGAGCAAGGCAGGATTTCACATTCAAAAGAGACTTTCTTTGAAGTAGGCCTACTTCAAAGGAGAAATTGGGTATAAGAAGGGCACCCAAAACCAAATACTTTAGATCACTTCTGGACATTAAGAGGAACCTCTGCCTGGAGAAGAGCTAAAGAGCTGAGGAGAAGTGCTGCCCTACCTGTGACTGTGTTTTGTGGAGCTATCCTGCAGTTGCTGCTTCTGCCTGAGTAAGAGGGCAAGGACTGGACTTTGTGTGCCTTCCATCTTGTGAAGAAGTCTCCAAGGGCTTGATTTAGAGCTTGTCTCCTGTTGCTTGAAGTCTCAGGGACAGCAAAGACTTCTCTCTGCCAGCACCTGGAGTCTCTGGAGAGCCTCCTGCTCTGACAAGTGGTGCCCTATCCAGTCCCTAGGCCCTTGAAAGGAAAGCTGGTGGAAATCCAAGGAATTCGACTTCGGACGACTTCGGACCGACGGCATTGCTGAATCCGGTGACGCCGCCTGCAACTGACTCCGTGATCTTCACTGGAACGGAACGACATTCGCAGGCCCGACACTGCTGCAACCCAGTGGATGTTGCCGCACCACGTCGTGACCAGCGCCACTCAAAGTGCGTGGATTCAACGTTTCGCACAGACGCCGCGATCCCCGACTTTCTGCATCGACTTGTTTTCACTCTTCACCAAAGGTACTGTACTTGGGGGTCTGTGCGACTCTGTGTCCGGCGCCGCTGGTGTCGGCTTGTTGGGAACAACTTCGTCATGACGCTGTGTTAACACCTCATCGGAGCATTTTGTGTTTCTAAGTGCTATTTTTTTAGCTTAATCTTTAAAAATTCATATCTTGACTTGTGTATGTCGGATTTTTGTCATCTTGGTCTTGTTTTGTTTAGATAAATATTTTCTATTTTCCTAAACTGGTGTTGTGTCATTTTGTAGTGTTTTCATTAAGGTACTGTGTGTGTTGATACACATACTTTACACTGCTCTGCCCAGCTACCAAGGGGGTAAGCAGGGGTTAGCTGAGGGTGATTCTCTTTTACCCTGACTAGAGTGAGGGTCCTTGCTTGAACAGGGGGTAACCTGACTGTCAACCAAAGACCCCATTTCTAACAGTGGTCATTTTCACACATCGCTGGATTCTGCATTTTGCACGACCTCGCATGAGGTACTCCTTATGAACATATGTCATCATTAACTGTTAATAGCCTTTCACTTCTTCTGTGTCACCTTCACCAAATTTGAGGTATTTCTCCTGCCATTTCTCTCTGGGGGTGTTTATATAGACTTTCACTATTCCCTCAATGCATGCTCATTTAATATAGCACTGGTTATAACATTGAGAATTTAATGTTATCACTATCTTGCTCCTTCTTTATTGAATCTCATTTTTATGGAAAAAATTCACAAATTTAAACTAAAATACAATAGCTCTTCTGTTCTTTTGGCTGCTCATTCCTCTAGTCATAACATTAAAGCATCACAAGTAGGTTCCTCAAAACGATTCGAAACAGGACCCATCATCTCCAAATAAAGATTCCTCGCTCATCTTATGGGAACTCCTGTTGGAGGAGATTTGCGTGTAGCATCCTTTTGTTGAGGAAACTAATACTGGAATGCAAGTGTTGGATGCACAGTTGTGTACTATGGACTATCGCCTTACAGAAGCAGAACGTCGTATCAGTAAACTTCAGGATGAGTCCTTACATATATCTACTGTGCACAAGCGAATACAATCTCTTCAAAAGCATGCCAAAGATTTAGAAAACAGAAATAGACGTAACAATCTTCACATTTATGGTCTCCCAAAGGAGAGTGAAGGCAATGATTCTGTCTTCACCACTTTTTTTGCCACAACTTCTGGATTTACCTAAATCTACAAAGCTTAATATTCAAAGGTCTCACGGATTAGGTCGCAGACCTCTTTCATCCACTACTTCCATCAAACACAGAGGCATCATTATTTCTGGAATACACAGATTATACAGTACTACAAGCAGCCAAATCCAAAAAGCATCTAATCTGGTCTGGTTCCAAACTCTTCTTCATGCAGGATGTCACTAAGCCCACAGAAGAAAGGCGGAAAGAATTTCTTTCTCTTCAACTGGCGGTGCAAGCTCATGATGCACATTTTGGGTTGTTTCACCCATGTACTTTTAAGCTTATTTACAAAAAACAATCTTATACTTAGACAAACCTTTAGAATTGAGAAAATTCTTAAGGCCAAATTGTTCTTCTGCTATGGAAATTGCAAGTCCTGTCACTTGAAATATTGCAGTTTTTATGTTTTATTTTTATGGCAATTAAATTGTTCTTTTCTTTTTTTCTTTTAACACCTGCTCTACTTTTGTCTTGTCTCATCCCTTGTCATCATTTTATCATGCTGTTGATTGGTCTTGTGTGCTGCATGTTGCTCCATTCCTGCCATCTTTTTAATGCACAGCACCCATCCCCACCTTTGTGTTCAAATTACTGCAGGTATTTCCCTCAGTCACCACATTAGTGATATGTACTGCCTTCTATGTCCATTTCTTCTGTCTCCTTTCCTTCACCAAAATATTCTCTTCCCTTTTTTGCCACTTCCTTCCAGCTACCTTTACTTTTCCTTAACACTGCCATATCAATTGTTTTTTCATCTTTATGTTGTTGGTCAGTTTATTTTCTTATGTTATATCATTCTTTCCATTCAGAGTTATCACTTGGAATGTTAAAGGTTTAAACCACCCATTATAAAACAGGGTTTTATCTCTCATTTCTCAAAATATAATCCAAATGTTGTACGTTTTCAAGAAGCTCAACTTTCAGACTTTAAAGCAGAGAAGCTAAAACATTCTTGGGCCGGTAAGGTTCTTGTTCCTCCCATGCTAAATAAAAAGAATGGTGTTGTTATCTTTAGTAATAAACATCTTAATATGGTTGCTCTTTGACAGGAAACTGACTCATGTGGTAGATGGCTTTTTGCCAAATTAGCTATTAATAAGATTTCTATTACTGTTCTTAATGTTTATGCTCCAACCCAAAATGACTTTCTCTTCTGGTCAGATCGTCAAAAAACATGTCTTCAGTTTCATGATGACTATTTCCTTTTAGGAGGAGATTGCAAGCAAGCTTATGATCCTTTTCTGGACAGGCATTCCAAATTTACTCCACACAAAATGCACAAACAATTTTGTTCATTTCTCTCTTGGCTGACGCATGGAGATTAGGTCACCCTACATCCCGAGATGATACATATTTTCCCCAGCACAGATCTCTCTCACTAGATTGGATCATTTATATGTGAGTAAATATCTGTCTCATTCCCTTATTAAAGCAGAGACTGAACCCATTTTGCTTTCAGACCGTGCACTTGTTATAATAGATTTTGATTTACTCTCCCCACAACCACCCAACCACCACCAGTAGATGGAAGTTCAACAATTCTTTGCTTTCTGACACACAATTCTCAGCCTCATTATCAACATTTGCCATGACTTCTTCTCCAGACATGAAAATCCCCAGTTCACCCTCAACTCCTTGTGATACAGTTAAAGCCGCAGCCCAGGGTTTTGATATGGATTATGTTGCAAAACAAAAGAAAGTTGTCCTAGCCCATGCTAGTCCAGTACTCCTTCATGTTATTGGATATTAAGAAATCGGAACATCAATTTAATTCACTTTAACAAAACGTCTTTTGACAATCCATCTAATTATTTGCTGAAAGGCAGTTCTAGAAATTACAGAGGGAGCAATAAAATGGGCAAACTTTGGGATATTCATCTTTAAACTTAGAAAGACCATCACAAAACTAATTCTTTATATTCCTCCACAGGTGCCATCTATCTCAAGATTCAGATATTCTTGACAAATTTGTAAATTTTTATCAACCACTTTATACCCCCAGGAATGACCCACACATACCTGCAATTGACTCTGTTTTTGCTTCCCTTCCGAAGAACAGGCACACAAATTTATATTTTACCAGTCTAGATCAGGACATTTTACTTCATGAAATTAATACAGCTATATCTTTATTAAACAAAAGAGTAAAACTCCTGGTCCTGATGGTTTTTCTGTCAAATTTCAATCTCACTTCTCCTCTCTTTTAGCAACAAAACTGCTCACCCTAGTCTCTACATTTTCTACTTCTCACTCATCCAAAGGAACGTTTATGCTAATATGCCTCATCCCAAAATCAGGCAAAGGTCCAACTTTCTGCAAAATCATAGGCTGGTCTCTTTAGGTAATGTTGACTATGAGACTTCGCCAAACTTTTTGCTCTATCTATCGATTTCTTCCTTCCTCAGTTAATTGAGCCAGAGCAAGTAGGCTTTATCAAAGGTTGAATGGGCTCTGATAATACCAGGCTATCTTTTGACATTTTAGGTAAAGCTCCTACTTTAGATTATCCTCTGGCTGCTATTACCATTGATGCAGAAAAAGCCTTTGAAAGACTTAACTGGCCATTTATATTTAAAGCTCTACAATCACATGATTTTAACCCAACTATAATTTCAGTAATCTCTACTCTTTATTATTCCCCAACGATCTTGTTTATGAGTAATGGTAAAACGTCACAAAAGTTCTCTTTTCATTGAGGTGTTTGCCAGGGATGTCCCTTATCCCCATTAGTTTTGATTCTTGCTTTAGAGCCATTCCTCACTAGAACCAAATGAAATTCTTCTATCTCTGGTTTTCATTACAATACTCATCATATAAAGACTGCATCCTATGCTGATGATATTCTTCTTTTTCTATGTAATCCCAAAATGTCTTTATCAGCCTTGTCTCAAGAAATTCTTACTTTTTCCTGAGTTTCTAGTTGCAGAATTAATTTTGATAAATATGAAGTTCTACCATTAAACAAACTTTGCACGAAACACGCTTTCTACTCCTCTGGTTCTGCTTGGATGGCTACAAAAATTAGATATCTAGGAATATGGCTCTCTAGCACTATCACTACATTGTCTCCTTAAATCATAAAGAACTTCTTCTCAGAATTGAATCCATAATTACCTCTTGGTCACCTGTTTTTCCCTCATTTTGGGGTTGTCTTGATTCAATTAAGATGATCATAATATCCCTATATACTTTCTTCAATGTCAGCAAGCGTTTTACTGTCCTTCTTCCTTTGGTTTCAAATTCTCCCTTCTCATCAATTTTTTGTTAGATATTCTTATCACTTTACCTGATAGCAATGCAACTCTTCTAATGTCTCCTCCATTACTTCAAATGTTATTTACTTTACCAAAATTATCACTTATCTACAAATCTCTAGTGACTGGCCCACTTTCCCGACCCAAATCTTGTATAGAACTTCTATGGAAGTTGATTTAGGAAGCTCATGGGCCCACTCCCTTTCGAATAAACTGTGGCTTAAACTCCATAAAACTGCTAATATTATTCAATCACATTTTATTTAAAATAGACTTCATTTTATCACACTTTCAGTCTCTAGTTTTTCTTCTAATCCTGGTTCCCCATGCTGGTCATGTTCCACCTTACACAGCGATATTATGCATGTGTTATTTCCTGTCCAATTACCCTTCATTTTTTGCACGATGTCTAGAGGCAAATACATTTTATTTTTCATACTTCACTTCCATTTAACATCATATCCATTTTTCTTGGTTCCTTAGACAATTGTTGCCATCTTTCCCTCTTGATATTTTGCTTGCTATTGCATACCAACAAATTACTATTAATTGGAAGGACACTTCTAAGATTTCTGCTAAAGCTTGGTGGTATGCTGCTTGCCATCACCATCGGCTAGATAGAGTTTAAACAATTTCCACAGAGACGTTAGTAGGCAAATCCTTACTACATATTTAAACACAGGTAGCACTTTGGGCCTGATTACGACCTTGGCGGCTGGGATACTCCGTCACAAATATGAAGGATATCCCGCCCGCCATTTTACAAGTTCCATAGGATACAATGGCACTCGTAATATGGTGGATGGGATATCTGTCACAATCGTGACGGGGTATCCCATCCTCCAAGGTCGTAATTAGGCCCAATTTCTGCTTCCTGCTGCCATTACAGCTACATTTAAACCTCCTTAAATCTTAAATTATTTACATATAACTGCCAATATATGTACATACACTATTTTCCTTTCATTACATCTCTTATATTTTATTGCAGACACTACTTTTTATCTTTCTATTGTACTTTTGACTGACCACATATACAATAATTCCTATTATCCAGTCATAAATATCTCCTACCCACCCCTACCCAAAAACACATAAAAATGACTAAAATAAGCTTAATTTTGTATTTTGTATTTTAGAATCGTTGCTCTTCTTTTTTATAAATGCATTTATTAATAGCCTTGTATTTATCGTTGGATTACTATTGTTTCTAGCTACAATTATTCCCCACTCCCATTGTTTATTTCAGTGATTGGATTGTATATACTTTATTCCGCAATACAGCTTTTAAAATGTAAAAACAATGTGCCAGTGGTGGTAAAAATGGATGCATTAGTGCAATCACGAGTGAGAGCGCGCATGTATAATGAGCTATCGAGTGCCCGAACTCACTAGTGCACTTTCATTTAAAAGCCAATCGTAGTGATACTTTCAATTGTAATTAATTCAGTAGGTGAATCTGATATTCATTAAAAGAGGTAATTAAGAAACGTTTTTGAATTTAGCACCTGTCCGTAATTTCCTTCCCTTCTTTTCACAAAACCCTTTATTTATGTTATTGCTTTGTGGTTTTTTTTTTTTTTAAATGATATGGGATTAACTCTTCAGTACAAGCTCTAATTCTTTATAGTAAGGTTATGTTTTTGATTTAACTATTTCCATTTTGTTGGCAGTCACTATATATAATGATAGAAGTAGGTGTATTTTGGATTACACTTACGTAGTTGTGGAAAATTAGCAAAATCTGTGCGATTTGCAGTTGGTGCCCGGGGGTAGGGGGGTACTAGCTGGGTCACTGTAACTTGCAGCAGGGCCATGAAGGCCAATGGCAGGTGCGGTCTGGACAGAAAAACACTCTGCACATGGGAGAGAAATCGAGGAGTGATGGGACATATGTTAAGCTGCCTTGTCTTTCATTGTCCCTTGCAGCCCCTCTGACAGAAGGAACATTTTCAGTAAATTCAGTCCCCCTGGAGGTCATGGCAGTAAATCTGTAAAAGGTATTTTCAGCAACATCTTCACATAACTAAACTGTCCCTGCACAAGCTTGTTATCACAATGCTTTCCACTACAGGTTGACACAACCCAAATTCCACTAGTGAACAGATCTTCTGGCAGTCTCAATCATCACTCTCATCCCTACATCCCCTATAATGGGCATCCCAATTATCACACTAATGTCATTATTTAAAAAAAAATGTATTACAGTGTCTCTCATTTAGGCCTTACTTTCTGCATCAACCCAAACTCCCTCATTTCTACATTCAGAAACTCCCTCAAGAAAACATGTATATATACATGTATCACTATCAAGAAATCCCATATATCGTCCTGGTTAACTTAGTATTTCAAAACAACTATAAAGAAGCAAAAATAGCATGTAAATTCAAATTTCAAAAACGTACTAGGTCCCTACTGCTGTCTAAACTCTAGCAATACCCTGAAAAGTAACAGTGGTCGAGCAAAATCTATTTGCTGCATAGCCGTAATTCACAAGTCTAATTTTCGAGCAAAACTTTATTCAAGGCTTAAAACACTGCTTCATCTATCTTTCTCCTCATCCCGCAAACAATGCAAACATCTACTGATATTGATGTGTTGCTTTTTAAAAACAATATCATCAAACAGAACCTTGGCTTCTCAAAAATCAAGACGACTAAAAACTCTCTCAAAAGATTATGGGGCATATTTATACTCTGTTTGCACCAAATTTGTGTCATTTTTTTTACTCTAATTCAGTGCAAACCTAACTCCATATTTATACTTTGGTGCTAGACCCCTCTAGCGCCAAATCTATGGAGTTAAAGTCATTTTTTGAAAGTGGAGACCTACCTTGCCTTAATGAGATGCAAGGTAGGCGTTCCCGTGCAAAAAATGACTCTGTGGCCTTAACCCCATATTTAGGGCCATATTTATACTCTGCTGCATATTTATACTCTGTTTGCACCGAATTAGCATCATTTTTTTTACTCTAATTCGGTGCAAATCTAACTCCATATTTATACTTTGGTGCTAGACCCGTCTAGCACCAAGGCCCTGATTTATACTTTTTTTGCACTGCATTAGCGTAATTTTTTGATGGCGCAAACTTACAAAATATTGGCCCTTATTAATACTTTTTGCTGCAAAACTGCACTAACTCAGTTTTGCACCAAAAAGTTTAGCACCAGCTTGCACCATTTCTGTGCACCAGCCGGGCACCATATTTATGGAATGGTGCAAGCTGGTGCAAAGGGTAGGCTATAGTAAAAAAAAAATTACTTTAGTCAGATGGGGCTGGCAGTATAGAAGAAGAGGGTTTAGCACCAAAAAATGACTTTAGGAAGGTTAGAGTAAAAAAAAATGACTCTAACCAGATTAGCGTCATTTTATGGAGCTAAACCTACCATGCCACATGACTCCTGCCTTAGAAAAGGCAGGAGTCATGCCCACCACCCCAATGGCCAGCACAGAGGACAGGGGTCCCCTGGGCATGGCCATTGCACCCTGTGCCATGTATGGGGGCCCATTTCTGGGCCCCCTAAGACACTTTAAAAAAAAAAATGCAATCTTACCTGTACTTACCTGGGATAGGGTCCCCATCCTCTGCAGTCTCTCTGGTGTGGGTGGGGGTGCCCCTGGGGTCTGGGGAGGACACCTGTGGGCTTATTCCATGGTGTTCCACCATGGAAATAGGCCCACAGGTCCCCTAACGCCTGCCCTGACCCAGGCTTTAAAAAATGGGGCAAAGCAAGCTTTGCTCCATTTTTTGACCACTCCTCCCTCCCTTGCACCATTTTTGAATTGGAGTACATATATGGCGTTAAGGCCATAGAGTAATTTTTTGCACAGGAACGCCTACCTTGCATCTCATTAAGGCAAGGTAGGTTTCCACTTCCCAAAAATGACTTTAACTCCATAAATTTGACACTAGACAGGTCTAGCACCAAAGTATAAATATGGAGTTAGTTTTGCACTGAATTAGAGTAAAAAACAAATGACGCTAATTCAGTGCAAACAGAGTATAAATTTGCCCCTTAGCGTCAAAAAATGATGCTAATCTGGTCCGAATCATTTATTTTGACTCAAACCTGCCTAATGTCTTTTTTTTTTTAACTAGCCTACCCTTTGCACCGGCTTCCACCATTCCATATATATGGGGCCATATTTATACTTTTTGACGCAAAACTGCGCTAACGCAGTTTTGCGTCAAAAAAATTAGCGCCGGCTGACGCCATTCTGAAGCGCCATGCGGGCGCCGTATTTAATCAATGACGTTAGCCGGCGTTAGCCGCCGGCGCTGCCTGGTGTGCGTGTAAAAAAACGGCGTACACCAGGCAGCGCCGGCGTAGGGGGATATGGGGCTTGGGCGTCAAGAAATGGGGCAAGTCAGGTTGAGACCATTTTTTCGCCTCAACCCGATTTGCGCCATTGCTTACGACTCCCAACCCCCATAGAAATGACTCCTGTCTTAGCAAAGACAGGAGTCATGCCCCCTTGCCCAATGGCCATGCCCAGGGGACTTCTGTCCCCTGGGCATGGTCATTGGGCATAGTGGCATGTAGGGGGGCACAAATCAGGCCACAAAAAAAAATGAAAAAAACACTTACTTGAACTTACCTTAATGTCCCTGGGATGGGTCCCTCCAGCCTTCGGTGTCCTCCTGGGGTGGGCAAGGGTGACAGGGGGTGTCCCTGGGGGCATGGGGGGGCACCTCTGGGCTCCTTCAGAGCCCACAGGTCCCTTAACGCCTGCCTTTTGCAGGCGCTAAAAAACGGCGCAAAAGCGTCCGTACGTCATTTTTTTTGACCCGCCCACTCCCGGGCGTGAATTTTGCCCGGGAGTATAAATCCGACGCACATGCCTCGGAGTCGAATTTTTAGACGTGAACGCCTACCTTGCATCTCATTAACGCAAAGTAGGTGTCCACGCTAAAAAATGACGCAAACTCCATGGACTTTGGCGCTAGACGCGTCTAACGCCAAAGTATAAATATGGAGTTAGTTTTGCGTCGAAATTACGTCAAAAAAAACGACGCAATTCCGGCACAAACAGAGTATAAATATGCCCCATGGTGCTCAGCTGGTGCTAAAAAATGGTGCAAGCCGGTGCAAAACGTTTTGGTGCAAAACTGCGTTAGTTCAGTTTTGCACCAAAAAGTACAAATAAGGCCCTTTATGTTGTTTTCTGCCACTTCTGTCTATTCATCACCACCCAATAGCCTTTCACAACAATGCAGTTTGTAATAGGCATTTCCTATTTTTAACATTGATTATCAAACATCTCCCACCGAAAGGATTTGCATTTCTCGTAATTATTATCAACACCACACTCTCCATAGGTCTCAATGTCTCTTCATTGATAACAAGAAAAGCGTGTTCCCTCCTCAAAAAATCTAACTGACCTTGTCAAAGGTTCGATTTATCACACAGTATTCGTAGACAAAGTAGAAAGGAGAGTGTTTCAAAGCATATTCAAAAGAACTTGAGTTCTGTAACATACAAAAAATCCAATCAGAGTTTCACCTTCATTGTAGTCTGATTATATACATTTAAGATCACTATTTCCGATGAGCTATGCTTCCTGTGCACTTCAACCTAGGTATTTGACACGTTGACCACACAGTACTGCTCGTCATATTTCCCTCAAGCAAGAGCATCACAGTTACATTGCCCTTTCTTATTAGGAACATTTTCTGTTATTTCAATTGCCTAGATACCCTGGATTCCCTTTATTGGCCATCTGAGTCATTCTGTGATACTTGATCTAATGTGATATAAATTTACATAGAACCTTTTGGAGTTATGTTCCACCAAAAATACACTGCATCTAACTGTGAGTTGATGTTACCAACTGCATGACAAATTAACCACTGCAAGTGCCATCCACAAGGACAACAAAAGTTCAAGAATGGCCCAAAAAGCTTACACTATGTATTAGCTTCCTGAGTCCCATCTGGCACCAACGTCCGTGGCTTATACATTGCCTCTGTCAACAAAGGCCATGTTAAGAACAAGGTGTTTGTGGTTCAAACTTGGTCTTATTCTACAAATTAAGGCCCAGATTCGGGCTTGCAGGGTGCTGAGTAGGTGATTACAAAGTGGTCTATTTTCTGGATGATGCTGTATTATTGGGGGCCAGGAACTCAAAAACGTTAGTGGTAGTTAGGAAAAGTCGGGTATCTGTGGTAAAACTAATTACAAGATGATTAGATATAAGGATGTCAGCTATGTTAAGTACCTGCATTGATTGTGCACTGATGAGTGTGAGTTAGACCATGTGCTCTTTGTGTTTGCTGTGAATAATCATGGATTCAAACTTGTCGATGCGTGGTTCTCTGGTGTTTTGTGTGAAGCTTGCATTTGTCTGACAGATTGTAAAAGAATTGTTGCACTGGACTCTGTTAAGTTTCAGATACAATTAGCTTTGCTGCAAGGCTGTTATAAAGTCCAAATAGGCTAAAAAAGATGACAACCATGTCATCCTCTGGCCTTAGCCGGGGAAGTTCAACAAAGTATTTCCTTTGAGGTAGGTTGAACTCGGCTGTTCTTCATTGGCTTGTAAGGCTCTACATAGCGGGGTCAGGTCACCGTGTGTTGGCACTGTATCTGTTAGGATGATTCAAGAGCATATTGGCTCCTGGATGGTGCTTTTAAATCCTCCATGGTGGATGGAAATTTGCTTTTCATGGGACAGAGTGGCAGGGCTCAGGGTGGCTGGATCACATGGCCCTCGACTGCAGCAGTGCCTGTGATGGCACTTTATCGGCCTGCTGGCTGTTGCTTGACTGTGTTTCATGCACTATCCAAGTTAACTAAAAATCAAGGAAATTCTGGAATATCACAGCTGGCTGCCTCTCTTGGATTGATTACTCTCCAAATTCTGTTGTCATTTGTAGAGTTGTCTAAACCACCTAATCTCACGTTGTAGCCACAAAATAGTCATGCTGTGGTAGCATGTGTCCAGCCCGCTGCTTTACCCTGAACAAACTTTAAAGATGGTTTCTGAGAAATGTTATTAGGTGCTGAAACATTTATATGAAGATGTGTATATTATAACAACTAAAATATGCTTTTAGTGGAGGTATATGTCCATAACACGTTGGAATCTCGAATTGTGAAATGTGTTCACATATAGTGAATCCACAACTTCCACAGGGCATAGGAATGGCCCAGAAATGCTGAAACTGCTGTAGCTTATAGGAGCTCTTCCCTTACTGCTAACTCTTCATCAGACCAATTGGATGTACAGATCATCTGCCATCTTCCAAAAGCATACCTGGACTGTTGAAAGTCTTACATGTTCTGCAAGATATACTCTTGGCAGTGCTATCAGGTATAATATTGTAATCAAGCATAATACAAGAATCTCTGATCTTAATAATAATCTGATTCACACCAGTGAGAACACCCAGAGCATAAACAAACATAACTATATTACCAAACAACTGAACAAAATGTATATGTTTGTGGCAAATAGTAAGGTACACAGATGACCTCTGTGGGATGGCATACATCCTCCCATCATACAAACATTGATTGGGTCGTAAAGTCCCCATTGCATAAA
Organism: Pleurodeles waltl; assembly: GCF_031143425.1. Lineage (NCBI taxonomy): Eukaryota > Metazoa > Chordata > Amphibia > Caudata > Salamandridae > Pleurodeles > Pleurodeles waltl. The sequence continues at coordinate 88,325,331 of NC_090439.1, read as the reverse complement.
CAGTAAAAAGGCATAGTATCTCCTTATCGTGTTGACCATTCCCTGTGGGTGTTTTATGTCACACTACCTCTCCTTTTTTAGAAAAAAGCCCACAAGCAATTTGTTGAAACTATTATGCGACCCAGGAAGTTGAATCAAATGTCTTTGTAACTCAAAAAAGTCTATTGGCTCCCACTCAAGTTCAGGATAAAATCAAAGCTGGTTTGCATTACTTATGAATCTCAGTTAAACTGACAACCTGCTATCTTCCATGAACAGGTATGAAGTCAACAATATTGTCTGAAGGTCTCAGAAAATCAGCTTAGAAACTAAAACATTTAGGGACAGATTTATAAATGGGTTGCACCACTTTTCCACACACAATGGGTTTCAAGCATGACACAACCCTGAATTGTGATTTATCAAGCCATGCAAGGACACCTTGCATGGCACTGAGTGGCGTGATAATTCCAGAGTAACCTATTGCTTGGTGAAAATCAGTGTGTTGCATTAGTCTGCCCCAGGGAGGCATCCCATGGGTGGCATGTGGGTATTCCCAAGCAACACAAATGGACTTTGACCCATTTGCAGATTTACCATAAGTGGTAGACCTGGAAATGAACCAAAACTACTACAGCTCTCCAGTTGAGGCATAATGCAGAGAAATGTGTTTATTTCTCCTCAATGTTTCCTCTTTCTATGTGTGTTGCAGAATGAGGCACACATAAAATAGGAAAATGTCTCAGGGGATTGTTTTTGTGCAGGAAGGTACTCCTTCCTGCACAAAACAATCCTGCTTACTATGCAGGCACCTTTGCCCCATTGTGAAAGAGTGTCTGCATTGGCACTAGGCAGAACATTGTGCTCCAGTGCTGGGAAAAGGCAGTAATGTGCCATACTATATTAATTATGACTCATTCCTGCCCTTTCTGTCACGCTGTACAGCACAGTATGGTGCCATGATGCACTGCATCACATAACGATAAATCTGCCCCTTCAACACCAGAAAGCTGCCACTCAAGCATTCTCCGGGACTGCAACAACTGTGTCAAACTTACAATCAGAATAGTTTCTGCCCTTTCGAGAAAATGTTTGTCCTCATTGTGGTAATGCTGGGCATTTTGCTAAAGAATGTCTGGCTAAATCAAATACTGCAAAGGTTTCTGCCTTGGTTTGCCAACCAGTGTTGGAGTGTTAGGAAAAAAACAACCCCTCACTAGAGATACTGTCTCGCAGGGTGAGGATCTTCCTTTAATCTCACTTATCTTAGTTACCACCATGGATGTTAAACCAAGTTCTTGCAAGATCAGTGACTTCCATTCTTTCTGCTCATAAGACTATGGAGATGGGATTGGGAGACAAATTGAATTTTGTCTTTGGCTAAGACATTCACTTTTGCAGTGATTAGTGAAGAAAAGCAGAAGCAGTCCAGGCCACACATGGTAAAGAGTTGTCCTAGGGGTGAATAACATTTGTAATGGAACCCATCACGATGATGTGTGACAACGGTCACGTAGATTAGTTGATCAATGTTTCCTTATTTAGGCCATTTTAGGCATCTCATGCCTTCAGAAACACAATGGCTGATGTATAAGGTTGCCTTAGATGCACATTATTACTATCACTCGTCATCTACAGCCTTCAAAATCCATAACCCCACTGCCCTATGCGATCTCACATTGTGATTCAGATAACAGCTGCCAATAACCTATTGAGACAATCAAAATATTCTTTTAATTAAGTTATAGCAGGGTCTTTGCACTCTCTGTACAGTTTTAGTTGTTAAGTTGATCTACAGCTTGGAGTCATTCTACAGACTAGCCGTATGTACGTACTAACAGAAGAGGAAAATCATCATTTAAAAGAATATCTCGATAAGCTAATGCAACAATATATATCAGACATTCAATATCGCCTATGTCATCATATTTGAAGTTAACACTAAAAGAAATGGTGAACTTATGGCATGCATTAACTATAGGGCCTTGAATAAAGCCATGCTCCAAAATCAGTAACCAATGCCTCTTATTCTTAGCTTTTTGGATCAACTGGTCACTTGGACATTTTTATAAAAGTGGATCTCAGTGGGTCAAACCACCTTGTCAAAGACTAAGACAAGTGGAAACCTGTGGTTTGTACAAAATATGAATACTGTGGTATGCCTGTTGTGTTCTGTAATGGTTCCCTGACAGAATATCATGGAAAAAAAATATTGACTAACAAAAATATAAATAAAATAATATTGAAAAAAAACATATTGTCATCATATATTCTTTCAAAAATAACACAAATATCATTGCAAAAATATCACTGTCCACAATATCAAAAATCACAATAACAATTACAATAACATCACCACAAATAAGGAAAAGATAATATTTTGAATCATAAACTTCTTTATAATTAAATAAATATATGGGTTTCCCAACAGAATGTACTCATGTCACTGGACCCCTTGTGAGCAGGAGGAGTACTCGAACTAGTGGTCGATGTCTGGGCCCCACAATCCTGGGTGGTATAGATGCTATTTTGTAAATTAACTCTACATCCAGGACCAGTATTTCTAACAGATTAGTCTGACAAATTATGCTGGTGACCTTTACCATCAACTTCTATAAAATTCTATTCCCAGTTAACAATCGATCCATTAATACCTTTAAATGTAGAATTGTGTACCTGCTTGAACATTTACCAATTTTTTTAGTTCAACTATTCGGTACTTGACAGCTCTACTTTATCGACAAGTTGGTTCGAATGGGCTGCCATATGTACAAAATTACGCTGTAACTGAGAAGGGTTAGACGAACTTTCAGTGGTTAAGACAGCTGGATGTATGTCATCAGGATTTGACAGAGGGGCATATCAATTGCAACAATTTATAGTCCTGTTTATAGAAGAGGAACCATGGCCCTGATTTATACTTTTACACGCAAAACTGCATTAGCGCAGTTTTGCGTGTAAAAGCATAGCGCCGGGTAGCGCCATTCCTGGACACCGGCTGGGCACCATATTTAAGAAATGGCACTAGCCGGCGGTAATGCCCAGTCTGCATCATTGTAAATGACGCTAGCAGGGTGGGGGAGGCGTAGGGGGAACCACAGGTTGTGCGCCGAATAATGGCACTAAACTGTTTAGAGTCAAAATAAAATCCTCTAAGCAGAGTAACACCATTTCCTGGTGCACACCCCCATGGACATGGCTCCTGTCTTAGTAAAGACAGGAGTCATGCCCACCATCCCAATGGCCATGTCCAGGGGACAAACATCCCCTGGGCATGGTCATAGGGGCCAGTGCCATGCAGGGGTCCCCAGGTTAGGGCCCAGAGAGGAAACAAAATAAAAACAAATATACTTACCAGGACCTGCCTGGGATGGGTCCCCCATCGAGCAGTGTCCCTTTGATGTGGGTGGCACATGGAAACATGCCCACAGGTCCCCTGACACCTGCCCTAACCCAGGCGATAGATAATGGTGCAAAGCAAGCTCTGCACCATTATATGACCCCTCCTACCGCGTGCGTGATTTTAACATGGAGGATAAATATGGCACTAAGGCCATAGAGTCATTTTTTGCAAGGGAACGCCTACCTTGCATCTTATTGACGCAAGGTAGGTTCCACATGCAAAAAATGACTTTAACTCGATAACTTTGGCGCCAGATGGGTCTAGTGACAAAGTATAAATGTGGAGTTAGTTTTGCACCAAATCTGCATCAAAAAAAGATGCAAGTTCAGTGCAAAACTAGTATAACTATGCCACCAACTTCTTGTGGTGGTGCAAATTTAACACTGATATTAGAATTTGTGGGCAAGTTGACTGGTAAGCTCAATTAATTACCCACATGATGAGTCGAACCTTTCTTGGAAAAAATATTAGGGGCCTTAGATGTCCCAACAGAAGATTTACTTAATTTCTCCTGTTTATAATTGTTTCAACTTTGTCTATCAAATAATCAATGTCTTAAACAATACAATTGATAGCCACATGCTTTTTCAATTTTAAAGAGACTTTTAATATTTCAACAGCTTTCATTTTACCCATATTATTAAGAATAGGTATGTTGCAGAAAAGCAGCACTTTGAACTTCAAATAAGGCTTGCACTTAACCAGTCACTAGATTAAGGCCCTGCATTTTCCTCATAAGTGAGCAACAACTGCAAGACACCTGAGTCAAACAAAGTCTATTTTTTAAAGTTACAGGCACAATATTTACCCAGTTTAAAAGAGGTGAACCAAGAGTAGAAACCCATTCCAGCCTCTTCCAGCTGATGATGGGCGAAAGCAGGCCTGACCTTAGCTTGGGCTGCACATGCCATATGCAGCGGGTATAGTTGTCACGATTTGTAGTGCTGCTGTCTGGAATCATGCCTCATAAATCTCTCCTAAGGATGTCTGTATGATGGAGTCCCTTCCAATGAGTGCTTTGGCATCCTGTGAAGCAGGAGTAGTTGTTGCGCTTTACAGCACTGCTGCCTGAAGTCCCATCTCCTAAGCATCTCCTCAGGGCATCTGGGTAATTGAGTCTCTAGCAAGGAGTGGTTTGGTATCCATAGAAGCATTTCAATAGGAAGACATGGAGGTTACAAGAATACCCCTTTATTAATAAGGGACCATCTTCAATTGGGTGATGTCATGCACATTATTAATGTCCCAAAGCTTCCTGGTAGAGCTCAAGAGGATGTGGCATCACTGATAAATAAGGTTATCTTTTGGATCAGACATACATGCCATTGCTATTTTGTGATTAATTTAGATATAGTTATGACAAGGCATTTCTCCTCCTGTTTGGACTCCTATGATTACGTACATCCATGTTGATGGTCTGGTGTCTTTGTACATCCGCTCAACACCAAAATCTAATACTCATATTCAAATGAAATATAACCCTCCACCTCCAGCTGCTTTAAAAGACTTTAAACCCATAATGCCTAATTTACAACAGCAGGGACATGTGGTCAGTCGCCATGAGAATGATCACACAAGGATAGAGTGATTCCTGAATCAAATGACCCAAGGAGTTTGAATGATGGGAATTTAACATCACAACCACCTACATTTTCTTTTATATCTTTTAACTCTATCAGGAAAACCTTCTTTTAGGGCTGCTTGTATGTCAGGGATCACTGTGCTTGGAAATCATAATCACTTCTTGGACAGTTTCCCATGAGAATATGCCCTGATTGCTAAGACTAATATTCACATATTGTCATGGAAAGTAGCTGGTATGAACTGGAAACTAGCTGATTCAGAATAGGGGGAATTTGTTGACCTGTTTAACATCTGGCTTTTTCAGGAAACATGGCTTTTATTTCCAGCATATCACTCTGGTTTAATTAATTTTAGCGTAGAAGCATCTCATAAGGATGTAGGTTGCCTGTTAGAGGGTCTAATAGTATGGGTGACTGGCTCTTTGGCCTGTAAGTTCAACCTGATCCATATTGACACTTTTGGTCTTTCATTATGCATAGAGAGTGATAACGAAATTCAAAGTTTCAACATCTACAATTGACCTTCCTTGAAAAATAGTGACTCAGAGACTTTACAAAAACTGGAAGTCGTTTTGGACCAAAAGAGCAACAACTGTCTAGTAGTTCTAGCTGGCAATGTTAATACTGCCTTTAAACTCTGAGGGCCCGATTCACAAAGGAAACAATTAGACCAAAAGTCTAACTTTGAACAAAAGCCTAACTTTACTACAGTTAGACTTTTGGCTTAAGTTAGACCTTTAGTCTAACTTTATCTTTGTGAATACTAAAAAATAGTAAAGCAAGTTAGACTGCTGGTCTAAGTTAGACTTTTGGTCTAACTTTACCTTTGTGAGTACAGAAAAGTAGTGAAGTTATTCTTTTGGTCTAACATTACATTTGTGAATCAGGCCCATGGAGTTTACACCCACCATGAAAGACTTACGGAATGAGAAGTGGAGTGCACCTGTCATGGATCTTCAAATGATCAAAATCTGGTCTATTACGGCCTTACAGTTATTAGCTATAACTCTACCATATGGGCTAAGGGCATATTATGGAAGGTCCAGTTCTGACTGTAAAGGAGCCCCCATCTACAGCCGAATAGGTTGTAAGAGCAAGATATATTACATTATGTTTTCTATTAACTTGTAGCAGGCAATGGAGGATATGGAGGACATGCAAATTATTGATTTTGTGGATAGCGATCATAATGCTCTCCATTTATCATTAAGAGGCTTACTTAATCATTCAGTGGGACCTTCTTGTCAAAAAACTGATACCAAGCTAACTATAACTCTCAGCAGCGTTCAACACAGTCTCCCATCACACCCTGATGAGAAGACTCCACAAAGCCGGCATTAGAGACAAGGCCCTCGACTGGATCCAATCCTTCCTCTCCGGCATAACACAACGAGTGAGACTCACCCCTTCCTCACAGAACCCACACCAACCACCTGCGGAGTGCCCCAAGGATCCTCCCTCAGCACCACGCTGTTCAATGTCTACAAGGCCCCGCCAGCTGCCATCGTCAGAAGCTACAGAATACACATCATCTCCTACGCTGATGACACCTAACTCTTCCTCTTCCTCTCCCTCTCCAATAAACCAGACAAGGCCAGACACAACTTCCACCAGGGCATGAAAGCAGTCGCCAACTGGATGAGAGATAGCTGCTTTCAACTCAACACAAACGAGAACGAGGTACTCATCCTGGGCCCCGAACCCAAGGCATGGAGCAACTCCTGGTGGCCACCCACCCTCGGAAACCCACCCACCCCTGCCAGCCATGCCCGTGACCTCAAAATCATCCTGGGCTCTGACCTCAGCATGAACCATCAGATCAACACAGTCCCCTCCACCTGCTTCCCCACCCTCTGCTCTTACGCAAGACCTTCAACTGGATCCCCTTTGAGAATAAAAAGACCATCACACACACCGTCATCACCAGCAGACTGGACTATGGCAACGAACTCTATGCCAGAATCAACAAAAACCTCACCCTCAAATTGCAAAACATCCAGAACACCGCCGCCATATTGATCTTCGACCTACCCCGACATTGCCACATCTCACAACACCTACACACACTGCACTGGCTCCCCATTGAGAAAAGAATCACTTTCAAAATTCTCACCTACGCACACAAAACCCTCCACAACACCGGACCTGCCTACCTTAACTAGCAACTTAACTTCCACGTACCCCACAGGACCCTACGCTCAGCCCAGCGTCCTCTCGCAGAAGTACCCTGAATCAGGAAAACCAGAAAAGGAGGACGCTCCTTCTCCTAACTCGCCACCACCACCTGGAGCGCCCTACCCATCCACATCAGAGAAACCACCTCCCTCCACAGCTTCACAAAGGAACTGAAGACATGGCTTTTTTAATCCAGCTCCAGGACACGCTACACCCCCTCTCACCCCAGCGCCTTGAGGCCCTAACGGATGAGTAGCTGCTCTATATAAACTTTGATTGATTGAATATTACGAGTAATAAGAGGTCTATATCTTGGGAGTGTTTATGTACCTATGCTGACATCTTGGCTTCCATTCAAAAAGAGGTCACTAACACAATGGAGGTGCACCTAACTGAGACCCATGGAAATGAAGCCATCCTAGTACAGAACAATTTTTTTACCTCGCTGTGAGTATATCTTCATCATAAATGTAAACAAGGTGGGAGGGGGGCAAAGAGAAAACGCTCTGGTTCTTTACTGTCTGTAGAAGAGTGAGACCCACCATCATAATAGCATTTGAACAAGGCAATAGGGAGAAAATTAAAAAGGCAGCAGTGAGTTATAGAATAAGGCTCATATTTATACTCAGTCTGCGCCGAATGTGTTTAAAAAAAATTGACGCACATTCAGTGCAAACCTTGCCCCATATTTAAACTTTGACACCCGCGGATGTAAAAATCCCGCTGTGTGTGTCATTTTTTGGATGCGGCAACCCGCCTTGCGGTAATCATATGCAAGGTAGGCGTTCCCGTCCAAAAAATGACTTAAACGCCTGTGCGTCGTATTTATGCTTCCGGGCAAAAATGCCGCACGGCCGGGAGGCGGAGCCAGAAAATGACACACAGCCCGATTTGCATAAAAAATTAACGTCTGGGTCAGGGCAGGCATTAAAATGGGGCAAACACACCTGTATTTAATCATAACACACAGAACCAACAGCAGAGCAGCAAAAGGGTGCCATGGAGGTGATTCTCATCCAGAGTGCACGCAGACACAGAGCCCAGCAACAACAACAGCAGCTACCACAACTGGTGCCCTGGTTGCCAGAATATCACAGCCATAATTTTCTGCCTTTTTGCCCAAAGTACTGGATGCCATCATTGGACACCCCGCCACATCTGCTTCCCTAACACACTGCAGAAGCAGCAGCAGACAAAACAGGGGTTTTACCTCATTAGTGGCATCCCACACATCCTTGGTGCAATCGACTGCACACATTTACGCCTTATGCCACCTGCTGCCACTGAACACCTCTACCGCAACAGGAAGCACACACATTCCATCAACTTGCAGGCCACTGTCGATCACCAAGGATTGATCACCAACATCGTGGCAAAATATCCTGGGAGTGTCCATGACTCATTCATCTTCCGTCACTCTACCATCAATCAGCACTTCCAGGATGGATGGTATGGCAATGGACTACTTGTTGGTAAGTACAAAAACCTACTTATATACACACTGCACAGCAACCCTCTAGGACACACAACACATACACCACAACAGCAACAAGTCGACAGGAACACACTGAGGTCGTGACATCGCCAGCCATGGTTCATAGGTCTGCTTTGAACCTGTCACACATCTGAAATTAGTGTACAGTCTAATGTTAAGACGTCAATGATCACAACGTTTTGAGCGGTTTGCCTAATTGTCACCTTGCAAAATGTAAGCGTCTCAATGATGTTTAAATTAATCCATTGCATAAGTCTAAAGGTATGGGATGTCAAGGGTACATAGATGTGAATGTGTTAACAACACTGTCAACATGAATCTGTGTATGGAACTATCATCTCACCCCCAGTGAAGACACAGGGACACCTGTATCACAAGTCACAATGCTAGGGAGTGCACACTGTACTGCAAATCCCAAAACATACTGCTGACAACCGGTCAGCAGGCAAACACTCCTTCAGCCAAGGAAACAACACAATGCAGATGGTACATCCTAGAAGCCTAGCAATCAACACAACAACACAAAAGAGTCACAGACAACACAAGACAACTACTGCCATGCAAGGTGATATTCATGGGGCAAGCTACATCAACATGATCCCAATCATTTTCGCTTTCAGCTGATCAGGGGTATAGGATCCAGCCATAGATTATGACACCATTTGGCAACCCAAGCACTGCAGCGGAGCGTGCCTACAATGACGCACATAGGAGGACACGCAGCATAGTCGAAATGACCTTCGGCATCCTCAAGTCGAAATTCAGGTGCCTCGACATCACTGGTGGTAGTCTCCTATAATCCCCTGAAATGATCTGTAAGATCATTCTAACATGTGCCACCTTGCACAACATTTGCATAAAAAGTAACATTCCCCTCTTGGAACCAGAACCACACATGCCTGAAGAGGAGGAAGAGGAGGATGGTGGCCTGCAACATGAGGGGGAACAACAAAACACGGCTGCTGGATAGCGTAGGCACCAACATATCGTGAACAATTTCTTTTAAAACTAATCACCACTGTATTAACTAATGTAAATAAGCACCGATAATAATCACCATATCATGGTCTGGCTAATCATTTTTGCTCACCTTTATCTCTAACTATCAGAATAAGAGTGTAGCCTCATGGAGCATAGCTGATATACCGATAAGGACACAGAAATCCGAGAGCAATTTTGATGCGTATCATACAACAGTCACATACACACACACTGTAAATTACATATATCCTGTACATTTCACCTTTGAAGGGCAATAGCAGAAGACCACACCTATTTAACACATACATGTTGGCAACATGGTTCATCGCAGTATATGGCACACAACTAAGACACCATCACTCAATAAGGGGAAAACAAGCCTCATACATGAGGCAGTTGATGTGCTATTGCATTGGTAACAGGAATGTATGACCAGACCCTTGACAGCAGTAAGTCCAACTGCATCCAATCATTGCAAGGACTATCTGTGACTAGAGTTCCATATAAGCAGAACATAGACAGCACAAGTGCCACACCTATGACAAGCAGTGCGCACATGACATTCCATGTACATGTCCGCCCATTTCCTAACTCCTGACACACCCATGCTCCTGGTCACAACCCACCTGTCTGAAGAGGTCCCTGGAATAGTAATATGTGTACCCCGATATTTCCTCCTCTACACACACAGACAAAGAATAGTAATCCTGTGTGCTATACCCTTTCCATTGTTATGCCATTGTCATAGTACATCTGACTGCATGGACGTCAAGTCAATTAATACACTGGCTCGTAGTTTCTAAGCCCTGTTATCACCTGTAGATTGCTTCCCATGTGAAAGGTACTGTTGGCGATTTGAATTCATTTCTCACATACAGGACTTGTGAGAAACAGATGAAGAACACACCTGTGAGCACCTCCATGCACACCACCCATTTGAACATGCACTGCCCCTGCTGATGCCTGGAACAGCATAGAAGTTTCCATTTTGTCAAATACACCGTTATGCATTGCTAGTAATTAAGCCTTGTAACACAACCTTTGGGTTCATGTGTTACCTTCAAAAACATAGGACATACACAGTTTTCCATGTCAACTGTTTTGTTCTTCCTCCGACCGGTCTTAGTCAGACCACTGATTATGTAACTTGTGAAATTGCTGGATCCAGATATACCCTGCATCCTGTCAGCCTGAATAGCACCTGTCTGTGCATTACCCTAAAGGTTCCTTGTGGCTACATATGTACCACACTTGCTTTACCAAACCTCACATTCCTCAGAGGGTATTTTGTCATGTGTTCATCATGCATACCCAAATACATTGTATAGCATCATCTGCTTTTTAATTGTACCATATTAGTAAAAGTGTATTTTAATACCAAAATCATGGCCCATCCCTTGTCTAGGTCTCATGTATGCATGAATGACAAAGTGTGACAGTGTACCAGGGCTGTATGCAGGGATTGGGTATGGTGCCTCCAGCAGAACCAGCTACCTCTGATAATGTCCATGAAAAGTCCACACATGTTAGGACCCTGACAGTTCACACGCTGAATCACATTGCTCACAACATATTGATGGGCTGTGCATGCTGAATAGCTGCTACATTAATCAACACAGATGCTATGATGTTCCCAGCTGCAGTGGGAACTTCACAGGCCAACCTGTGTACAAATGTTGTAATGCCACCTGCTGGAACATGACACCTGAGACATTATCTCATTCAGCACACCAAGGTTGCCCTGTTGACAGTCTCATTACACATCTTCAGTGACAGGGTGGGACCATCCCCATGTAGGTTCTTATGTCTTCATCGACTTTACTCACATTGATCTCCGAAGGTTACTCAGTAGATACAGGAATAGCTGCCCCTGACTCATGATGAGACCTGGACGTAACTGTGGCAACATACACCCCAAGAAATATACAGGATCAACATTGGACCACACACATGAACAAGACACCTCTGTGTAATTGATCACTGTAAATATGTGGACACGTGCTGCCTCGTCTGCTGGTCCACCACTGCCACTGGAGAGTTGTGGCTCTGTCATATGACCACAACTGTGACATCATATTGCATTTGTGGTTCACCTTTGGCTGTCTGGGCCAATGACATAGTACCCACTTCGTCTATGCATATGCCTGACTCACTGTGGGTTCACCAACAAGTGCCTAGGAAGCAGTTACCAAAATTCTAGGACATGGGATGGGCAACTTGTGGACCACTGACATGAACAAGCGTCTGCCATCTATCTGGTGCATGCCTTGTCATTTGTGGTGTCTACGTTACCCAAAATCTTGGAAGTGCACACAACAGATGTTGCTACATTTATGAATAGCACATGTCCTCTCTCATTTCCACAATGACTTGCATCTAAGGTTTGGACACATTGACTTCACATTCATACAAGCATATTTGCAATAATGCATCTTGTGAGGCACACACACTAGGTCGACTAATACATTAGTAGCCACTGCACACACATTGAGCCATAGGCATTGAGGTAATGTACTCATGGGTGTCACCTTGCTATCCTCTCCTGATGCCAAACATGCCCAAATTGTGCAATACATATATGTAGCCCACACATATGGCCATCTAGTGCGTCAGCCAAGCGTCAAAATCCTGTTAAGGAAGTAGTGGGTCATGGTCTGCTGCAGTATGATGTCTCACATGTGAAATTACCATCAACACCAAAGTGGGTGCAATCAGCCTATCTCAGTTGTGTTCCAAATGTAACATTACATTAAAATGGAAAAAATACCCAAAACCAGTTCATGGCCTGAAATTTTGACGCAGACGCGTAAAAAAATGACGCTTATGCCCTGAAAACAACGCATACTGCCCTGAAAATTGGTTAAGTGTTAAGAATATTTACAAATATTTGGATGCGGCCTAATTTTCACTCCTGTGTCCCGAAAAATATGACGCACATACTGAATGCATGAAAAAATATGACGCATAACAATAGAAACGGCGGCCATTTTATCCAGGAAGTGATGTAATAGGATATCCTGTTTACAGATTATGTACAGTGGGTGTACTTTCACTTTGCAGTCTGTGATTCTTCTAGACTGTGTGGCTGTGTTCTGAGTGTTGTCCAGTGAAATTGTGCTTTTGTGTGCTGTGTGCTACATTACTTGTTACTTTGTGAAATAAATATTGTTGTTGTATACTGTCTGAGTGTGTTTTGTGTACAATTGTCCAGTATTGTATTGTATTTGTTGTTTGTGGGAGTCTGTTGTAGGTAGTACTAGTTTGGGGATCCCCTATTCCCCTTTTCGGTGCTGAGATGTTGGATAGGCCACGTCTTGGCAGGATGGGTGAGGAGGAGCTTGGGGGGTTTATATGGCTGGTGTGCCATTTCCTCCCACTGATGATCGAGGCAGGGGGCAGGGTGATACAGGGGTATCACACCGAGGCATGACGAATCTGGTGGGGAAAGGTCCTGCATCACTTGCAGCACGTGTATGGGAGCCAGAGGAATGACCACCAGCTGAAGCACCGCTGGGCTGACCTCATCACCAGGGAGCACGATCTGCTGGACCACCTGGGAATAGTGATTGGTGGCCCTGTTGGTGAGTACAAATCATGTAAATATGCACAATTAAAAGCTCTGTAGTGACATCAGATGATTTGTACAATATCTGCCGGCTAAGTTGGTGACTGTGTGGAATGCTGCAGAAACATACAGTGTCATTGATGGACTATGTGAAGGACCACAATTGCTAGCTGTCAAGATGCACGTGCTCTGCAAACTTACAGAATACTTTTGCTTAATGTAATTTGGTGCCGCCTTTGTGTCAGACAGCAACACAAAATAGGAGCCAATCATGTCTATATAGGTCACATTTGGCAGTGAAGTAAAGATTTACTAAAATATTGGTAACCTTTGTTGACGCAATAGCTAAACTGACTTTAGAAACACTACATGATGCAGAAAATGAGTGCTGGCTTCACGTCAATTGATGGTGGCAATGTGGCCCAGACATATGTCTCATGTGTGTCTGGTGAGCGTGTAAGGAAAGCGTTTTTGGAAGTTCTATGAATGTTAGGGATTATTGTTGTCCTTCATCATTTTGGATACATGTCAGATCTGGATTTGAAAACATCGGGAAAAGGTGTTAGGTGCCCTCAGCTGACATCTTAGACTGGTATTTGGAGTTCGTAGTGCCAAATTTTAATTAGGGATGGCAGGCCAAAGGTATGCACATGGGTTCATATCTCTATGGTTAGCACAAATCACCATAGCTGGGCCACATCAAATGAAGAAACTGTAACAACATGAGGGCTTACAAAAGTCCCTGTCCCTCTGTACATTGTACCTATGTGTCATAAATGTGTCATGGCCACATAGGCTGTTTGACTGGTAATGCAGTCCTCAAGCAACCAGGCTTTGGATGTCTCTCTTGGATGCACATGATGAGACGAATACACTCCATTATTATTTCTGCTCACTAATGAAGGAGCATGTTTGCCACCACATGATAGTTAGGGCCACTGCATTTGTGCAGATATGTGTGTAATTGCCACAGGAGATCCATGCTATGTACATGTTAGCAGTGCTACATCGGATGCAGTATCATCATGTCTGAGTGGCTTTAGTTACTTATATCATCTTACACGTAGTGTTTGGCTTTGAAATTGTTGGTCAGTGCACAGATTTTGAGCACATTTCTTCCTTCCATGCCTTACAGGTGGACCGGCACCCTACACTGTGTGAGAGGTGGCTTCATTTGAGGACCCCGACAACTCCAGTAAGTGTTGATATGTCTGTTATGTGTTGTGTTTGCTGGTGATGTGTGATGTACTCCTGTGTGTTGAACACATAGCAAGGTATGACGCGCTGGCCCATCATTTGTCTTGTTCCATGAGTGGGATTTCATTTCCTCACCATTTTAGAGTTGGCCAATGCTTATCCTATTGTCTTATCTAGGGATTCTAGGTCATTCCTGTAGGCCCCGCAATATGAACTTGGGTGAGTCATGTGGATAACACTTGTATCAACAAGAGTCGCACTGGAACTAATCTCAGATTTAGTCTGCCTGTCAGACCCACATTCTTCCAGATTGGGGCTGCAAAATGCTTACCCACAGACTTCTGCTTCCCTATTCACCAAAGTACTTATTAAACTGTAGGTTGAACTTCCTAGCGGCATGTAGCTCCACATGTAGTGCTACAAGTATGTGCACTTGAGTGCAATGGCCTAGGTGTGCATGCAAATCATGACCATGGGTGTTCTTGCAACTCTATTTTTGTTGTAAGTCATGCCTTACTGAAAGTATATGAGGTACAAAGGTCTGCATTTCCAGACATGTGTGGCGCTGGGATTGGTCAAGTGTTTGTTGTCTCCTATTTGTTGATAGACCTTACCTGGGGTGTGTGTGTAGAGCCAAACACGTGTCCAGCTTTTTATAGCTTCCTGGGTGTCCATGTTGTTTGAAATTGTTAGTTGTTTCTCCACCCCCCCACCCTCAAACACAGGCATGGGTTTGTGAATAGTGTACCTAGAACTGATGATACCAGTACGTTACACAGACATGTAAATCAGTTAATGTTTGGTCTGAACCTAGTATACACACTCAGGTATAGCACATGAGTACTATACTAGCAAGTCCATTTACAACTTGCAGATCATGTGGCTTTAGATTTCCATCCTGTACACTGACATTTGTAGCCCTGCCATTGGCGGAGGATGTGCTGCATGATTGTTAGCTGACAACTGACAGAACTCTGATGCCAAATTAATGCCAGTTGTTACCCATCTTGTAGGCTTTGGATGTGCTATATGTGATACGACCTTTGTAGGCTGGCCTGCCATGTACTTCCTCAGGGACATTCAATGATCTGTATGATGATATGAGCTGTTACAAGTACAGTAGATGGACTGTCTGATTTACTCCTTGTGCCATTTCACACAATACAGTTCCTAATGTAAATTTTTTGCCTTTGTCTTCACAGCTGCGAACATGACACCCATCCAGGTCCGTGAGTTCCAGAGGTGGGCAATGCGTTAGCAGCATATCCTGCTGGTAGAGTCGGGGTTCAGATGGATGGCCCGAAGATACCGGAACGAACAGGCCTCCGGAGCATGGAGAACTTTCCCACAGGGTGGCCCTACTTTGCCCACCACAGCCACCGCCAGCACAACCACCACTTCCACCCAGGTGGCACCACCCACAGCTGGGACTGTTGTCCCAACGTCTGCTGTTGCTCCAGGCACTAGCAGTGGAACACCTTCAGGGCAGCCCACACGCATAAACTCTACACACCCACACACATCCTCAGCTGGTACCCAGACCGCCCCAGCTACTACAGTTGATTCTGCAGCTTTTCAGGAAATGCAACGAAAAATTGACATGTCCTATGGAAAATTAGTCACCTGCAGCGGGATGTTCGCCAGATGAACAGGCGTGTGCGCTCCATAAAGCAGACCCTCCGAAGGGCCAACCTCTAGAATTTTAAAATGGACATGATTCCCTCCCCTCCCTCCTCTTTCCTTGTTCTTCTACTTAGTGGGCTTAGGGGGCTTAGTGTTAGCTTAGTATAGGCTGTTAGTTTAGTTAGTGTTAGTGGGTGGGGGGGTGGGGGTCCTGATTATTTCTATTTTTTCTTTTTGAGTGTGTGTGTGGGTGGGTGGGGGGCTATGTTGGGGTTCTTGTGTGTTTACAAAAAAAAATACAAAAATAAAATATATATAATAAAATACAAAAAAATATATATTTGTTTAGTATAGGATAGTATGTGTTTAGGTTAGTATCTGTTGTCCTCCATGTGTCCCGTCTCAAAAGGGCGGGTGGGGGTTGATGTTTAGAACGTTTCGTTACATGTGATAAGTAAGTTTAGCGTAAGTTAGTTAGGGACAGCTGTGGGTAATTAGTAGTAAGGGTAAATTAGGGTAGGTAAGACTTTTCCTTGAGTTTCCTCTTCTGTTATCACCGTTTAATAAATATATAGTGAACCCTTTACAGTATGTGTTAAATGCTTGTTGATCAGGGCCTTGGCATACGTGTACATGAATTTGGTTCTATTATATTTGTGTCCTATGCTACGAACAAATCCCAACTGAGCTGTAAGATTGGCAGCTACCCCAGAGCTACCTTGCAAAGATTCCACCATTCATTGCAACCACCAATCACAGTTAATATGGATCCCAACATGTTTTTTTCAATAAGTATGTTTTCAAAGTCACAAACAGTGCTTCCAGATTTGGTATTGGCGGAACTGTTTTAGATATGACTGCAGTGTGATGTTCAAGGTAAACCCTTATAAGGTGAGTGGTCGTAAGCACTCTTGTAGTATCGTCTTCATGACTCACAGACATCATTTGTGACACTGTTCAGCATGATTACTTATTTTGATGGAAACTCAGACACCTTCATTTATGCATTTTTTGGAGTGTTTGCTTAGATTTGTGGGCACTGTTATATGTGTTAGTATTGCATGATGACAACATTTAGCTGCCACTGTTTGATGACTTAGATATCCCTTGAGGAAGTATTATTCTGTCCAACACAGCATAATGGTGTATATTTTCTCTCTTCATCAGATATTACCCTCAGGAAGGGCAGAGTATGATGCAATCCAGGCCACTGTGCATAGTTAGCAGACTACATTATTTCAGGACAGTTGTATTGACAAGCTATGTAATTTGACAGGAGGCACATTTCAGTTATCTACTGCACAGTTGATGTGTCACGTTACACAGAGACAAATTTGTTGTGTAAGTGCTATTTATCGAAAACTGCTGTAGTGCTATATGTACATTGTCCATGATTGTGAGTCCATTATAGTGACATGGGGTGATGTGTCAGACAGTGCAGAGGGACAGGATTTGCCACTGAGTAAGTGAGAGACAATCACTAGGCAGGATGACAAGATTAGCAGTGGTTTGTAGAACAGTCATTGAGTACAGTTGTTGTAAGACTGGCATGTTACAAAGTGCTGGGCCTTGGTAATAGTTGGCCATGTGGCAGGGACTAGTGCTTCTGGGTACTTTTCCATGTGAAGGTGATCTGTTCCATGTCTTCTTCTTCTGATGTGTGTGTCGCCTCCTCTGTTCTTGGTGGTGGTGGTGGTTGTGAAGGGGCAACGCACACCTCAGTGTTAAAAGACGTGGAGTCAGACATCCCAGTCGCTGCTACCTGTGAAGGTCTTAAGGGAAGTACTGCTGCAAGAATGATCTGCTGATTCTTAAGAATAGCAGCCACATCACAATGGTAGGCAGCCAGGTCGGCCCTGAGGGGTTCAATGTTGCATTCGTGCACGCGTTGACAGGATTGCTGTTGTAGGTGTTGAGTCAACTGTATTACAGCTGTGCTGATTTCCTTCAGCCGTTTTTCTACTTCCTGCAAGATAGTTGTTCACCCTTGCATAGCTGCTGCCTGATCTGCAGATGACATCATGCACAAACGCACCCCCTCTAGGCTGGCTGCCATAGTTGGCATCCCCACCCGCACCTCATTGGCCAGCTCCCGCTGTACTCCGACTACAGTTCTCTCAAAGCTGGTGCCTGTGTCGTCTGAGCCTTCAGCTGTATTGGAGCTGGCAGGTCTTACAATCGGGGTGGTGGGTGGGTCCTCTGTGATGGCTGCTTGTTCTGAGGTCCTCCTTGTGACTGAAGGTGGGGTCTGGATGGTTCCAAGGACATCTTGGATGGTCTGCTGGCTGATGTTTGTCAGCTCGTCATCCATGTCATCAGGGTATTCCTGGACAGGCATATCTGCAGGAGATCCATTGCCCTCTGCAATGAAATAGGGTACAATAAGTGTGTCTGTGTTGTGGCATTGGTGATGTGACATGCCTGCCTTGTGATGAATTCACATTGTGATCTTGTTTCCTGTTCACTGTTCCAGTCTTTCAGATGGGCATTCTCCCAATGCCTATGGCCCACCTGCATGTCACCTGTATTGTATTAAGTTATTAGACTTGTCGGCATCATCTCCTCTAGTGTTGTTTTAGGCCAAATAGTGAATTGCTAAATTCTTGTCCTACTCAAGCCTCCGTCTACCTCCATTCTCAAGATGAGGCCTTTCACTGGCTGTGGGTGCTCTGATGGCACTAGTAGCACACTTAACAATCTGGACCTGCCCCAATCTCTGATCTTTCACATCCACTTATATGTAGCTGACATGTAGCGTATCCTATGCATATCATTGTTATGGCACAATATGGATGTTAGCATTGGTAATGTGTACAGCTGATGTTGGGGAATGTGTGGAGACTGGATTGCCCTGATAGTTGTAGCAGTGTCCTATTTCCTCCTCTGACTGTGCAGGTGTATATCAGTGACCAATTACATGTGTCCTCCCCCCTCAATGCTGTTGTCTGAGCAGTATGACATTTGGGATGTTGCATTGTGACCCAGGCACAGGATGGACCCTGGCATATGCAGCATGGGTGTGTCCTTAGTGCTGTGTAGCTCCTAATGTTGATGACATTGGCTGATGTTTGCGGCAACTATGGGCATTCACATTTGACAGGACTGGAGCCTTTCTCTTGTTTCCAGGGTGTTGTTGAAGTTGTCATCCTCAACCCTCTAATTTAGGTGTGTATGATCCATGGGGACGTCACTGCCATTGGCTACTTGAGCTGCACACAGAGCAGAGGTGGTAGTGGCAACTGTTGTCACTGTTACATTCTAGTTGTCGGTATGGCTAGAGATTGTTAATTGGGACCTAGTTAATGTAGGGGGTATAGTGGCTGACGTGTGCCGGGATGTCAGTTTGACGTTGTGCCCTTCCCTCCTGGCGTGGCTTTACCTTTGCTCCATCGTTGGCATGGCAGCATGCTCCCATGGGACTGTTGTTGGTGTAGTGTAATGGTGTCCCCCAGCTTCTCTCTGTGCAGGCCATGCCCACATGCCATACCCTTTTACCCACGCCACTCCATGTATATGATGACTTCCATGCATTTTGTGGTCCGTATCCCACCCCTGCTTAGAGTTGTCATTAGTGCATTTTAATTCCCCATGCAACTTATCCTGCATGTGTGTTGCCTCCTGGTAGTCTGTGCTGTCCTGTCCTTGAATCCCTGTGACAATCTCCTCAGGGATGACGGCTGCGACCATCTCCTCCATGTGGTCCAGGTGTGCTGGACTCCCACCTCCAGTCTGCAGTGCTGCCTTCCTGTTCCTGGCCATCTTTTCCTTGGTCCTGCGCTTGCAGTCATGCCAGCGTTTCTTGCACTCGATGACTGTTCTGCGTACTTCTGCCACACTGTTAATCTTGTCAACAATTTGTTGCCATATTGCCTCTCTCCTACTGATTGGCAACTTTGAGTAGACAAACAGTTGGTGCTGGTGTTCCGTCACCTCTTTAACCAGAATTTCTTGCTCCTCTGCACTGAAGCAACACTTTCTTTTCTTCTTAAAACTGTCCTGGGTCTTGTGTGGGTCCTCCTGAATGGTTCCTGGTCTGTTGTTATCTTCCTGGGGTCTTTACAGGCATCTGGGATCCATTTTGGCTCTCCTATGCTGAAATGGCTGTGTTCGCGGGGAATTTTGACGCTATTGCGTCAAAAAACGCTGCATATCCAGTGTGCGGTGTTGTAAATCGACCCACAGTCATTTCCACTGCGGTAACGTTGTTTTGCTCTACGACTTGACGCTGCGGTGTGCGTAAAAAAAATGACTTACACCTGTGGTTTGCTCCGCCGTGCGTCAAAGTATACATTTGACGCCTGCACGGCGCACAGAAATGGCGTTAGCCGGTGGTAATATTTTTGACGCAAAACTGTGCCGGCGCAGTTTTGCGTCAAAAAGTATAAATATGGGCCTAAATTTGGCCACAAGCCAGGAGAAACTGGAAAGTAAATACTTGCCAGAATCTTATGACAGCATTTAAAATAATAGACAGCAGGTTATTCAGGTAAATTCTTGATAAAGGTAGTAGTCAAACAAAAGCTGCCTTCAATTGTCATATTCAGCCACAGGTCTGAATCGAATATTTTGGTGCGGTATATTCCTTGAAGCATTTCATTGATTATGTGGATGTCCCATTAGAGGTTGCCAATGGTGGTTAATGTTTGGATTTCTCAAGACACACTGCTAGCAATGTGCCTAGTTAAATGTGACAATGCTTCAGGCCCTGATAAAATCCCTGATGATCTTTATCATTAGAAGGTCAAGGTATTGATTCCTTACATAAATGAAATCTCACATATAATAGCCTCATGGGCAAACATTCCTGATAGCTGGCAGGGCACAATTATTGTTCTTACATACAAGAAAGGGAGGAAGATGGATCCTGTCAACTATCATCCAATAAGTTTATTTGGCAAACTCAAAAAAATATTCTGTTGACAATTGCTCAGTAGGCCACATGAACAAATGCAGGAATATTCTATTCATGCTAACCTACAAGCACTTCTTAAGCACATTTTAATATTCTACAGCAACTTTACTAACAATATAGATTAAAACATTACAAAGTAATAACTATTACATTTAATTTGCTTTTTATTCAATTAAAATAAATGTATGTTTGATTTTTTTTAATAACATAATGTAATGAATAATTAACATTCTATACATCTATATCTGAAATCTACAGGAAAAGTGTTTTGTGTTTTGCCAGTAACTTTGCAGCCTTTTGTAAAATCTTCAAGAAACTCTCAAAACTTATATGATAGTCAGTTCAGCTGCTGTCTTGAAAGTTTTGGGGTGAACTGTCAAGTGGGGGATTGAAAAAAGGAGGGGTCCCAAAACATGTTTTGCCATGCATTTTCCCATGTGGATTTTGAACATGACTGCAACCCGAACCGCTGGATGGAATTATACCAACTTTGGCAGAAAGTTAGCTCTTGGTCCAAAAGCATGTTTTTTATGATTTGAGATATTAAAGGAAAAAGAAATATGGATATCTAGGGACATGTATCCTCAGTGGATCCAACAGTCCATGCTGATATCTAATTTGCTGCCAACACTTCAACCAGGAAGTGTTGGCAGCCATTTTAGGACTTCGTTTCAGAAGGGTGCCAAAGAAAATGTTCAAAAAAGGAAAAGGGGACAGGGTAGGAATACCCTGACCCCCTAGCCTTGGTTCTGGGGTCCCCCTGGTACACCACCAGGGTAAAACTATTTTTTGTTTTATTTTAGTCACAATTTGTGAAGGATGCATGAATCCGATGAAAATTTAAAAAGAAAACAAGTGTTGTCTCCTGTGCTTGTTCAATGTAGACCCTTGGTGGGCCAGGTCCTGGGGGCATGTGGGAATTATAAAACAAAGAAGGGGGCACATGGGCCGCTCCTCCTAAGACTGTTTAGGCCCTGAGGACCAACACCTTTCCCAGGGCTTTACTGTATAAGAATGAGGGGTCATGCACCCCCTCCTGGGGCTTTATTATGTCCCGGGCACCCCCACAGGGCTAAACAAAGAAAGCTGCTGGGGCTGCACAATCTCCCCGGTCTGGGGGCTTACCACCTCCTTGGGGCCAAGTACAAAGTTTGAAAAAGGAGGAATGCTCGGCCCCCCTCCTTTGCCATATACAGCCCTGGGGACTACCACCTGCTTGGGACCAGCCTATGGTAATTAAAGGAAGTGGGCCCTGCTACCCCCTCCTGGAACCAATAATGGCCCTGGTGACTGCCACCCCCCAGGGCTGGCTCGTCCTATCTCCCGAGATTCCCACTGTTGAGAGATAGCAGTTTGCTTTTGCTTGCCAGGAGCTGTGACAGCTCCTGCCAAGCAAGAGATAACACTAACTCTGCTTCCAGCAAGCAAAAGCTATCAAACTGCTCCTGTTTGCTGGAAGCAGAGTTTTTATCTGTTTCCCTGCCTGCTGCCATGCGAGCAGGGAAACAGATGAAAGATTGCTCCTGCACGCAGAGAGAAGAATATTTAGCAGCTCCCTGAGTGTGTGAGCAATGCCGTCTTACGCAGGAGAAAGGGAGCTGGCTAGGACCCTGTGGGCCATGAGACGTCCCCCACAGTCCCCATAGTTGCACACTGCCACCAATTTTGGAGACACATTCATGATGCACAGAAATATGATCACGTCTCTACCAAAGTAGCACTTACTTCTTTAAAGTACAAACCATCCTAATGTCTTGCGTATGGCCAAGGTAAAGCAAGCATGTTTTCTCTGCAGTTACACCTTGAAATGTTATCTGTAGTGCTCAATAGAGGTGGTTGCATCCTTGCTCTTTCAAGCACAATATCTTATGTGGTGATACTAGGAGCATGTAAAATGGCCCAGAAGTCCCACCCATTTGGCCCTGCCCCACATACATTAGTGGTATGCAACATCTTACCGCCCTTTTCCGAATGTGGTGGACAGCTTACTAACAACTGGAGAGTGAGAATAGCCAACATATGCGAATAGTAGTGAAGCATCTTAGAGAGAACCAGTCATACACCAAAATGCAGAGGTGTACCGAGCGTATGATGAGTCAGATTTCTCAAATTCTTCATCACCCCTTTTTGTGATTCAAATGGATGAATATAAGTTGATGTTATTTAGAATGCCCTATTCTGCTCCATCTTAAAGACATACAAAGTTTCCTGGGCTTCACTAGTTTTTATAGGTTTTTTTGCCTGCATTTGTCAAACATTGTTACCCCAACCACTCGTTACTCCGTTATATTGTTAGGGGTTCCTTTTGCATGGATTAACAAAGCCAACAAAACATTTTTGACACTGACACAAAATGTACTTCCTTCTCAACTTTGCACCATCCTGATCACAACTTCCATACACTATAGAAGCCGATGCTTTCTGATACGTGGTGAGATAGGTCTTGTCTCAATGATTTCCCAAGATGGGCTACATAAATCCTGTGGCATTCTTTTCCATGAAACTCTTACATGAGAAACTAAATTACAACACAGCTAAAAAATAATTACAACACATCAGAGCAGTGTTTCAGGAATGCAGGCATTACCACCTTGATGCCAGTCACACAAATACCATATATTCCGATGTCAAGAACCTAATGTTTTTTGGGGATCCAGACAAGCAATGGCCCCAAGACCAATTATGCTTTTTTTGTTAACTTGCTTTTGTGATTTCTCATCACCATGTCATCAACAGCACCAAAGCAGATGCTTCGTCCAAAAATGGGAACCCTGAATGTGAAACTTGCGAGGAGTCCACAAGATTGTCAGAACCCAAGATAAACTTAATAATGAATTTTTGGCACTAACCTGAGTTAATCATCCTGGCAGGAGTGATCTGAAGATAGACTGATCACAACCCTTGCCTTTCCACCAAGAGACTGGATAAAAACCACTCACTCAGGCTGAACATGCAGGAATGAGAGAACAACTAATAAACTGTATGACACCGTGTGTTTTCTCAAGTGGCTCTTGACCTCTTTTCAGAATGACATCCTTTCATTTGTGACCTCTGAATTGTAACCAGTGAATCAGCTGAAGAAAACATAAATTCCTTCTTCACTAAATAACTTGAGACATAATTGTTGTTTTTCTCTTTTACAACAAGGTTAATAACTGTGAAACATTATCTAGATATTAGTTAGCCATTATTGCTTTCAAAAACCTTATCTCAATGATAACTTTGAGTCTTTTTCCTGAAATCCTTTTGGTTCAAGTTGGTGCAGCTGCACAATCAATATAACCAGACCCAAGTTCCCAGTTTGTCTAAATATTGTTGTTAGCTTGTTATCTATGTCTTTTATCTTGCTTCACGGTTTGCCTTTAAAATCCTTCACAGCCGCTTCAAAATCTCCTTACCTGAAAGCGCCAATGTTTTACTGCTTGTTTTACTGTTTATGCGTTAGCACTAAAATTTAAAAAAATGTATTTGTACTTATGTTTCTCCATTTGTTATTGCAGGTTCATTCATGTGCCGGAAACACCCGTGTACGGCACAGGAGTGGTGTAGCAAAGCAACCAGGCCTCCTTATCGACTTAAGAAGACAGGTGAGTGAGATACCTTTTTTTACAGGTAAGTGTGAGTTGTTTGTTGTTTCCTGTATGTGGATAATTGGTTTTGCATTTGAGGATGCTTGTCTGCTGTATTCAAGGTCGAGCAGATGCTGGTTTACTGAATGCCAGGTTGCAAGGATGTTGCTTGGATGAGTGCTTGGCTGAGGAACCAAGGATGCTAGTTCCCTTCTGAAAGCTGGATTGCCTAGTAGGGTATGTTGAAGTCAGGCTACCTTTTATAGGGTTGACCCTTCTGGAGAGTTCCTCATAGGTTTCTATGGCTCCATGCTAGTATTTGAGAAAGGGATTCTACATTGTTCCTTATTGATTTCTATGGGCCCATGTTAGTCAATGGAGAAGGGATTCTTGAATGTCCCTCATTAAAGTATGTGAGCTCCAAGTTATCCAATACAGTGCTAGTGGTTTCCTCATTATAGTCTATGTCATTTGTTTCAAGTTGCCACAAATTTCATATCACATCCTGTTATAACAAATGCCAGACCCCCAAGATGTCATGCTCTAGTTATTTCAGTTTTAAGGGAAGCCAAATTAGCTGATGTAATCTCTTCTTGAGGGTGACCGTGACTCAAATATTGTCCAGGAGGGGACTGGTATTGGTTTTATTGACTGTAAAGAACTTCTTGACAATGTCAGTGTAGCCTCTGGTCTTTTGAAATCACCCAAATGGCTGGGGAAACCTAAATATTATATTCACTAAAATGTGTTGTTCAGAAGGGTTTACGTTTCATCCCTACTGAAGAGTTAAATGTGGCATTTGTCATTGTGTCATTCATCACTTTTAGCAAAGCATCCAGATGACCAAAAAACTATAGAGTCCTTTTGACAATGATTTTGGTGGAAACATTTGTCCAAAGGTGCACAAACATTTGTTCAAAACTGTATCATGTGTGCCCACAGCAAACCATTGTCCATTCACCCCACACCATGGCATACCACCAGTATGGAATTTGTTCCAGATGTATCCCTTGGAGGTATGTTTGGGGTTATACTGCTGATCCGTCCACCCCAGTGGTGCAGATACCAAGAAATATATTTTTGTAATCATTGAGATTAGGGCCAAGTACCTCACATCTCTGGGCCTTGGGATCCCCCCACCTTGGAAATCATTCAATCTTTCTTTCCACCCAGGGAATCGGATTGGGGCATTTACTCCTAATCTGCCCACCCTAAGAGGCCAGAAAGCCAACTATGACTCTGGATATTACATGCTTTTTTTAAAACAAACAATGGGGGACTTGAACTTCCTTTCAATCCAACCGGTTGTTAGATTTTGGAGTTACTCCTCATCTCCACATGCCAGGGGGAAAGTTGGAAAGCCCTCTAGATTCAAGGGAGTATTTGTTTTAATCAGTGGGGTCAGGGAACAGTCAATCTTGGCATTGTGCCTAACATCCACACCCTGGAGATCATAATTTATTTACAGCCTCATGGGGTGCCATATAAGGAGGTTTACCCACCTCTGCTGATCCATAGGTCAAACCTATGAAAAAGAAACCCCAACTTCCTCCTATTTTACTTGTGAGAGAGCTGCAGCCTGTGGGTTTAGCATTAGTTGGCACTGAGAAATCCTACCAATCCTGGGCATTTTTAACAACTAGAGTCCTTGGGCAATCCAGTGTGCTCTGGTGTACATGGATCCCAGGATATTTTCCTACACAGAACACGTTACAAACTTTAAAAGTGAGGGCCATATTTCTCATTATTTGATGAAACTCAGCAGGACATCTTGCTGCACTGTGCTACATGGACGCAATCAAGATACAGCACATTTCTGATCTCTGCCTGCACTGGTACACAAACTGTTACCTAGTGCAAATGCAGGCACCTTTGCACCAATGTGCATGGGTGCTTGCATTACAGGCAGGATTGTTTCTGCAGGAATGGATACCTTCCTGCATAAAAACAGTTTGTGTGAGCTTTTTCCTCTTACATAAAAAGGGGAAAGAACAAGGAGAAATAGTTATATTTCTCTTGCTACGCCTCCCTGGGTAGTTGTAGCAATCTAACACATTCCCAGGTCTACCAGTATTGGTAAACCTGGGTATGCTTCAGAATCCAGGAGTGGATGCATGGGAGCGCCCATGCCCCACCCATGGAATGCCTCCCTCTGGGAGAGTAATGCAAGGCAGCGACTTGCATTGCCTTTCATTTCTCCAGATTTACAAAGTCACGCAGGCCACACAAGGTGACCTTGCATGGCATGGTAAATCTCATAATAGGTTTTGCATTGCCCTGCCCTTGATAAATATGTCCCCAAGACTAAAAACACTCATCATCCTCTCACTTCCAGGGGGAAGCTTCAGTATATAGATACACCCTTTGCCGGAAACCAGGGAACCCTACAAAACCTGGCCAATTCTGAAAACTGGAGACCCAGGGGAATCCAGGGTGATGTGGGTTGAATCGCTGTGTGTTTATTTTTCCAGAAAGCCTGGAGAATTTCAAAACTATACTTAAAACACACAAGTCTGTCGGCCCGCCCGCTAGGGTGGTGAACTAGAACGGCGTGCTCAGTGAAAGTTCATTCATTCTTTGGAAGCCCACGCAGCAAGGGTTGGGATCGGGACACTGCCAGGGGGCACGAGGCGTCGCCGGGCAAGTGAACCTTAGCGTGGAGGACTGGCACAGTCAGAGAGGGCACCAACATGCAACTGTTAGGACTCGCAGCCACCCTGCTGCTGTTGCTGGACCTCGCAACGGGAGAGATGACATCAGGCACCGACTGCGCCAAAGGAAAGACGTGGAGCTCAGATCTGGGCAAGTGCATGAACTGTGGTACCTGCAGGGAGGCTCCCAAGAGTGACTTCTGCGGCTCATGCAAAACACACAAGTTCATCTTTATTTTTACTGAAGAGTGGATTCAGTATTCAGACTTAGCATCGGCCGGCAACCAGGGAACCCCACCAACTAATGTTGTGCAGTTAAGATCAAGATACAGCTTCTATGCTCAAACATGAGGCAGAAATGCAGGGCCTGTGATCTTACTGTACCTTGTAGTTTCCGCCCACGCATTATGACGATATACAAACATATTTATATATATGGAAATTAAATGCTAAGAAAAAATATTTTGATTCCCTTATAAATTCCCACCTATTGGAATCTATGAATCTAAGAGTAGTTTTGCTTCTCGGACTGTATTATCAAACGTGC
Source organism: Pleurodeles waltl (assembly GCF_031143425.1). Taxonomy (NCBI): domain Eukaryota; kingdom Metazoa; phylum Chordata; class Amphibia; order Caudata; family Salamandridae; genus Pleurodeles; species Pleurodeles waltl. The sequence goes on along the minus strand of NC_090439.1, from coordinate 88,297,651 downwards.
TCTACTTCCAAATCGTGAAGGTCTGCATCTTCATTTTACGCCTAATTTAATTTACTGGGACGAAATTGCGTAGGCGTACTGTATTTTTCAGAGGCAAGCCTAGCTGGTGAAAACAGTAGGCTAAACAAGAGGTCTCTAAAGCTTTTAAGTCAATGTATGGGTGTGGAGCGAAATCAAATAGGAAACTGAGTTTAACCAGCAGAACAACTCACAGACGGCGTAAAGAAAAAATGCTATTTTTTTGCGAATTAAGGCACAGGTTTGTCTTAAGGTGAAAGCTTTTTGCAACGCTGGTCAATTAACCATGGAGCATGTTTTGTGTAAGCGGATTGAAAGGAGGCATTTTGGAGAAACACGGTTTCTAATGAGTACAAGATGAAGAAGAAGGTCTGTTGAATTTTCATTGACCTTTCTGAAAGGGAGCTTCGTGGCCCTGAAAGCAAATGTAGAACAGCGTGGCTGTATATTTCTTGCCGGCGCGAAAAAGGCTTCAACATCCACAAGACACTGAAATGGAGATTCGCTCCTCATCGCAGCACGCGGTCGTTTTCTCAGTACTTATTGTCTGGGACTAATAGAGCACGTTGCTTTCTACGTGAAAACAGAAACTCTTTGTTTCAGAGCCCATGGATAAAGTATGGAGGTGTTAAAAGCACGTTCTTTTCTTGTGAGAGGGCAGCAGCGAAGAGATCGATCATTGTTTGCATAAATGAAAGACAAAAATTAGGACAAATGGATTATACATATTGAAGGTGAGAGAAAATAGCGAGGAAATGGGACTCGGGGCTATGGCGTACAGAAAAAAACTGCATAATAAAGAATGAAAATAAGAGACTGGACTCCCGCAAGTCTAGTGAGTGACACTGGCTCCTACAGCCCTTGCGGCGTAGGGGGCCTACATCATTTGGGTTCCCTGTTTAGACTTATATCAGGGATATGGGAGTATCATGGGTCCCTCACCAGGGAGCCCCCATCATTTTGGCTTTAAGGCCCTGCACATAGTGCTTAATTTGTCAGAAAAGAAGTGCCAGGGCCGTCGTCAGATGATGACTGCAGCTCGCACCTCCCTTTGCCCCCGTCAGCCAGGACAATTCCAGTACCAACACAACTACTAACCATCACACTCCTCAGCCTCTTCCAAGCCCCCAAACTATGATAATGGCTTGGCCAGCAGGTATTACTCCCTTTAAATGTTTACTTAATTAATAAGAAACTGTGGCAGACTGGCATAAGTACCGGTGTTGGCAAGTAAGTGCCGCTGCTGAGCACCGGAAACCACTGGCTCAAACTGAGCACTGCCTGCATAAGCCCAGTACGTTCCAGCTTAGGGAGCTTTGTGCAAAAAGAACTGAGAAGTAAAGACTAGCTGTATGATGCTTTGCACTTCCCTTGCCTTAGTGCTTGAAATGGAAAAATTGAAGTGCAGGTACTCTGTACCAGAGTACCTGCTCGTTTCTGAGAAGTGCCGGCACTCTCCTATAAAAAGCATTATGTTTTTCTTGAGAAGTGCAGGTACTCTCCCTCTCAAAATAAAAAAAGTGCCGGTACTCAGTACCGGACAGTACTGGCCAATTTAAAGCACTGCCCTGCCTTTAAAATTCACTGGGGCTTCGGTAACTCGGATGGGAACTGAATATTCCTGTTTACAGAATGTTGGGGGAACAACGTTACACTATGTGTTTCCTCTCTGGTTCCCGCATGTCTTTGACCGGTAATACACACTGAGATTTCATCATCTTTCAGGATAATAACAGTATCCAAAAGTTTGTCACTGGTTCAAAAGCACATACTTGTGTTGACGCAGATATGCTAATTAGAAATTATTAATAAACGCTTATGTGTTATGGTTTATAAAAGTTCATAGAGAAATTAATCGTAGAGAAAAATTTGTGTGCATGTTTGAAAATGTGCCCACGGGGAATGTTAGCCACATATATACGAAATTGTACTAAAAGGACTAAAAAAGTGTGAAATAATGAAAATGTATAATAATAATGTAATAGTATGTTGTATTAAGATGTATAACATATGTTTTGCATCATATTGTAGAGTTAACTTAGCCGAAGTTGTGGCCTAGTTGCCAGGCCTCATACAGAAGCTGAATTTCTAGCGCACTGCAGAGAAGCTGGTGCATTGAACTGTCCCTGTACTGCAAACGCTAATAAAATCTGCTTAGCTAGAATTTTCTGCAATGGACTGATGAACAGGAGAGGAGGGAATAGGATATGTAACAAGTTTGGTGTAAGACAGACTTGATTTACTTTCCCAGGACTTGAACAATAGAAGCACTGAATGGAGAAGAAGATGCAACATTTTCGATACCGGATAATAAGGACATCGTACAGTGAACCACCCAACAAATTGGGGATGGGGAAATATTAGAATTCATGGGGGCATATTTACACTCCGTTTGCGCCGATCGTACATCAAACATTTTGACACACAATCAGCGCAAACGTTGCCCCGTATTTAAACTTTGACGCCCGAGCCCGCGGACGACAAAATTCCACAGTGTGCGTCATTTTTTGGATGCGGCAACCCGCCCTGCGTTAATGATATGCAAGGTAGGCGTTCCCGTCCAAAAAATGACTTAAACGCCTGTGCGTCGTATTTATGCTTCCGGGCAAAAATGCTGCACGGCCGGGAGGCGGAGCCAGAAAATGGCGCACAGCCCGGTTTTCATCAAAATTTAACACCTGGGTCACGGCAGGCGTTAAAATGGGGCAAACACATCTGTATTTAATCAGAACACACAGAACAAACAGCAGAGCAGCAGAGCAGCAACAGGGAGCCATGGAGGTCATTCTAATCCAGCATGCACGCAGACGCAGAGCCCAGCAGCAACAACAGCAGCTACAACAACACCAGCAGGGACCCCAAAGGCAGCGCAGAAGGCAGGAGAGGATATTCCGCCCATAAACCACCCTACAGGGCCTCAGGGAACACAACATCATACAGAGGTACCCGTTGAACTGGCAGGCCATTCAGCAGCTGCTGAGAAACATTGAACAGCAGTTGGCCCCCACTTTGGTGGCACCCCACACCATACCAACAGAAACAAAGCTGCTTGCCGTACTCCATATGCTGGCAAGTGGCTCTTTTCAAACAACTGGTGCTCTGGTAGGCGGAATATCACAACCATCATTCTCTGCATTTCTGCCTAAAGTACTGGATGCCATCATTCGCCTGACACCCCGCCCCATCTGCTTCCCTAACACACTGCAGAAGCAGCAGGAAACTAAACAGGGGTTCTACGCAATCAGTGGCTTCCCACACGTCCTTGGTGCAATCGAGTGCACACATGTACGCCTTGTGTCACCTGCTGCAACTGAACACCTCTACCACAACAGGAAGCACACACATTCCATCAACGTACAGGCCATAGTCGATCACCAAGGATTGATCACCAACATCGTGGCTAAATATCCTGGGAGTGTACATTACTCATTCATCTTCCGTCACTGCACCATCAACCAACACTTCCAGGATGGATGGTATGGCAATGGACTACTTGTTGGTAAGTACAAAAACCTACTTATATACACTCTGCACAGCAACCCTCTAGGACAAACAACACATACACCACAACAGCAACATCTAGACAGGAACACACTGAGGTCCTTACATCACTAGCCATGTTTCTTAAGTCACCATTGAACCTGTCACACATTGGATTTTACTGTACAGCCTAATGTGAAGACATTAATGATTGTGGTTTCCGAAATGTCACCTTGCAAATTGTAAGTGTCCCAATGACCTTTACATTAATACATTGCATAAGCCCAAAGGTATGGCATGTCCAGGGTACTTTGATATGGTCGTGTTAACAACACTTACAATTTAAACTCTACATGGAACTATCAACTCACCCCAAGTGAAGACACAAGGACACCTGTATCACAAGTCACAATGCTAGGGAGGGCACACTGCATTGAAAATCCCAAAACATACTGATGAAAAACGGTTAGCAGACAAACACTTGCTCAGCCAAGGAAACAACACAATGCAGATGGTCAAGCCTACAAGTATAGGATGTCACATCAGTACACAAAAGAGTCAAAGACAACACAAGACTACTACTGCCATGAAAGGTCTTTTCAATAGTGCCATCTACATCAACATGATCCCATTCTTTTTCTCTTTCAGCTGATCAGGGGTATGGCATCCAGCCATGGATAATGACACCATTTGGCAACCTGAGTACTGCTGCTGAGCGTGCATACAACGAGGCCCATAAGAGGACACGCAGCATTGTCGAGCGGACCTTCGGCATCCTCAAGTCAAGGTTCCGCTGCCTCAACATCACTGGTGGTAGCCTACTATATTCCCCCGAGATGGTCTGTAGGACCATCCTCACATGTGCAATATTGCACAACATTTGTGTCAAAAGGAACATTCCCCTCCTGGAACCAGACCCATACATGCCTGAAGACGAGGAAGAGGAGGATGCTGCCCTGAAACAGGAGGGGGAACAACCAAACACAGCTGCTGGAGTGCATAGGCGCCAACACATTGTGAACAATTTCTTTTTAATTATTATCACCATCACCACTTAATGAACTATTGTAAATAAACACTGATAACAAACACCACTTCATGGCCTGGCTATTCATTTCTGCACACTTTTAGTTCTAAATATCAGAAGAAGAGTGTCGTCTCATGGAGCATTAATGATATAACAATCAGGACACAGAAAATTCCACTACAAATGTGATGCCTATCATACAACGGTCACATACACACACAATGTAAATGACTGACATCCTGTACAGTTCACCTTTGAAGGGCAATAGCTGAGGACCACACCTATTACACACATACATGTTTGAAACATGGTTCATCACAGTAGATGGCACACAATTAAAACATCATCACTCAACTAGGGGAAAACAGGCCTCATACATCAGGCAGTTGACATGCTTTTGCTTCAGGAACAGGAATGTATGACCAGACTCTTGGCAGCAGTAATTCCAACTACATACAATCTTTGCAAAGACTATCTGTCACTAGAGTTACACATAAGCAGAACATACACAGCACAAGTGCCACACATACGACAAGCATCCAGCACATCACATCCCATCTACATGTCAGCCCTTTTCTAAAAACCTTACACACCCATTTGCCTGGTCAGACCCCACCTGTCTGAAGAGGTCCCTGGAATGCTGATATGTGTACCCTGAGATTCCCTCATCTACACACACACATTCACAAGAGTCATCCAGTGTGCCACACACATTCCTATGCCTACCATTGTCATAGTACCATCTCACTGCATGGAAGTCAGCTCAAATAATACACTGGCTTGGAGTTTTTAAGGCCTGGTATCACCTGTAGATTGATTCCCGTGTGAAAGGTACTGTAGGCCATTTTAAAGCAAATCTCATCCGACAGGACTTGTGAGACACTGATGGAGGCCACACCAGTGATCCCCTCCATGCACACCACCCAAATTTACATGCCCCGTCCCTGTTGATGCCTCCTACAGCATAGATGTTGTCATTTGGGCAATTACACCATTAAGCATTGCTACTAATGTTGCCGTGTAACACTTTATCAGGGTTCATGTGTCACCTTCAAAACAACACAGGACATACACAGTGTGACATGTCAACTGTCTACTGCTCCCTCTGACCAGTCCTAGTCAGACCACTGATCATGTCATTTGTCAAAGAGCTGGCTTCTGATTGACCCAGCATCCTGTCAGCCTGACTGGCATCTGTCCGTGGTTCACCCTAAAGATACCCGGTGGCCACATATGGACCACACTTGCTGTCCAAAACCTCTCTTTCCTCAGAGGCTAATTTGTCATTTGCCTCATCAATGTATACTCAAATACATTGTATTGCATCATCTGACTGTTATTCGTATCATATTTGTTACAGTGCCCTTGAATAGCGAATTCATGCCCCATCCGTTGTCTGGGCCTCATTAATGCCCAAACTACAAAGTGTGACAGTGTACCTGGGCCATAGCCTTTGATTGTGTACGTGGCCTCCAGCACAACCAGCAACTTCAGAGAATGTCCATGAAAAGTCGACACATATGAGGACCCTGACAGTTCACACGCTGAGTAACATTGTTCAAATAATAGAGATGGCTCGTGTGTGGTGAATACCAGCCATTTAATTCTGCACAGAGGCTATGATGTTTCCTGATGCATTTCCATCCACAGAGGCCAACTTGAGTACAAATGTTGCTATGACACATGCCGGATCCAGACATCTGAGACATTCTCTCACTCAGCACACCACGGTTGCCCAGTTGAATGTCTCATTACACATCTTCAGTGACAGCGTGGGACCATCCACGTGTAGGTTACCATCTCCTCAATGACTGTAGTCACATTTAGTTACAAACGATACTCATTAGATACACGATTAGCTGCCACTAACTCATGATGAGACCTGGACGTTACAGTGACAACATACACCTTAGAGGTTGATACTGGATCAACATTGGACCACACACATGTACATGTACCATCCAATCATCAAAATGGTTGCAAGCAGCCTATCACAGTAGTGTCCCAGTTGTAACCTAGCAGGAAGATTGAAACATGCCACTAAACCAGGTAATGCATAAAGGGTCACATACATCAAAAACCTATTTGCTATCATTACATAAGGAACGTTGAGAATTTGCATTTAAATCAATGCTAAATGGTATGTCAGAATTCTCTAAAGAAGTAATAGGGCAAACTTCAAATGGGCAAATGGTATTACAGATTTACAAAAAGAGAATCATACTCAATTTGCATCTATGGGCCTGCTGCCAATGGTTTAGCATTACTGAATTTGGGAAAACCTTTGATAAATTTGCAAGTCAGGAACAGTAAACCCCAGGGTGCTGGGGGCCTAAGTCCCCCTCTGCTGCTCCCCAAATAGACATTTTTTACGCACATGTGAAGCACACACATGCATAAGGGGCAGGTGTGCCCTACATGTCAATAGTGAAACATATTTTAGCTACATTCACTCGTAATTAGCACATGGTTACCCCCAAAAAAGGTTTAGGCGACAATTGCATTACCTAAATGACCTTTTTGCTATTTGGAATAGCTTGATACATGTGCTCACAAATTTGCTAATGAATACATCCTGTAATCTCTTTCATATTTTGAAAGTTGCAATCAGCAATTACCTACATATGTGCGCAATTATGAGTAATATCCATTCTGGCCAATCATTACTATTGCACTGTGATTACCTTCTATACATCCTATAAGGGACATTTGCCATAGCTAACACCAAGGTTTATCACTTAGCACCGTTTGGTCATGCAAAATTCCATTACTCTTTTGGACAAATGAAATACATATTTGTCATAATGCGTCATATTTTCACGCATACAGCTTGTGCATCATGATTTTTGACGCACAGGAGTGCAAATAATGCAGAGTCAAAAAAAAAAATTATAAATAGAAATTATATTTGGCTGCGGCTTAATTTTCACCTCTGGAACTGTAAATTATGCCGCAAACAAATATTATTGACCAATTATTAAAAATATTTTGACTCTGCATTATCTGCACTCCTGTGCGTCAAAAAATATGATGCACAACCTGTATGCATGAAAATATGACGCATAATGGAAAAAAACTGCGGCCATGTTATGCAGGATGTGATGTAATAGGATATCCTGTTTACAGAATCTGTACAGTGGGTGTATTTTTACTTTCACTTTGTAGTCTCTGATTATTCTAGACTGTGTGCCTGTGTGCAAAGTGTTGTCCTGTGAATTTGTGCTTTTGTGTCCAGAGTGCCATCTTACTTGTTGTTTTGTCATCAATATATTGTTGTAGAATACTGTCTGAGTGTGTGTTGTATACATTTGCCCAGTCCTGTGTTGTATTTATTGTCTGTGGGAGTCTGTTGTGGGTACTGTTATATAGGGGATAGTTGGGCTCTTCTATTTGTTAAGTTTTCTTTGTATTTCCTCACTCAAACTTTCCCCATTTCCCCCTTTTCTTTTCTACTACTTTTCCCTCCTTTTTCTGTGCCTAAATGTCTGGTAGGCCACGTCTTTCCAGGATGGGTGAGGAGGAATTGGGGGGATTCATATGGCTGGTTTGCCATTTCCTCCCACTGATGCTGGAGGCTGGGGGTAGGGTGATACAGGGGTATCACACGGAGGCCCGAAAAGTCCGGTGGGGGAAGGTGCGCCATCACTTGGTGCCGTCTGTATGGGAGCCAACGGAATGAGAATCAATTGAAGCACCGCTGGGCTGACCTGATCTCCAGGGAGCAAGATCTGCTGGACCACCTGGGAATCATGATTGGTGGGCCATGTTGGTGAGTACAGATCATGTAAATGTGCACAATTAAAAGCTGTGTAGCGACATGAGATGATTGGTACACAATCTGCCAGATAAGTAGCTGACTGTGTGTAATGCTAGGGAAACATACAGGGTAATTGATGCACTATGTGAAGGATGACAAATGCTAGCAGTCAGGCAGCTCATGTTTTCCACACTTACAGGTTGCTTGTTGCAGAATGTAATGTAGTGCTGCCTTTGTGTCAGACAAGCTACACATTAATGACGCAATCAGGACTCTACAGGTCACAATTGCCAGTGAAGTATGGATGTAGTAACATCATACCTACATATGTTGACGCTATAGCTAGACTGACATTGGAAACCCTACATGATGCTGAAAATGAGTGCTGCCTTCACGTCAATTGATGATAGCAATGTGGCCCAGACATATGTCTCATGTGTGTCTGGTTAGTGTGTAGGGAAAGTGTTCACAGAAGGGCCATGCCTGTTCGTGATAAATGTGCTCCTTCACATTTTATTGATACATGCCAGATCTGAACATGAACCATATTTGTAAAGGAGTCAGGTGCCCTCAACTAACATCTTAGGCAGGTATTTTTTGTTACTTGTGCCAAAAAAATCAGATTAGGGATGGCACTCCAAAGGTATGGACTAGGGTACAAACATCTATGTTTAGTGCCAATCACCATTGTTTGGACACATCAATTTATGAAACTGTAACAACATGAGGTATTGCCAAAGTACCTGGCCCTCTGTACCATGTACCTAACTGTCACAAATGTGTCATTACCACAAAGGCTGTTTGACAGGTCATGCAGTCCTCAAGTAACCAGCTTTTGGATGTCTCTATTGGATGCACATGATGAGATGAATACACACCTATATTGTTGCTGCACACTAATGGAGGTGCATGTTTGCCACCACATGACAGTCAGGGCCACTGCATGTGTGTAGAAGTGTGTGTTACTGTAGCAGGAGACCCATCCTATGTAAATGTTGCCCAGGAATTATTCCATGCAGTATGAGCATGTCTGAAAGTATTTCATTACTCATGTCAGCTTATCACATTTGTTTTTGAAATTGTTTGTCAGTGCACCGATTCTGAGCATATTCTCCCTTGCATGCTTTGCAGGTGGACCTGCACCGTACACAGTGAGAGAGGTGGCTCAGTTTGAGGACCCCGACACCTACAGTGAGTGTTGACATGTGTGGTATGTTTTGTGTTTGCTGGTGATGTGTGATGGACTACTGTATGTTGAACACATTGCAAGGTGTGATGCGCTGCCCAATCATTAGTCTTGTTCCATTAGTGGGATTTCAGTTATCACATTATTTAGAGTTGACCAATGCTTATCCATTTGTCTGATTTTGGGTTTGTAGGCCATTCCTGTAGGGCCCGCTAATGGAACTGGGGTGAGTCATGTGGAATACACTACTTACAATAAGAGTTGCACTGTGACTCGTCTCGGACTGAGTCTGCATGTCAGACTGACATTCTCCCAGATAGCTTCTGCAAATGTCTTGTCTGAAGACTGCTGCTTCCCTATTAACCGATGTACTGAGTACACTGTAGGTTGGATCTTCCGGGAGCATGTACTTCCACAAGTTATAGTAGAAGTGTGTGGGACTAGAGTGCAACAGCCTAGGTGTGCATGCTATTCATGATCATGGGTGTTCTTGCTCCTCTGTGTCTGTTGAAAATGATGCCTCACTGGAAGTATGTGATGTTGCCCTAGGTCTGTACATTTTGACATGTGTGGACCTTGGATAGGACAAGGTTTAGCTGACTCCAATTTGTTGATAGCCCTTACTGGTGGTGTGTGTGTGGAGCCAAAACCATGGTGAGCTTTCTATACACTCCTGGGTGTGCATATCTTTTGGGATTGTTTGTTGTTCTCCCCACCCCTCAAACACAGGCATGGGTTTGAGAATAGGGTACCTAGGACTGAAGCAACCAGTATGTTACACATACTTGTGATTATATGAAATATGGTTTTGAACCTAGTGTACACACTCAGTAATGGCACATGAGTACTATACTAGCAAATCCCATTACAAATTGCAGACCTTGAACTTTGTGATTGTTATCACATACACTGACATATGTAGTCCAAGCAATAGGCGGAGGATGTGCAGCATGATTGTTAGCTGCAACTGTCAGTACTTTGATGACAAGTTATTGCCAGTTGTTACCCATCATGTAGATTTTGTATGTGCTATGTGTGAGATTACCTTTGTAGGCAGGCTTTCCATGTACTTCCTCTGAGACTTTCAATGATCTGTATAGTGATATGAGCTGTTACAAGTATAGTAGATGTATTGTCAGATTGACCACTTGTGCTATTACACACAATGCAGTTCCTATGGTAAATAGTTGCCCTTTGTCTTCACAGCTGCAAACATGACTGTTGCACAGAGGCATAAATTTGAGAGGCGGGCCATGAGGTACCGACACATCCTGCAGGTGCAGTCGGGGTTCCGAAGGATGGCCCGTAAATACCAGTCGGATCGGGCCTCCGGAGCATGGTGGGCTTCACCACAGGGTGGCCCAAGGTTGCCCACTACAGCCACCACTACCACAACCACCAGTTCTCCCCAAGTGGCCCCAACCACAGCGGGGACAGTTGTCCCTGCCTCTGCAGCACACCCAGGCCCCAGCAGTGTGACAGCTGCAGGACAGTCCAGTGGGCTAGGCTCAACACGCCCACAGACCACCTCTGCCGGGACCCAAACAGCAGCAGCACCACCAATCGACCCTGCGGCATTCCTGGCTTTGGAACGCAACATGGAGAAAGTTATAAGGAAGGTGGACAATCTTAGCCAGGATGTCGCCTACATCAAGAAGCGGGTCAGGTCTATCAGGCGGACCATCCGGAGGGCCAACCTCTAGGACTGTTGTATTCAATGGACATAATTCCCTCCCCTCCCTCCTCTTTCCTTGTTATCATGATTAGTGGGCTTGGGGGATTAGTGTTAGGTTAGGATAGGTTGTTAGTTTAGTTAGTGTTAGGGAGGAGGGTGAGGGGTCCTGATTCTTTCTACTTTTCCTTATTAAGTGTGTGTGTGGGTGGGTGGGGGTCAATGTTGGGATTCCTGTTTGTTTTAAAAAATAAAATAAAATTAAAAAATAATAAAAAAAATATATCATTGTTTAGGATAGTATAGTATGTGTGTAGGTTAGTATGTGTTGTCCTGCATGTGTCCTGTCTCATAATGGTGGGTGGGGGGTTGATGTTTAGATCGATTCGTTATATGTGAAGAGTAAGTTTAGCTTAGGTTAGTTAGGGACAGTTGTGGGTAATGAGTAGTCAGGTTAGATTATTGTAGGTATGACTTTTCCCTTAGTGCCTCTGGAGTGATTAGTTTGGAATAAATATATAGATAACCCTTTGCATTATGTGTTAACTGCTACTTGATCATGGCCTTGCCATCAGTGTAGATGATTGTTGTTCTATGACATTTGTGTCCTATGCTACAAACAAAAACAAACTGTGGTGTAAAATGGTAGCTACCCCAGTGCTACCTTGGTAAGTATCCACCATTTGTTAGAACCACCAATCGGAGTTGACATGGATCACAAAGGATTTGTGTTGATGAGTATGTTTTCTACGTCACAAAGTGCGCTTCCAGACTTGGTATTGTGGGGACATTTTTAGGTCAGACTGCAGTGTGATGTTCAGGGACATCTTTGAAGATGAGGTCTTGTTAACACTCTTGTCTTCTTGTCTTCATAACTGACATAGATCATTTGTGCAAAAATTCAGCATGATTACCTATTTGGATGTTTACTCAGAAAGGTTGATTGATGCTGTGTTTTGTAGTGTTTGCTTAGATTAGACTGCATAGTTCAATGTGTTAGTATTGCATGGTGACAACATTTATCAGCCACTATTAGTTGACTTTGATTTCTTTTGATGAATCATTATTCTGTCCAACACAGCATGATGGTGTGGTTTCTCCCTTCATCAGTTATTCTCCTCAGAATGGGCAGGCTATGATGCAATCCTGGCCACTGCACAGACGTATCTGACTACATGATGTCAGGACAGTTGTATTGACAAGCTACATGATTGTCACATATGTGTTATCTACTGCACAGTTGATGTGTCAAATTACACAGAGACATATTTGGTGTGCAAGTGCTATTTATTGATAGGTGCTGTAGTGCAATATGTACATTGTCCATGTTTGCTGAGTCCATTCTAGTGCAATCTTACATGGTGATCCTACAGAAGGGGTGTAGATAATGCTACTGACATGCTGGGGTGAGGTTACAGACAGTGCAGAGGGACAGGAATTGCCGATTAGTAGGAGAGAGACATTAACTGGGCATGCTGACAAGTTATACAGTGGTTAGCAGAACAGTCATTGAGTATAGTTATTGTAAGACTGGCATTTGACAAAACGTAGGACCTTGGTCAAAGTAGGCCATGGTGCAGGAACTAGTGCTTCCGGGTACTCTTCCGTGTGAATGGGATCTGTTCCATGTCTTCTTCTTCTGATGTGTGTGTTGCCTGCTTTGTCTTTGTTGTTGTTGGTTGTGAAGGGGAAACACACACCTCAGTGTTAGAAGACTTGGAGTCAGACATCCCGGTCGGTGCTCCCTGTGAAGGTCTTAAGGGTAGTACTGCAGCAAGGAGGGTCTGCTGGTTTTTGAGAATAGCAGCCACATCACGATGGTAGCCAGCCAGGTCGGCCCTGAGGGAGTCATAATTGCATTTGTGCATGCAGTGGAATGTTTGGGGTGCGAGGTGTTGTGGCAACTACCTTACAGCAGTAGTGAATTCCTTGACAGTTTCTTGTAGTCCTTGCAGTATGGATGTTAGGCTTGCATAGCTGCTGCCTGGTCTGCAGATGACATCATGCACGAGCGCACCCCCTCAAGGCTGGCTGCCATAGTTTGCATCCCCACCCGCACCTCCTTGGCCAGCTCCTGCTGTACTCCAACTACAGTTCTTTCAAAGCTGGTGCCAGTGTCGTCAGAGTCCTCAGCTCTATTGGAGCTGGCAGGTCTTGCAATTGGGGTGGTGGGTGGTTCCTCTGCGCTGGCTGCTTGTTCTGTGCTCCTCCTTGTGACTGAAGGTGGGGTCTGGAGGGTTTCAAGGACCTTTTGGATGGTCTCCTGGGGAATGTTTATGGGCTCGTCATCCATGTCATCAGGGAATTCTGGGACAGGCATATCGGCAGGAGATGCGTCTTCCTCTGCAATGAAACAGGGTACAATTAGTGTGTCTGTGTTGTGACAAATTTGACGTGACGTCCCTGCCTTTTGATGAATTCACTTTGTGATCTTGTTTTGTATTGATATCTGCTGTCCTTCAGATGGGCATTCTTCCAGGCCTATGGCCCACCTGTGTGTCACATGTATCTTATTGAGTTATCAGACTTGTCAGCCTCATCGCCTCTAGGTGTAAATAGAGAATAGCCAGCTTTTTGTCCTACTCGACCCTCCGTGTATATCCATTCTCATGGTGAGACCTTTCACTGGCTGTGGGTGTTCTGATGGTCCTGGCAGCACACTTGACTCTCAGGACCTGCCCCAATCCCTGAGCGTTCACATTGACTTCATTGTAATTGACATGTAGCATATCCTATGCATGGCAATGTTATGATGTGATATGGATGTTGATATTGTTAATGTGTCCTGCTGATGTTGGGTAATGTGTGTTACATTGGATTGCCCTGATAGTCGTATCAGTGTCCTATTTCCCCCTCTGACTGTGCAGGTGTATTTCAGTGACCAGTTGCATTTGTCCCCTCCTCAATGCTGTTGTCTGAGCAGTATGACATTTGTGATGTTGCCTTGTTTGCCAGGTACGGGAAGGACCCTGACATATGCAGCATGGGTTTGTCCTTAGTGCTGTGTCACTCCTATTGTTGTTTACATTGGCTGATGTTTGTGACACCTATGGGCATTGACATTTGCGTGTACTGGGGCCTTTGTCTTGTTTCAGGAGATTGTTGCAGATGTCATCCTCACCCCCTAATTTAGGTAGGTATGTTCCATGGGGAGGTTACTGCCATTGGCTACTATAGCTGCACACAGATCAAAGGTGGTAGTGGCAACTGTTGTTGCAGTTACATTGCAGTTGTCGTTTTGGCTAGAGGATTGCTAATAGGGTCCTAGTTACTGTAGGAGATATGTTGGCTGACGAGTGCCAGGATGTAAGTTTGACGAAGTGGCCTTCCCTCCTGTCGAGGCTTTCCCTTTGCTCCATTGTTGGCATGACAGCATGCCCCCATGGGACTGTTGTTGGTGTAGTGTAATGTTGTGCCCCAGCTTATGTTTGTGCAGGCCATGCCCCCCTGCAGTACCCCTTTACCCATGCCACTCCATGTATATGATGACTTACATGCAATGTGTAGTAGGTATTTCCCCCCCTGCTTACAGTCAACATTATTGTATATTAATTCCCCATGCGACTTACCCTGCATATGTGTTGTCTCGTGGAAGTCTGCGCTGTCCTGTCCTTGAATCCCTGTGACGATCTCCTCAGGGATGACGGCTGCAACCATCTCCTCCATGTGGTCCAGGGCCTCCTGGTGTGCTGGACTCCCCCCTCCAGTCTGCAGTGCTGCCTTCCTGTTCCTGGCTATCTTTTCCTTGGTCCTGCGTTTGCAGTCATTCCAGCGTTTCTTACACTCGGTGACTGTCCTGCGTACTTCAGCCACACTGTTAATCTTGTCAACAATTTGTTGCCATATGGCCTGTCTCCTACTGATTGGCAACTTAGAGGTGATAAACAGTTGGTGCTGGTGTTCTGTTACCTCTTTAACCAGGATTTCCTGCTCCTCTGCACTGAAGCGACACTTTCTTTTCTTTCTATAAATGTCCTGGTTCTTGTATGGATCGTCCTGGCTGGTTCCTGGTCTGCTGTCATCTTCCTGGGGTCTGGAGTGGCATCTGGCATCCATTTTGGCTCTCCTCTGGTGCACTTGCAGTGTTCGCGAGTATTTTTTACGCTATTGTGTCAAAAAACAGCGCATATCCGGGTTGCGGTGTCGTAAATCGACCCACAGTCATTTCCGCCGCGTTAACATCGTTTTCCTTTATGACTTGACGCCGCGGTGTGCATCAAAAATAATGACTCCCACCTGTTGATTGCGCCACCGTGTGCCAAAGTTTAAATTTGACGCCCGCACGGTGCTACGAAATGGCGTTAGCCGGCGGTAAATTTTTGTACGCAAAACTGCGGCGGCGTAGTTTTGCGTTAAAAAGTATAAATATGGCACATAGATTTGTAAAATTAATTTTATAGGTTAGAGTCAGAACTGCCGATTGACTGACCAATTAGGAATTCGGGGGATGGACTGAAAAACTCTAAGAAAAAGTCATGACAAGGTGCTAAAACTTCTGATGTGAGGGGAGAATTGATGATGCCAGAAGACGCGATTTGAGATTATGTCTTTGGGCTCATGCTCTTGAGACTGACTTTGTTGCTTATCCATTCCATGGATAGGTAGCTACGACAATGTGACTGATTAACTTTTTGTGCCTTTCTTTCTAGGTACCAACTCCAAATTCATGTTTCTATATTGTTTTCACATGTAGTCCCACATGCTAGTGCTAATGTGGGTTAGGTAAGGATTCTTTGGGTGACTCTGACAGTAACAAATGATTGACGGACTGATTGCTGAACTCTGCTATTAATGCTGTTATATTCATCTTTATTGGCTTTTGTAGAAGCATTTGAGCATATGTTTTCTCAAGTTCTGATTAGATTATGTTATTAGTGGTCATTAATGAACTAATTCTGAGCTGATTGAATAAAGTTTGAATTAACCTTATAACTTAGTATTGTAACTAATAGGGAAATAAAATTGATAAACGTATAATTGAGTTGTGGTTATTCATGAAATGTTGATATATTGTCTCATGCCTAATGATTCTCTTAGTGGTTGTTGATTGATTACATTGATAATTGATGTTCATCGATTACTACATGGCTAGGATACTCCATGCAATCCAAAAGGTTCATCGGCCTATTTGCGTCCCCTTGTAAGTTTACTTACTAAGGACCAGGCGTGCTAGCACTTGTTTAAGTGGTTGACAAACAGTAGTAAGAAGCACTTCAGTAGCACAAAAAAGTACACACAGGTTTGCTGAAGAGCAACTGCTTGACTGCCAAGTCAAGGAGGTTGGTTAACATTAAGATGGAGGAGAGAGTTGGTGGGATGGCCATAAGTGGCAAAATATCATAGGACGGATGAGGTGCAGGAAATGGCTTACAATATAGTCTAGAGTGACAATTGGGAGGCTAGCAACTTTGGTAGTGGGTTGGAGTACCAGGCAGAGTGTGCTCCTTTAAATGGAGTGCGAACGGGCAGCTCCTTAGATAGTGCTGGATGTACAGTAAAGTGGTTTTGGCTCTGAGAGCCGCTGGTAGCGAGTCCCATAGGGGACTGGCAGCTCCAGAAAATGCTTGATGCTAGGCGTGCACTGCTTTGAGACCTAGTCTACTCTGACATTCCACTAGGGCTCCTATAACTATTCAGTTATTGTCTCTTTGAGCTATCCACTCATACTACTTCATAGTCAAGGGAATTCTGCACACCACTGCTGTATAGATATTTACAACAGAGTGGGCCTTGCATGTTGCTCCCTTCCTACTTTCTCAGAACAAATCCTCAACTCTGGAGCATTTTTGCTGATATGTACAGGTCGATAAAAGTATGATCTAAAGTTTCCAGTGAGGAAATGAACTCCACAAAAACCTAGATGGCCAAGCTGGCAGTGCAAATTTGCAAAGGTCATTTCAATTAACACAGCTATTCTGAGTCCACAAAAACCCTGCCTCCAGTTCATTTGGCCTGATTTATCAATCCAGTGACCATGAATCAGTGGAAGCCATGGAGCTGCAGAAAGAGCTCCAGGATTAAATTGGCAATGAGTCTCTACTGTTGCTACATGTGAAATAACGGTAACCCAATCTCTGCCCATCGAGCCCCCCCTAGTGACGCTGAAGATTTGCCCCTTCACTTATTAGGGTTTCATGCACTGGCTGTGGCTGATCACCCTGATTCTTAAAATGTTGAAAAAGTCTCCCAACTGGCACAGTTCTCAAGATGACATTTTGCAGTCACAGATGGTCCATAACCCAGAATTCCAAGACTTGATCTTAACTGTATGAGTCTTTGAGACCCGTGATTTCCCATACTGTAGTTGCTCCCTGTAGGAGGCTGGCCTGGCTTGTAGTGGGTACCAAGGGGTACTTACACCTTGCACCAGGTCCAGGTATCCCTTATTAGTGTAGAGGGGTGTCTAGCAGCTTAGGCTGATAGAAAAGGTAGCTTAGCAGAGCAGCTTAGGCTGAACTAGGATACGAGTGAAGCTCCTACAGTACCACTAGTGTCATACGCACAATATCATAAGAAAACACAATACACAGATATACTAAAAATAAAGGTACTTTATTTTTATGACAATATGCCAAAGTATCTCAGTGAGTACCCTCAGTATGAGGATAGCAAATATACACAAGATATATATACACAATACCAAAATATGCAGTAATAGCAATAGAAAACAATGCAAACAATGTATAGTCACAATAGAATGCAATGGGGGCACATAGGGAGAGGGGCAACACAAACTATATAGTCTAGAAGTGGAATGCGAACCACGAATGGACCCCAAGCCTATGTGACCTTGTAGAGGGTCGCTGGGACTGTAAGAAAACAGTGAGGGTTAGAAAAATAGCCCACCCCAAGACCCTGAAAAGTGGGTGCAAAGTGCACCTAAGTTCCCCAAAGAGCACAGAAGTCGTGATAGGGGAATTCTGCAAGAAAGACCAACACCAGCAATGCAACAATGATGGATTTCCAGACGAGAGTACCTGTGGAACAAGGGGACCAAGTCCAAGAGTCACAATCAAGTCGGGAGTGGGCAGATGCCCAGTAAATGCCAGCTGTGGGTGCAAAGAAGCTGCCACCGGATGGTAGAAGCTGTGGATTCTGCAAAAACGACAAGGGCTAGAAACTTCTTCTTTGGAGGATGGATGTCCCACATCACAAAGAAGCTTGCAGAGGTGTTTTCGTGCAGAAAGACTGCAAACAATCCTTGCTAGCTGCAAGGGTCGCGGTTAGGGTTTTTGGATGCTGCTGTGGCCCAGGAGGGACCAGGATGTCGCCAATTGTGTGAGGAGACAGAGGGGGTACCCAGCAAGACAAGGAGCCCACTCAAAAGCAAGCAGCACCCGCAGAAGTGCCAGAACAGGCACTACAAAGTGGAGTGAACCGGAGCTCACCTAAAGTCACAAAGGAAGGTCCCACGACGCCGGAGGACAACTCAGGAGGTCGTGCACTGCAGGTTAGAGTGCCGGGGACCCAGGCTTGGCTGTGCACAAAGGAAATCCTGGAAGAGTGCACAGGAGCCGGAATAGCTGCAAAACACGCGGTTCCCAGCAATGCAGTCTAGCGTGGGGAGGCAAGGACTTACCTCCACCAAACTTGGACTGAAGAGCCACTGGACTGTGGGAGTCACTTGGACAGAGTTGCTGAGTTCAAGGGACCTCGCTCGTCGTGCTGAGAGGAGACCCAGAGGACCGGTGATGCAGTTCTTTGGTGCCTGCGGTTGCAGGGGGAAGATTCCGTCGACCCACGGGAGATTTCTTCTGAGCTTCTAGTGCAGAGAGGAGGCAGACTACCCCCACAGCATGCACCACCAGGAAAACAGTCGAGAAGGCGGCAGGATCAGCGTTACAAGGTCGCAGTAGTCGTCTTTGCTACTTTGTTGCAGTTTTGCAGGCTTCCAACGCGGTCAGCAGTCAATTCCTTGGCAGAAGGTGAAGAGAGAGATGCAGAGGACCTCTGATGAGCTCTTGCATTCGTTATCTAAAGAATTCCCCAAAGCAGAGACCCTAAATAGCCAGAAAAGGAGGTTTGGCTACCTAGGAGAGAGGATAGGCTAGCAACACCTGGAGGAGCCTATCAGAAGGAGTCTCTGACGTCACCTGCTGGCCCTGGCCACTCAGAGCAGTCCAGTGTGCCAGCAGCACCTCTGTTTCCAAGATGGCAGAGGTCTGGAGCACACTGGAGGAGCTCTGGGCACCTCCCAGGGGAGGTGCAGGTCAGGGGAGTGGTCACTCCGCTTTCCTTTGTCCAGTTTCGTGCCAGAGCATGGCTGGGGGATCCCTGGACCGGTGTACACTGGCTTATGCAGAGATGGGCACCATCGGTGCCCATCAAAGCATTTCCAGAGGCTGGGGTGGCTACTCCTCCCCAGCCCTGACACCTTTTTCCAAAGGGAGAGGGTGTAACACCCTCTCTCTGAGGAAGTCCTTTGTTCTGCCTTCCTGGGCCAAGCCTGGCTGGGCCCCAGGAGGGCAGAAACCTGTCTGAGGGGTTGGCAGCAGCAGCAGCTGCAGTGAACCCCCGGGAAAGGTAGTTTGGCAGTACCCGGGTCTGAGCTAGAGACTCAGGGGATCATGGAATTGTCTCCCCAATGCCAAAATGGCATTGGGGTGACAATTCCATGATCTTAGACATGTTACATGACAATGTTCGGAGATACCATTGTGACGCTATACATATGTCGTGACATATGTATAGTGCACGCGTGTAATGGTGTCCCCGCACTCACAAAGTCCGGGGAATTTGCCTTGAACAATGTGGGGGCACCTTGGCTAGTGCCAGGGTGCCCACACACTAAGTAACTTAGCACCCAACCTTTACCAGGTAAAGGTTAGACATATAGATGACTTATAAGTTACTTAAGTGCAGTGGTAAATGGCTGTTAAATAACATGGACGTTATTTCACTCAGGCTGCAATGGCAGGCCTGTGTAAGAATTGTCAGAGCTCCCTATGGGTGGCAAAAGAAATGCTGCAGCCCATAGGGATCTCCTGGAACCCCAATACCCTGGGTACCTTAGTACCATATACTAGGGAATTATAAGGGTGTTCCAGTATGCCAATATAAATTGGTGAAATTGGTCACTAGCCTGTTAGTGACAATTTGGAAAGAAATGAGAGAGCATAACCACTGAGGTTCTGGATAGCAGAGCCTCAGTGAGACAGTTAGTCATAACACAGGTAACACATACAGGGCATACTTATGAGCACTGGGGCCCTGGCTGGCAGGGTCCCAGTGACACATACAACTAAAACAACATATATACAGTGAAATATGGGGGTAACATGCCTGCCAAGATGGTACTTTCCTACACTCCCCAAATTGGTTTCCTCACCACCTGAAATATTTGCTCCAGGCAAAAAAAAAATTGATGTACCTCAGGTAACTCCACAGTGGGTAATAACTGAAAATTGCTTTTACCTCCCTTTCACTTAATTTGAAATACTGGGGACACCAGGTGGTCCTTAACTGCTCTAATCCTGAACTGTGTCACTAAAGAACAGCAAAATTCCAAATTGTGTTTGTCTGGTGGGACTGGTCTTTTGAATTAAAGTGACGTTTGGACTTTCCAAATGGAAACCTAGGTGAAAGGTCTAAAACCTTCTGAAATATTAAGATGTATGCCCAGAATCATTAAGAAAAAAGGGCAGACAAATCATACCCAA
Organism: Pleurodeles waltl; assembly: GCF_031143425.1. Lineage (NCBI taxonomy): Eukaryota > Metazoa > Chordata > Amphibia > Caudata > Salamandridae > Pleurodeles > Pleurodeles waltl. The sequence continues at coordinate 88,276,852 of NC_090439.1, read as the reverse complement.
CTTGGCTCTTTGGCCTAGATTTTCTAATGCTTTGTGCTAGGTTTGTGTTACTTTTGTAACACAAACTCAAAGCAAAATGTTATCCTAGGATTTACTATCCAATGCAAATAAGAATTTGTGTTGGATTGTTTCCCGAAGTAACACAAAGATACGCAATGTGCTGCTTCAAGTTACTTTGTGTGAAAGGGTGTTCCATGGGTGGCGCATGGGCATTCCTTTGCAACTACTTGTGGTTTTTGATGCAAATCCCTATTTACAATAATTAATCAAAAGGGATTTGCACCAAAATCTTACAGCGCCTTGAGGCAGGTGTATCCACAAGAATCATTTGTATTTCTTCTTCTTCTCTTTTTCCCTTGTGTGCGTGTGTGCTGCATTATACAGCACGCATACAAAGCAAGGAAAGTGTTAAAGGATTGTTTTGTACTACAATGGTCCCCTTCCAGTACAAACACTATTCTTTTCAGAACTCACAAACCCTTACATTATGGCGCAAGGCCGTGTGTGTGGGTGCATGACAGCCTAAAGGGCACTTGTACAGGATAGAGCAGAACAGCACCATATCTTAGTGGAGCTGTTCTATTTCCTCCCTTACACACAATGCAACACAGCAACTGTTGTGGCTATGCTGCCTTGTACCTTTGTTTCTTTCTCTCTAGCACCTAGGCCTCAAAGAATTAATGAACATTACAAAAATATCCTGGAAACTAACTATTCAAATCTAAAACTATAGACTTATACTGGTGCAAATGGCTTTATAACAGAACCATATGAGTTTCTCCTCTACTTGCAAATGCTATATTTTTCTAACAAGTACTAAAATGTCGTAAGCCCATTTCAAATTATATATCAACTCCAGAAAGTCCAGGTATCTTCTATTTCTTTCTGTGTATTGCATATGTGTCTGGCCCATTTTATTTACTTGCAATCATGAATCCTATTAATCTTTTGTTTATACTAGTGGCTAGACGTTGAGGTATTGCCAGATAATTTTTGTTAGGTTCTAACCATTACCTCATAGACTAAACAGTGATGGTTCCACTGCACTACACCTAAATTGTCCGGTCCCCAAAAGGAGTATCTTGGTTATCCAATTGGAATGGGTGGGACGCAGGTTTTCTGCATTTATCTCTTTGTGAGAGGCTCTGAGAAAAGAACAACCACCTCCAGAAACCACATTTTTGGTGAAGGTTGCAACATGTGTTACAGAGAGGTTGCACTCTGGAAAATAGTGTCTGGTATCACCAGGAGGAAAATCCCAAAACATTGTGAGGTCCTGGATCCTAATTGTAGGAAAGCTCTTGACATGTTTGATTTGGGGATGATCCGACCTGGACCCAATGTGTAGCTGGCAAGACAGGAACAGAGGTAGAGTTTGCAAGGCTGTGGCAGGAGTTGGTAGTCCTGGAGGTGGGAGAATTGGATCTGAAGCTAGGCATTGCTGGGCAGCAGTTGAGCTGGCAGGACTTGCGCTTAACTGGAGCAGGAACAAATAGTCCAGCAGGAGGAACAAGATGTTTGACTTATGACAGACAAGTATATTCTTTATACGCTGTTAAAGCATGAATCATGTGAGAGGACGAGGTTGTTCTTCCCAAGTAATCCCATGTGAATCTGATTTAGAGCCGGATTTGTAGTACCATTATGGCCTTTGGAGATCGCAATATGGCAGATGAGATATCCATCACGTTTTGATGGTGTAACCCTTCTGCCAAACTCTAAATCAGGCCCTTTATGTGTTTGCTTTCAACTCTGGTTTAGCACTAAAGTCAAGCAGCAATATATTCAATTGCAAACTCAATTATTTTTTCAAAGTCATAGATTTCAGATAGCAAAGTAGGAAAACCTCAATCTTAAATATGTTGCTATAACAATTTCTTACTCACATGGTACTCCTTTTTCTCTTATGCATGGGTGTATTCAGCAATGCTACTAAGCAAAGCACCAAAAGGAAACACACGCTCAAGAACAGTGGTCAGTGATCCCTCTTGAAACTGTAGTAAAATGAAGGTTCAATTATCCTCTTCCATGGGGCTATTAAGCCTGACATATATCAAACACCTGAACCCTTTCCTTTCCACCCTTATGCGTTCTATTAACATGACACCTCAGAGCATATAGCAACATTAGCATGGGACTCTATGTTTGTTGTCTGTAAATGAGACAAACTATCTTCTTCTGTTGTGGAGATAGCACACAAGAAGCACATTTACTTGTTATCAGCTGGCATATACCTTCTTAAACGTTTGCTAGGCTATCAAAGTTAAGTGGCATATTTACTAAACCTCCAGGCAATGCGGCACAGCAAGGAAACTTGCTGAGCTGCATTATGTGAAAGTGAGGGAGTAGAAATGCTCCATATTTACAAAGATATGGAGCATTTCTGCTGTCTTCTTGTACTGGCACATCTCAGGCAGCCATATGGAGAACTTCCGCTGTCTACTTGTGCTGGCGCACTTCCGGCAGCTTAGCACCAACACAGGCAAACGCCCACTGTAGTGTAAGGGGGCCTGAATTACGGGCAGGATTGTTTTTGTGCATACCAGGAAAGGGATACCTTCCTGCACGAAAACAATCCACAGAGGCAGAATGCACCACACAGAGAAAGATGAAATAATGATGAGAAATAAAGATGTTTCTCCTCATTATGCCTCACTGGGGAAGGTGTCACATTCCCAGGGTAAGTAGCTTTAGGAAATTTTGAAAGTGCCAAAACCCATGGGTGGATGCATGGGACTACCCATGCTCAACTTGTGGAATGCCCTCCAGCTGGAATTGTAACCTAATGCAGCACAAAGAGCTGCGTTAGATTTCTTTACAAAGCCATGCAAGGCGGTGCAAATCACCCCTTGCAAGACTTTGTAAATCTGAATTAAGCCTTTGCGTTGCCATGCATCAGCTTAAGGGACAGAATGACAATGCAAAGGCTTAATAAATCTGAGCCTTAGTTCAAAATCCATGCCCAAGAATATTGGCAATCAATGTTCTGCGACTGCAGAAAAATAAATATGCTACATGCTCAGATTCAGGAGGGAGCGCTTTATATATGCAGCATTACCCTTGCTTAAATCAAATCAGTATTTTTGTACTACTACACCTTGTGATTTAAGCCGGGTACCAGTTCCATCAGAACCTCATTCAGCGTGAGTAACTTTGGGCAAGAGTCTCACTTCTCACACAAGAGAAGAAGTTGTCACCTGCTGCAGAGATCTTAACGGAGCGAGCCTTTTCAAATGTGGTAGAAGACAGAGGAGTTAGCCAAGAAAACATATGCAGCCAAGCACTGAGAATTAGCTCCGCAGATCACACTTAAATCCACATCTAAGGATCGATACTCTGATTACCTCTGATTAACAAATCTGTTAAAAATAAGCTATTGCTATAAACCAAAAGATGTGCTTGATTATTTTCCGGGTGCACAATTTTAGTTTTTAGGTTTATCTAAAATTCTTTTGCCTACTTAAAGTATGTAAACTGGATAGGCAATCATGAGAATAATTTTATCTACTCTGGAGCTAACCACGTGCCTAAAAGGCTATTGTAATTTTCACGGACCTTTAATTTCTTAAGTGTTTGATGAAGATAACTCAGTAGTTCCAAGAAAACATTGAAGCACCTGAAGCACACCCCAAAACCCATAACTCAAAGATGCATTGAGGATACCAAAATCATTGGAAGATGGCGTGCAATTGGCACAATATATTACACAACATTTAAGTCAATGGATGTATAATGTACTGGTTACTCTTGCCTAGGGTGCTTACAGTGAGGACACTGAGTGAATTTCAGGGACCCAGTAGAGACTCACCCTATCCACAGTTCAGGAGCCAAAGACTGACAAGTGAAAGGTTGGCACATTGTAGCTGACACATTAGTGTAGCATAATTCAGGAGCATGAATCCCTTTGAAAACTAGTTGAGAATAACAATTTCACTACTGTGGGTATCCCCAAGAACCGGGACACTCACTAAAGAAGCGTACACTTATAGTTACCATTTAGGTGATATCAAACTTGCAACTAACAACTTGGAAGCTATACATTGTAGCGAGGCACATTTCGCCAGCACCAGGCCTAAAAGATGAATAGCACTCAAGGGGCTTTGGGAGAAAAAGAAAGCAAAACAGTTACTGAGTAAAATTGTGAAATATAGGAACATTAGATGTAAGAAATAAACTGCGTTTGGTGCTTAGGCCTGGTTCTATTGCATTTTAATTGTTCATGATCATGTAGGGCTTTGAGGATTGTTTGGATTTACCAATACATTCATTGTATAACTGTGACTAGTGTTCCCATCGGTCTCAAATAAAGACAATAGATGTACCCACGAAATCACAAGGGGATTGCATGACTTCTTAAGTCCAATTTCTCTGCCAATTACTTGGGCCCATATTTATAATTTTTATGAGCTGCATTTGCGTAATTTTTTGATGCATAAGTGGCGCAAACGTACAAAATGCAATAATATTTTGTGTTTGCGCTGCTTTTGTGTCAAAACATGACGCAAATGCGGCGCAAAAAAGTATAAATATGGGCCTTAATCATGAACCACCAACACATCTCAAGATGGTGGAAGAGGAGTTAAGAGTTCATATTTAAAGGCAAGGTCAGACTCACCTGCAAGTCTAGTCATTTTGGTGTCACTCTAGGCCTTTAAATAGCCCTCTCACGTTGTAGATGGTCCTGTTATTGATCCAGGTGAGGTACACCGCAAATACCCATAACTGTTGGGTGGGCGCTTCCTATGACACATCTGTTATACATTTATTAGTAAAGTGGCCTTCACTTCAACTCCACCTGGTAACGGTAGCTCCCTTCATTCCCTGGCTGTCGAACCCTACATAATTCAAGTAGAGGACACATCTCCATACGTTTTATCTGATACATGGCCTAATCACCACCTCAAAGAGAATAGCAATGGAAGTACTATTGCTTACAAATCATTCTTTGTGCAGCTGCTGCTAAGCTTCCTGCAGTGGACCAAAAACTACCAGCTACAGTGGCTGTTCTAAGGACAGATAAGTTAGAAGTTGCTTAACCACACCAATGCAATGGAACCTAATTTGTGCTACAAACAGAATATCTGCAAGGAGGATTTAGTTCATGCAGAAATTCTGGGGCATATTTACAAGTCCCTAGCGCCACCTCGTGCCACCCTGGCGTAATTGTTTTTTATGCTAAGAAGGCATTAAGGAGACCATTCTCCCGCACCTTATGTTTACATTCCTCATTTGTAAACCATTGGGCCACACTATGCCTGCGCCAGGCATAGGATATGCAAGGGGGGGTTCTTTCTGACGCTGGGAGACTGGAAAATACCACAGTAAAATTTACAACATTTCACTGTGCCATTTTTTCCAATCATTTTTAATGCCTGCTCAGAGCAGGTGTTAAAATTACACACCAATTTTAATCAATAGGCCTCCCTGTGCTGTCCTGCAATGTGTCAAGATTTTTGATGCTAGTGCAGCATAGTTCCAAAATAGCATAAAAAATGTTGATGCCATTGTCCTAACGACCACCGTGGTGCACCATATTTTAAATACGGTGTAACCATGGGGTTGCTAGGTGGGGAAGGGGCGATGTAAGAAAAGTGGCGCATCTGTGCCAATGCGCCACTTTCTTGTAAATATGACCCTCTGTTTCCATTTATAAATTAACTTAGTACATAGCAGATTTGTGGGGGAGTGCAGGACACACCACAAGTAAGGAGAACAGAATGTCATTTAACAAAAGGTTCTGAAGACTCTTCCTATTGGTGTGTGATAAAAGGCTTATATCTTGGTATCTTAAAGAAAAGTAGCTTATTTCAACTTTCATTCCCTCCTTAGACTCCCTTTCTACCTTTGTATGGTTGTTCAGTTAGTGTACATCCTTGCCAAGTATTCCCTCATATAGTACTGATGGAGCAAGATAGAATTGCACTGAACACCTAAAGCGGTCTACAGCAGACAGGATAAGTCATAAAATGTTAAACAAAAAAGAGGAAAGAAATGCATCTCAAAAAGTAAAGGGAATTCGATCTGAGTAACACAATATATGATACAAACTGAGAGCCCTAGCTATACAAATTCCTCATGCCTAAAGCTGCTTTTCTCCTGGTATACACCAAGCATAGAACCATTATCCCAAACCAGCAGTTGGGCCATAATTCCTTGAGTGCCATTCTGTGAAGATGGTGCACATGAACACAAGAGCTCGATACTGCATTGATCTGTGACTTCTGGAAAAACCCAAAAGAATTAGCTCAAATAATTTTAAATATAGGCAGCCCTAAACAAAGAGGTCGCACAATGGTATAGTAGTGGACTGTTGTGTTCCTGATTACCAGTGTTAGACATGACAGCCTTAGGGTGGTCATCCTCAACTTTTTGCCTACCTCCCTCCACTGTTTGACACTCTCTCCCCTTAAAACTTGGTAACATTGGCTCATAGCCAATTGGCTTATTTGATTTACTTATAAGTCCCTAGTAAAGTGCACTACATGTGCCCAGGGCCTGTAGATTAAATGCTACTAGTGGGCCTGCAGCACTGATTGTGCCTCCCACACAAGTAGCCCCTTAACCATGTCTCAGGCCTGCCATTGCAAGGCCTGTGTGAGCAGTTTCATTGTCAATTCGACTTGGCATTTAAAAGTACATGCCAAGCCTTAAACTCCCCTTTTCCTACCTATAAGTCACCCCTATGCTAGGCCCTAGGTAACCCATAGGGCAGGGTGCTATGTAGATGAAAGGCAGGACATATACCTGTGTAGTTTATATGTATTGGTAGTGTAAAGCTCTTATATTATTTTTTCACTGCTGTGAGGCCTGCTCCTTCATAGACTAACAGTAGGGCTACCCTCATATACTGTTTGAGTGGTAGATCCTGATCTGAAAGGAGTAACAGGGTCATATTTAGTATGTCCAGAATGGTAATACAAAATCCTGATGACTGGTGAAGTTGGATTTAATATTACTATTTTAGAAATGCCACTTTTAGAAAGTTAGCATTTCTCTGCCCATAAATCCTTCTGTGCCTTACAATCTGCGTCTGGCTGGGTTAGTTGACAGCTCCCTTGCGCATTTCACTCTGACAACCCCAAACACAGGATGCTCAGTCACACCTGCACACATCTACATACTGAATGGGTCTTCCTGGGCTGGGAGGATGGAGGGCCTGACACTTATATGTCAAAGGACAGTGGACTGCCAAACCCCGTAATGGGACCCTGGCAGACAGGATGGAACTGAAAGGGGACCTTGTGCACTTCTAAGCCACTCTTTGAAGTCTCCCCTACCTCAAAGGCACATTTGGGTATTGAAACTGGGTCTCTGATCCTACCAACTCAGACACTTCTTTACAAGGTACCTCCTGGGAAAGAAACTCTGAACCAGAACCTGCAACCTGCTAAGAGAAGTTGCCTAGCTGCCCAAAGGACTCACCTGACTGCTTTGCTGTAAAGGACTGCTGCCTTGCTGTCGCCCTGCTGCCTTGCTGCCCTCTGGCTCTGCTGAGAAATGCTCTCCAAGGGCTTGGATAGAGCTTGCCTTAGGTTGATGAAGTCACAGGGCCAAAATGACTTCACCTTCTGCAAAGAAATCCTTGTGCGCTAAACATTGGCCCCCAGCCTGCTGGAAACAATGCACATCCTGCACCGTGATGAGAAAATGGCCACACAGCTGAACTGAAACGGCACAGCCCGACTTCGCAAGTGAAGATGGACTCAGCACCTGCATTGCGACCAGATATTCGCCACACAGCCCACTGGATCAACGCGCAACTGAGCCTGAATGATGTAGAATGACTCTCGGACGGAGAATCAACGCCGCACCTGCTGTGCGACAGAAAATCTGACGCAATGTGCTACTGGAACGACGGAAGCCTGTGACTTTGGCCCGCACGCCCAGGATTTCCACGCATCGTCCCTGGGTGCAACAAAGATCCCCGCACCGCAGTGTGGAATCCAGACCGCATGCCGAAGAAACAAAGCACGTCCTGTGTTGCGGGAAAAGAAACAATGCATCGTCTGTGGGCGCCGGAAAATCCAACGCACACCCTCTCTTTTTCCATGCAACCTCCTCCTCTGCGATCCCCGTGCGTGTAATTTTTTATGCACACCAAGTATTTTGACAAACCAAGCATTAACTGTTTATTTCTTATCTAAAGACTATCTTACAACTCTTGAAATTCATATTTCAAATTGTACTAATTTCAAATCTTGATCATTTTGACCTTATTTTAACCAGATACATATTTGATATTTTTCTAAACCTGTGTGGTGTATTTTTGTGGTGTTTATACTGTGTTATTGCATGATTTATTGCACAAATACTTTATACATTGCCTTCTATGTTAAGCCTGACTGCTCAGTGCCAAGCCACTAGAGGGTGGGCACAGGATAATTTGGATTGTGTGCGACTTACCCTGACTAGAGAGAGGGTCCTTGCTCGGACAGGGGGTAACCTGACTGCCAATCAAAGACCCCATTTCTAACAACCAGCATCTCAGTTTTGCAAGCAGTTAGTTAGAAGATTTTTGCCCATCCATTTATGCATGTCTGCCTAGCATTTCCTCAGTCTCAATGCAGAAATGGGAGCATGCTATTCTAGCTGTGGGATAATGAGAGTTATCTACACAAGATAGGACTTGACAGCCAAATCTCCTGATCACTTAATAAAATAGGTGGGTCTGATAACCCTATGGCACCTCAAACAGATCAGCTAATTTAGCTGAAATAAAAGGAGGCATGAAAGTGCCTGAAGCCACTCAACAAAAAGAGCCAAGTTTTTTGGCATGGCTTCCCGCTGTAGCACTATAATGTTTTTGACATTTTAACCTTTTCCACTTTTCAGCTTTATTTTAGTTTTTTTAATTCTTGCAGATTTGGATAGTTTGGGTAGAATATTGATTTTAATGACTGCAATTTCTTTTTATTAGTGATTTAAGTGTTGTGGGGTGTGGAGGAAGAAAGAAACCATTGTAATATTTAACTCTACACTTCTGCTAGAATCTCGGTGTTAGCGCGTCATGCTTTCAGTAACTCTCCTAATTCCTGGTTCCCTTCCTGGGCATTTTAGAGACGTAATCTTGGGAATCCTGCACTCTAGATGTTGCTGGGCTATCTCTACTTTAATATCCCTATGGTGTGGATGCGCAGTGGAACAGCCAAGTTGTTTGGTAAGGCTTCCCGCTGTAGCGCTATAATGATTTTGACATTTTTCACCTCTTGCACTTTTAAGCTTTATTTAAATCTTTTTAATTCTTTCATATTTGGATAATCTGGTGGAGTATTGATTTTAATGCCTGCAATTTCTTTTTATTAGTGATATTAGAATTTGTGGGGTGTGGAGAGGGGAAGAAGCTATTGTCATTTTTAACTCTATACTTCTGTTAGAATCTCGGTGTTAGCACGTTGCGCTTTCAATAACTCTCCTACTGCCTGGTTCTCTTCTTGGCAATTTTAGAGATGCCATCTTGGGAACCCTGCGCTCTAGTTGTTGCTGGACTATCTCTTCTTTAATAGCCCTATGGCACTGATGCGCCGCTGGTGCCCCAAAGGCAAGCCCATCTGCGCCCGTCCACGACCCTTACGCCGCCAACACTCCGTCCATCATTTTATTTTGTGATATTGCCTTGTGCGCCCTAAGTGGCTGGGGTATACCCAGACGTGGGTCCCTTGCTTGCTGCGCCACTGGATTCAAGCTAGCCTGGCTGATGAAGGGTTATACCCTGAAACCAGTACAAGTCTGCTTGAATCCTGTCCAGGGTGGACCCGGCTTGGCAGTTCGGGCTGGACTGCTCCCTTTGAGAGCAGGATCAAGACTGATTTGCATATAGCTCGGTTCGAACTCGGGTGGTGTGGCAAGCAAAATAACAATGGATTAAACCCATATCTGTGACTGGGGGTGAGTGTTTGAAAAGTTTCAACTCTCCGTCCATTATTTTATTTTGTGATATTGCCTTGTGTTCCATAAGTGGCTAGGGTATGCCCAGACGTGGGTCCCTTGCTTGCTGCGCCACTGGATTCAAGCTAGCCTGGCTGATGAAGGGCGATACCCTGAAACCCGGTCCCAGGATGCTTGAATCCTGTCCAGGGAGGACCAGGCTTGGCAGTTCGGGCTGGACTGCTCCCTTTGGGAACAGGGTCAAGACTGGTTTGCATATAGGTGGGTTTGAACTGAGGTGATGTGGCAAGCAAAATAGCAATGGAATAAACCCAGATCTGTGACTGGGGGTGAGTGTTTGAAAAGTTTCCACACTCCGTCCATCATTTTATTTTGTGATATTGCCTTGTGTTCCCTAAGTGGCTAGGGTATGTCCAGACGTGGGTCCCTTTCTTGCTGCACCACTGGATTCAAGCCAGCCTGGCTGATGAAGAGTGATACCCTGAAACCGGTCCCAGGATGCTTGAATTCTGTCCACGGAGGACCTGGCTTGGCAGTTCGGGCTGTACTACTCCCACTGGGATCAGGGTCAAGACTGATTTGCATATAGCTGGGTCTGAACTGGGGTGATTTGGCAAGCAAAATAACAATGGATTAAACCCACATCTGTGACTGGGAGTGAGTGTTTGAAAAGTTTCAACACTCCGTCCATCATTTTATTTTGTGATATTGCCGAACACTGCCAGCGCCAACCACGCTGCCTCTTAGCCAGAAAGTAATTGATATCTTGACACCACTTGGAAAGATATTTTAAAGACAGTGCCATATTGTGGCACAATTTTAATGCTTAGTAACTTAGAGGGCCAAGTTTCTTGTAAGAAATGTTCAAAGTGTTTTGGTACGATTGACCCTTTGTATGTGTTCCGCTTCCCCATCCATAGTAATTGTGCCTTACAGGGCGCCCTGGTCAATGCCCCGTCTCTGAACAAGCATGTTTACGAAATACATTACGTTATTTGTGATCTTAAGTTGGATTTCTTGTTTGTAACTGAGACTTGGCTGAAAGATTGTTGTAGCCCAGATTTTGCAATGTCACTGCCCCAGGATACTTTAGCCCTCATTACAAGTTTGGTGGTCAGCGTAACGCCGTAATGGAGTTGGTGGACGTACTGCCACAGGCCCGGCAGTGAAGACCGCCATATCACAAGTACTGGGAAGGCACCTGCAGAACACAGGTAAGTTACAGTTTGGCCCACCACAGAGGAAGGGCTGGCACACCAGGTGGCAGCCATTGTCAGCCTGGCAGAACCACCTCCAACAAAAGCCTAGCAGAAACTAACAATATAAATGGGAACACCTACCTTCAGGAACACAGGTACATTTGTAGGTGCCATGGCATGTGAATTGCAATTCCTCACAATCCTCCACCTGGTCCTGCAACTCCCAGACCAGCGATGGCGACCACGAAACTAACCGTAAGTACACCAGCCTACCACAAAGTGGAGGGAACAATGTCAGTACACACACACAACACACGACACTGGAAGCTATGCCTACACACACACGCAAACATACACCCGTACCTACACACACATACATACACACACCCATACACGCTAATACCCACAACCACCACACATACATGTGGAAGGAAAGCCAGGACAAGGTAGGTACCATCAACACCAACAGTGTTGTTGCAAAGATATATTAGAAAAGTCAACATTGTGAATGTACCTATTAATAAACAGGCCCAAGGGCCAGTCCAATAGGTGCCCTGAGCACACTGGGCACAAGGTGACACCTCAACTTGACTTCTTACTGCAAAGTGCAGGCCTGCACAGGGCAAGGGCATCAATGGGGAATACAGGCACCTCAGAGGTGAGGGGTTGGTGGGGGTGGGTTGTATCCTTTCATCTGGGCTTGGAGGGGGTTCCTTGGGGGTGGACTTCGATTGGTGGGGTCCTTGGGCTTGCCCTTGGAGGGAAGGGCTTAGCCGGGGGTGGACTTGCCCTTTGAAGTGGAGGGAGTGGGCTTGGCCTTGGAAGTGGAGGGAGTGGGTTTAGGCTTGGGTTTGGCAGCAGGAGCAGTGGATGTGACAGAGGCAGAAGTGGCAGGTCACAGAGGTGTATGGGCTGGGGGAGTGGCAGATTGGGTGGCAGGAGACAGGGACATTGGAAGGGTAACAGTGTGCTTGGGGGGAACAGGGACTGGGTCAGTGGTGGAGAACAGGGAAAACTCACAAAGGAAAAGTCTTTTGGGAACACATGGGAGGTCAAGGAAAGGACGTTTGGGAGTGGAGGGAGTGGGTTTCTTCGTGAGGTGTGTATGTGGAGGTGCCCTAGGGTGCAGATGCATGAGTGGATGATATGAGGTGCTGGGGGATTGTTGGGTGGGTGAGTGCAGGTGTTTAGATGTACTGGGAGGAGGTAGGGAGGAGATGCAGGGAGATGGCAGGGGGGACGTGTGAGTGTATGTTGGGGTGGTGTCTGCAGGAAGGGTGGATGTACTGCATGTGGGTGTGTTGACAGTTGTGGTATCTGTGCCAGTGGTGAATGGGGTGCATGAATGTGGATCAGAGGATGTGCTGCCAGCAGCAGTGAGGGCACATGTGGCAGGATCAGTGACTGATGTGGTGCAGACTGCAGGTGTGAGTGGTGTGCTGGGGGAGGTGGTGGGGGGCGGTGTAGTGTATGTATGTTGTCATATCTGTATGTGTTCGTTGAGTATATGTATGTATGGTGGTGGTGTCTGTGGTGCTTATGTCTGTCCTTGCATACCATGTCTGGTGATGTAGATGCATGTGTGTCAGTAGGTGTGCCTTGGATCGGTAAGGGGAGTGTGATGTGGGTATGGGACTGGGTAGCTGGAGGAGGGACAGAAGTAGAAGGAGCTCTGGCTCTTGTCAAGGAGGAGGCCAGAGCTTGAAAGGATCGCTGCAGGGCAGATAAGGCACTGTGAATGCCTTCCAGGAACGCATTGCACTGTTGCATCTGGGAAGTTAGTCCAGATAGTTGTCTGCCCCACAGAGATGGTCTACACGAGGTAAATATTCTCCTCATTGAGGGCAGCAGGGCTGACTGGGGCAGGGGCAGAGGTGCCTGCAGCGAAGAAGATGCCCACCCTCTTGGATGAGCATGCACGGGTAACTGGGTGGGGAGCTAAAGGGAGGGCAGTGATGGTAAAGGGGGTGGCAGACAAGGATGATGCAGGCATGGGCCCAGATGGGTCTGCCACCACCAGGGAGCTGCCATTGGAGGAGAAATCTGAAGATGGAGTTGTTGATCCTGTCTCTCCCATGGCACTCCCCTCGTCCTCTGTCCCACTGGTCCCTCCGGCTCCACTGGTATCAGCTTCCTGGGACCCGTGGGCTGCAGCTACCCCACTCGCTGGTACCCCTTCTTCTTCGCCAGATGATGTTGATGCACACAAAGACAGAGGAGGAGAGGGAGGGAAGGAGGGAGGGTGTGTGGGAAAGAGAGACAGGGGGCAATCGGTCAATGCCAGCACAACAGTCACACAGAGTAACTACCTCATCTTCTGATGCCATGCCATGATATGCCATTCCCTCACCTACACATGATACAACAATGGAACACCATGGGGAAAGCATAGCTATGCACATGTTTACCGCTGATACAGATGTAATTGTGTACATGACGAGGGGCATACCCACCACACATGCCCAGTATCTGCCCACTTTCCATGCCCATTGAGACACACAATTCCTGGAAAACCAAACCTACATAATCCTGCATGGGTAGCAGGCATGCCTACGAGGCCATTGTCTAATTGCACAGTGACATTTTGCCCCACCTCACTTCACAAAACACAGTACCTGCCAGCAGATTGAGGACTCAACATTCACCCCACATGCAATGATCCTGTTGGCATGAGCTGCCTAGACCTTTCTTGGTAGTAGGTGACAACACCTACTACCAAGAAAGTAGGTGTTGTCACCTACCTGGAGGTAACTGCCCTTCTATTCACTGACTACATGGCATGGCCACACATCTATGATGCCAATCCTGCCCAGTTGCCTAATACCCATAATGGACATGAATCCACCTAGTACTCATGCTACAGTTCCCCAATAGTATTGACCCGAGCCACCATGGCAACACATGTTGTGAGAGTGTATACTCACCCCCTTGTGGCTGTTGTGCTGCTGTGCTGCCCTCAAGCGAACATCCAAGGGACTGACGGGCAACCCGCTCACATTGGGAGGATGTCCTCAGCTGGTCCTCTGTAGTCCTCTGGCCCAGCGCCCAGGTCCTCCGACCTCTTTCTGTAGTAGGTGCTCCACTGGGCATGGACCCCCAGGGTCTGCACCTGCTTGGCGATGGCATGCCAAATCCCCTTCTTCTGATGGGCGCTGCCCATGAGGATGTCTGGTTGGACATCCTCACTGGTCTTCCATGCCATCAAACAGAATTGCACTCAGGAAACAGGCCCCCTCATCAGATGTCAGATCAATGATAGGATTGTCAGCACATCCACAGTGCAGTAGTGCAGAGCAGCTTCATGCGCAGACACATCCACGGGGCCAGCAACATCCATAGTGCCGAAGATGGCCCAGACATCCACCAAGGGCCGCTCATAAATGGCCTCCGGAATCAGCCTTAGTCTCAAGGGGCACAGCTGTGAATGGAGCCTCAGTGGGGACATCAGTAGCTCTTGGTCCACAGGAGGCACTGGCAGAACAGCAAGGCACACCGTAGGTAGATATTCAAAGTAGCACTCTGTGCAGTGAAAGACAGGCTGCACACTCCATAAGAGTGGTTGGAATGACAAGGACCAGTCACACTCCAGTTCCTCCAGAAACAGAGCTCCAAAGAGCTGTACCTTGCCATCTCGGCATAGTTGGGCTGATGGTAGTGGCTCCATTACTCCGCTTTGCAAGAAAGCCACAACCAATGTGTATCAGGTACAACAGCAGTAGTATCCGGCCTACTGATGCCAAAGTCACAGGGTAGTTGCAAAACACACTTGATGGCAGCGATGGATGGCTGTAGGAATGACCCAGAAAACAGTATGGAAGAGGGACACAAATCCAGACCTGGCAAACTTTCAGCATTGCATAATTCATATAGTGCTTGCAGTATTGGTTATACTGGATAGCAGCTCTCCAGAGTGCTCTGCGGAGTTGTAATGTGATGGGGATTGTGTCTTGGACAATTATCTTGCTATATGGTGAGTAAACAACTCTCTAGCCAAAGTCAACAAGAATTGTATCTGGAAGAGTAGCGCCTGCAGTCTGCTCAACTTGTCATTGGTTACATTTGTGGTATCAATGTGGGGACACCTTTCTGCTACTTTGATCTGTCGTGTGGGGGGTTGTAACTTGGCGGCAACACGTTACAATCTTTGAGACTGTGATCGCATAGGCAACTCCTGGTCTAATTGTGCTACAGCTGTGGTCTTTCAGGACCACATATTTTCCATTGTACGTGTATGGGACGCTCAATGTATCAAAGGGTCAGGATTACCCTTCTGACAACAGGCCAAGTTCGCAACTCCTGCATTGCAAAGGCCATGAAGGGACAACTGTTTGCATATCTTTGAATGACTAACAGTAGGCTCACAGTTGCTCCCCCTGTGGGAGACCTTTGTCTCGCCGCACCACCATTTATGTTGCAAGGGCAACTCCCACTCTACTTTCATGTAGCAATCTCCTAGCCACTCGTCTCTGCCCACTGCAAGATTTTTAATTAAGTTGAAAACACGAAATGTGGTAATGGACATAGTGATGATGCTATGCACGAGGCATACTGTCGGTAGACTCTCTGCAACTGTGAAAGGCATTTTCACGTACTTTTCTATGTGACACATGGCAAAACTTGCTTTCATTCTGGGACCATCCCAGGACCGTCCTTGTCCACCACCCCACTTACCAGCACCACCTTCCCAGTATCTCCCCACCCAGTTGCCAGTGCCCGCTTACCCAGCGAGAGTGAGTACTTACCCCTATCTTGTTGCTGTGCTACCCTCGAGCACCCATCCACCTCAGGGTAGGCCACTGTCAATTTGCGGGCCATTAGGCAGGTCAGGGTCCGACGGGCAACCTTCGCTCATTGGGGGCACATCCTCAGCTGGTCTTCTGCAGTCTACTGGGTCCAGTGTCTAAGGGCCTCCCACCTCTTTCTGCAGTGGGTGCTCCGCAGGGCATGGACCCCCAGGGTCCACACTTACTTGGCAATGGCATGACAAATCCCCTTCTTCTGGTGGGCGCTGACCTGTATGGGTGACATAGACAGAAGGACACAGTCATGTAGATTGTTATCCCTGGGACAGTAGTTGACAGCACAAAACACACTTCCACACAAACATGTCATCAGCCAATGTAGCCTTAGGCCCCTAACCCATGTCCTTGCTCCACACACACTGCCACCTACCAAGGTCCCCATCCACATGCTCACAATTCACATACAGGCCAATGGCATTGGGCTCACTTTCTGCTCTGGTGCCCCATACAACTGTCCATACAGGGGCAGGACCCCTATCCATGAGCCGCTCTAACTCTTCCTGGGTGAAGGCTTGGGCCCTGTCTCCTGCAGGACGTGGCATCTTGGCTACCTGACTCAGAACACAGCAGCACACGCAGTGGAGGTCTTCAGTGCATGAGGTTCAAGAGTCAAGTGAGCATGAGCACATAAATAGCGATCACGGACACTGCGGACATCACCGTCACTGCTGCTGGCGGTCACCATTAGCTCCTGCCACCCAAAGGCAACAGTGTTAACCAATGGTGAGTTGCATTGCAGTCATGACTGCCTACCACCAAGAAGTGTAACGCTGGTGGGATGATCTCTATTCCACCTGTCCCATGCATTCAGACAGGTGACTACCATTTTACATATCCAATGTGTAATGTGTGTGAAAGTTTGTGCATCATGGGTGACATGTGCTGGCCTGCGGCCACATTAACTCCATCGACACAGTCTATGGTGCACAACATTAAACCAACTCTCTCCTTTTCCAAGGTACGATGGACGGTTGATGATGAGCAATGCACTGGTGTACAGGCCCCTAGTAGACCTTGCCACCTTGGTGCAAGGGTGCCTGCATTGCATGCTGGATTGTTTTTCTGGAGGAAGGGACACAGGTGGGCACAAAAACAATCTGCATATACCTCAGTGTCTATCCAGAGTGTGTTTAGGCAACTGCTTAATCTCCTTTGTGGATTAAATTGTGTTTGGAAAGTGTATACACCACTTGTTTTTGGGTTGCAAAGTGAAATATTTGATTGCGCGACAAGCAGCATTTTAGTGGTTTCAAAATTGTCCCTTACCTGAAAAGTAGAATCTGCTACCTTGTATTGATTGGGCCTGTCTGTATCCAAGGAGGTTCTGAATAGTGGAGTACTCCACTCTTCCCTTCCACAGGGGCCTGAGCTTGGTGATTGGCTCTCTAGATCCCAGGCAACTTGAGCCCTCTTCTCACATCTACACTGGGCCTTTAAGTTTCTGGAGGGATCCCCAAGACAGTCAACTCTATTTTGTGAACCCAGCTTCTCTGCACCCTAAAACAGTCCAATGAGCAAGAGTCCTGGAAGGTGGTAAGATCACAGACTTTCTGCGTATTTGTGTTATTTGTAAACAAGTGTTTTTCCATACTCATGTCTGTTTACATTTGGCTGCCTGTTTTACTGCAAAGTTGGTGCCTTAAAACTCATGTTTTCTCTACCCGTAGCTGTTTACATTTTTCCTCCAAGTTTTTCACAGAGATTGCATTAAGATACCCCCTCACCCCCAGGTGTACTAAAGTCTGCCTACACCCCAGTGGCTAACCAGAGTGTGTTTAGCAGACCTCTTCATCTGCTCTGTGGTTTACACTGTGTTTAGAAAATGTATGTATGCACCACTTGTTTTTAGCCAAAGGTGATATTTTTGAGTGTCTAGCAAGCAGTATTTTCGTGATTATAAAATTATCCCTTACCTGAAAAGTAGAATCTACTAGCTTGGAAGTGTGGATTGTGCTTGTCTGTATCCAAGGAGATTATGAAAGGAGGAACATATCCCTCCTCCCTTCCATAGAGTCCTGGGCTTGGTGATTGGCTCCTCACTCACACTTGCACTGGACCTTTATGTTTGTGGAGGGAACCCCAAGACAGCTACCTACATTTTGTGAGCCTGGCTTCTCTGGACACTAAAACAGCTCAGTGAGCAAGAGTCCCTGAAGTGGTAAGATCACAGACTTTCTGTGTATTCTTGTTATTTGTAAAAAAGTGTTTTTCCCTATCCATGTCTGTTTACATTTGGCTCCCTGTTTTTCTGCAGACTTGGATCCTTTAAACTGCTGTTTTCTCGACCTGCGACTGTTTGAATTTTACTTCCTAGGGCTAGGATTCCTAATGCACAGAGGGTTTAGGGTTACTGTTCTAATTGGCTGTTCAGGCCAGGGTTGTGATTGGTTATTAGGGCCACGTTCCCCATTGGCTCCAGGGTTTCAGAATCAGATTGGTTAGGATTAGGGCTATGGTTCAATTGGTCAAGAGGGCTATTTAAGCCTAGGTCTCAGGGCATCTCAGCCCTTGCATTGAGTCTAAGAGGGGACAGGACAAGGGCAGTTGCCAGTTTTGGCATGTTTTGGACTGGTCAGACCTAGAACCAGAAATGCTGCCCAATTTTCAATTTTCAAGCAAGCACCTTCATCCCTCCACATCCTCCAACATCCAAACACAATATCAGCAAAGGCATTCTCCTTACATACTGAAAACAAACCTCATACAGATTTTAATGTCTCAACACCCACTACAAAACCACACAAACCACACCTTTACACCATTCTACCCCAACTACAACACAATGGTACCTTCATTCTCACACAAAACATAACTCTGTCCCATACCACTAACACATCCACACATTACAAACACTACACAAAGCCACATTATGCAAAATTATAAATCATCCAGGCACACGCTCCTTGATCATACTAAACACCAGCTCTTTTCTCTACTTACCAATAACAGACCCATTTTTTATCATGACTAAACCTATACTCAGCCTTCCATCACACCATCCACAAACACACTCCTCCTCTTTTTACCAATTAGATTTCTCACCCTCTAATCCGCCACACATATTACCTCTTCCAGTGATTAAATCTAATACAGACAATCATAGCTCTTTTCCATCCCCTCTTACTCGCAACATACACTCTTCTCCAAAATACATCACCACCCCCTATACTTTTCAAAGACCACTTACCTGCAGGAACTCGCACGCAAATCCTTCACAAAAAACACTACACCCATATCTCCTCTCACTACTCTACAAAAAAACAACACACACACACCAGTACATCAAAATCACACACACATTAAAAATACTTTCCATCACACCCAATCCCACCCTCCTGACTTCACAAATAACACAAATCCAAAATCAACTTGACTCCAAAATTCACATTCTTCACCAACATCTACCACAAACACCCCAACACAGTAACATTCATTCATCTGCCTCTCATCCATTGCACAATTTGAATCTGATCCACATGCTCCACAACCACCCCAACCCATGCTCCTTCAACCGTAGACGCAAACAAAATATATAACATGCCAATCTTTGCAATTTTGCATCTCCATGTCTGTTAAACAACAAGGATACTCTACAAAAAGAACACAACTCGCCATCTCACTCTCAACCACCATCTCCACCCCAGATACATGCAGACTCAACAAAATACCTTCTAATCATGCTGGACGAGGAACACAAATTAGAAAAACAACAGTATTGTGACCCTCATACAGTTAATATCAACACTAATGACACACCTGCTACAAGTTCCAAATATATCAATAACTTCTCTACAAATCAAAATTACACCACCACCAAAACATAATTTCTAAACTGCCTACTAATAAATGCTTGATTACTCTCTTAAAACAAGTACTACATCAACTGTCTACTCACTAACACACAACCTGTCTTAATCTTTATAACTGAAAAATGGTTGGGAGATGGCATGGCCCCAATGTTGCATGAAGTCATTCGTCCAGGCTATCAAACTATCACGCAAAATCATATAGGCAAAAAAGAGGTGGTCAAGCTGTTATATTCAAACAATCAATAAATCTCAGCAAACAAACAACATCTTCAAACAAGGCTTTGAGGCCCTCCTCACCAGATACAACCCTACACCAACTTCCTCCTGTAACTTCCGCCTCCTTTACAGATCACCACCTAGCAATTCTAAAATTCCCAGTCACATTTCGAGAGCAAGACAATCCATCCTCTGCACTCCTTCAAACAAATAACACAATATGAATTTATGACCTGATCAATGTCAGCAATCCTTCTGGCTGTCTTTCTGAACCTTGTCCACCACACATCTTTAAGAATATTCTTTTATCTACCCCTGCAGCCACACCAGTAAGAAGAATCATCAATAATTATTTAAATACGGAATCTTTCCCAAAGATCTTAAAAAAACATACATATGCCTGTATTAGAGAAAACAAACCAGGACCACATGATCCCATCAACTACAGACTGGTTACAAATGGTCTGTTCCTGGGCAAACTAATAGAAAGGGCAGCTTTTGCCCAGATGTCACAATTCATTGAAGATAACACCGTACTTTCAGACTACCAAACTGGATTCTGCACAGGAAAAGGCACGGAATCTGCCCTCATTGCCATATGGGATGATCTTAAAAATACAATACACCACAATGGATTTGATGCACTACTTCTCCTGGACCTCTAAGCTGCTTTTGACACAGTTGACCATGACACTCTAAAACAAAGACTCTGCTTAGCTGGCAAAGAGGAGACTGCGCTCAACTGAATCACATCCTACATTCAAAACAGAACAAATATCATCCATAATCCCCTCTTTCTTGTCCAAACCCTACTTCACAAAAGCAAGGGTCCCTCAAGGCTCAATCATCTTATCCATCCTCTTCAACATCTACATGATGTCATTACCAACACTGATCAATGAATTTCAACTCTTATGCTACAACTATGCAGATAACACACAAATTCTCCTTAAATTGGAATGACCCAAAGACATTGAAAACTCACAAATCTTCAGTAGCCTCAGAGATGTTAATGAGTGGATGGCATGAAGCCATCACAAACGGAATGCTTCCAAAACAGAAGTACTCATATGTGGCGTTTGGAAAAATGATGACCCACTCTTCTCCTGGCCTGACAGTTTGCGGCCACCTCCTAAACTATCTAAGGAAGTATGAAACATTGTAATTACCATGGACTCCAAGTTAACAATTAATGTTCAAGTTAACAAATTAGCAAGATCAAGCTTCATCACCATAAAAACTCTGGGACGCATCTTCTTGCATCTCGGATTTCCACACAAGCTGCAGGTTACAATCTCTCTTGTACTATCTAAACTGGATTACGCAAATGGCCTCTACCATGAATCACCTCTATCTACTACCAAAAAAACTACGATGCATTCATAACCTTGCTGACAGACTACTCCTACAATGTGAAGCCACCAGACCACATCCCTGCAGTCTTGAGGGCCCTACATTGGTGACCCCTTGCCAGAAGATCCACCTTGAAGCTGCTTTGTATCACCCACAAAGCAGTACATGGAACAGGATTGCTTTTCATCAGGAACAGATTCACCAAATACATTCATCAAAGAATCCTCCTCTGAAGATTGTCACCCAGCCTCAAAACACCACCATACAAGAAAAAGACAATAGATGGTACATCTTTCTTTGTTCAAGTGGCCAAACTATGAAATTCATTACCCCCAAATAGAAGATCCATGGACAACTATCTTATCTTCAGAAGACTACTAAGGAGTTGGTTCTTTCCTAAATAACCACCATACTCAGACAGAATGGACTGCACATCTCTCTGTATGTAAACATGTTATAATTTGATCATGTGTATATATCTAGATATGTGTGTTTCTTTGTACAAATATGTATAATAACTATTTTATCTTAAAATATATACATTCTCTTTAGGCCTGTTTAACAAATGTATATTTTACTTCAATTAAATATATATATGTATGAATTTGTATGTGTGGGTGTATGTATGTGTAAATATATTATGTGTATGTATGTATAAATATCTATCTGTATATTATTCTACACTTGACATGCTCATAGTTCATTGCATAGTTTCTATACATGTTGCTTGATTAGATGCTTATGAGCTTCTGTTTTATTTTATCTATCACAATAGATAAATATAACTTTAACTAATTATATACAATAATTTCACTATTGAAATATTGAGGAAAGATAAAATGTTATAAAAGTACACAAATAAATTAACTTCAAATACCTTACCTCCTTAAACCCTGTGTTTATACAATACAACTTTAAATCTCTATATATTATATCCTTACATATTGATTCTCTTAATTATGTAATCATGTATCTATATATTTAATACTGTAAACCTACTGAACAAGAGAAAAAGAAAGAAAGACAAATTTTGCTCTCTCAAAAGCTTTACTATGTCTGGCCATCACTCTATACCTCTATGAATCTGTCCTCTATCTCCACCCTCTGACTCATCCCAAACACATTCTACTACTATTATCTCCACAATAACCCTTCCCAGACTCTTCCCTCCTTTACCACCCCTCACCCCAAACCTCAGTTTACGACTAGGATTTCCCAAACGACCCTACTAAATTCTCCCTTCCTCACTCATTTATCTCTTCCCTGACTCATTCCAAACCCCATTTAACTATTATGATCCCCCAATGCCTCTCTACAGACTCTTCCATCCTCCACCTTTTCTTTACTCATCCCAAACCTCATGTTACAACTATGATCTCCCAGTTAACTCTTCTGGATTCTTCCCTCCACTATCCCTCCATTATTCTAATCAATCCAACTAACAGACTCACATGTCATCTGCTCAGATTAACTCA
The DNA here is from genome assembly GCF_031143425.1 of Pleurodeles waltl. NCBI lineage: Eukaryota > Metazoa > Chordata > Amphibia > Caudata > Salamandridae > Pleurodeles > Pleurodeles waltl. The sequence continues at coordinate 88,254,113 of NC_090439.1, read as the reverse complement.
TACCTCCCTACAATAATACTGTACTCATATTTCCCTATACTAATCCAACACTAACCCTTCAGGTTCCAGTGTAGCTTGCTACTTATGGAAATATGCCTCAACGTCTTGTCAGGGGTAGTAAGTGCTATATAAATACAACAACAATTACAATATTTCTCCTTGTTACGCCTCACCGGGGGACGTGTATCTTTTTGGTGCATTCCAAAGTTTACCTTTCCTTGTAAATTGTGGAATTTGTCAAAATCCATGGCTATTGTGTGGGAACACCCATGCAACATCCATGGAATTGTCTCCCTGATGCAGAGTAATGAAATGCAGCGATTTGCACTGTTATATTACTCGAGATTTATGAAGCCATTCAGGGCCACATAAGGTGGCCTTTCATAGCTTCATAATTCAAATTTTTCATTTGCGTAGCTCTTGCACCGTGCTGTGTAGTGCAAAAGCGACACATAGGGGCTCGTAAATATGCCCTTCAGGGTGGATAGAAATCTTCTCAGATAGTCTCATTGACTTTGAATTTCACATACATCTCTCTCCATTTCGAGGTGACTTGTTTGGTTAGTTGTCACAAAGTGCCTGGGAGGTGGGTTAAAAATTGAACACACAGTTAAGATTCCTAAATGCATTGAGGGTCAACAGTAAAATCCCTGGGAACTCTGGCCCTCTGGTATTTTAACACAAAATAGTTAGTCTTCAGCAAGAGCCAGAGCTATAGAAAAGAAAAAAACTTGAGCCTCAAAGAACCCTCCTCACTTACAAAAGTTATTTCCTTCATATGCGTTCTATCTCCCTGTTTGCAATTTGATTGATTACAAGGAGTCACAGAATCAAATTTGAGGATGTTGACCGGTACTAGAGTGTTCTAAGATTTCTGACCAAAGAAATCATAGTGTTTGCACCTTGTCCTAATTGGCTCACAACACTTTATGGTAAGTGAGTGTTTATAATGTTGCAATCTACATTTTAGGATTATTTGGATTACTTTTTCTGGAGGTATGATAATGTTATTTTTTGGTATCAATGTACACGTTTCTCCATACCTGTTGCAATTCTTAATGAAATTGCTATTGTTTATAACTTGCACTTTGTTCCACTGGTAATTTATGCAAGTGATTCAAGGCGGTGAATGGTCTTGATAAAGTATCTACTTTTCAGCAAATGTTTTGCACTGGAATGTTGCCTTTAGAGCAGAAATTTGCACTGCTTTGCTCTACTTTGCATCAAGGGGACATGCCATGGGTGGCACTTGGACATTCCAACACAACCACCTAGAATTTTTGACGTAAAGCCAGATCTATAAAGTTTGTCAAACCTGGTTTTGCATCAGAAAATAGCATCTCTTTGGGGTATGTGTTATGTAGGAGAAATTGATTTATTTTTCCATACTTGTCTTGCATTGTGTGCATGCTGCACTGTACTGCACACATCCAACATGTGAAATACAAATACATCTCCAAGCATAGGATTTGAACTAGAATTTTCCAGTACAAAACCTTTTCTAGGCAGCACACACACACACCTTTTCCCTATTGTGCAAAGGTGTGTGCCTTACTTTATTAGCCAGTTGGAAAATTATAGCTAATGACTAAGTTTTAACTTTATTAAGGGACTGCTTGGTTCTCAATGATAATAGTAATGTTACATTATTTTATATAGTGCTCTGTAACAGATGCCTGCTTTTTCTAGTTGCAGCATATTTAGGTGTTGGTATTATTCAGTTGAATAGTACCTGATTTATCAACCTCAAAAGGATGAAATTCTGACTTGGCCTTGTTGGAATTTAAACTTAAACAACCTGATTCACAAAGGTACACAAAGGTAAGCTTACACTTCTGTGTAAGTTGACTCTGTCAGAATCCACAAACTATGGGGCATATTTATACTCCGTTTGCGCCGAATTAGCGTCGTTTTTTTCGACGCAAATTCAGCGCAAAACTAACGCCATATTTATACTTTGGCGTTAGACGCGTCTAGCGCCAAAGTATGGGCAAATAGCGTCATTTTTTTCCGTGAACGCCTTCCTTGCGTTAATGAGATGCAAGGAAGGCGTTCCCGTCTAAAAAAATGACGGCGATGCAAATGCGTCGTATTTATACTCCCGGGCAAAAATCACGCCCGGGAGTGGGCGGGGCAAAAAACCCCGCATTTGCGCCACTTTTTAACGCCTGGGTCAGGGTAGGCGTTAAGGGGCCTGTGGGCTCAAAATGAGCCCACAGGTGCCCTCCCCTGCCCCCAGGGACCCCCCCTGCCACCCTTGACCACCCCAGGAGGACACCCAAGGATGGAGGGACCCATCCCAGGGACATTCAGGTAAGTTCAGGTAAGTATAATTTTTTTTTTTTTTTTTTTTTTGGGTGGCATAGGGGGGCCTTATTTGTGCCCCCCTACATGCCACTATGCCCAATGACCATGCCCAGGGGACATAAGTCCCCTGGGCATGGCCATTGGGCAAGGGGGCATGACTCCTGTCTTTACTAAGACAGGAGTCATGTAAATGGCGTCTGGGCGTCGTTAAAAATGGCGCAAATCGGGTGGAGGCGATTTTTTGTGTCAACCTGACTTGCACCATTTTTAAGACGCCCTAGCGCCACTTTTCCCAACGCCGGCGCTGCCTGGTGTACGTGGTTTTTTTCCACGCACACCAGGCAGCGCCGGTCTGCTTGCGCCGGCTAACGCCATTCAATAAATACGGCGCCCGCATGGCGCTTCAGAATGACGTTAGCCGGCGCAAAAATTTTTGACGCTAAACTGCGTTAGCGCAGTTTAGCGTCAAAAAGTATAAATACGGGCCTATATTTATCAGGACTGAGAGCTCTCCACATAAAAGGATAGGACAGGCTTATCTTTTTATGTGTGGAGTTCTCAGCCTCGACTGCAGAGTCTCAGTCGTCGTCGCAAAGTTACTATTAAATCGTAGTTTGTAAATACTGAAAAAGAGTGAACTTACAAAAAATGTTAGTGTACATTTGTGAATTAGGCCCGTAATGTTCAGAGAATGGCCGGTCTATGGCTAGTGTTGACTCAGACACATCTCGCTATTTTACTCCTGCATGATGCACTAATTTGCGGTTGTGTTCTTTGCTTTGCTTTGCTTTGCATTGCTTTAATTAATCCACTCCTTTGCACTTACTTGATTCTCCATTGATGCCTGTCAGCAAACCTATTGCTTGTGACACACGAGTTAGCAAATCATCTTTTCGCTCTAGCGCAAATTTACAACCGTGCAAAAGCTAAACTGTTCGTACATCTACACTTTCATGTGTACTTTTCCATTTTTCCCCTTAGTGTATCGAAAGCATTTTACACAATGTGCACAATCTGCTTGTAAGCATTCATGGCTACATATGTCATCGGGCAGGAACCAAATGGTTGGTGCAAAATGTTCACTAACATACCGCGGCAAAACGAATGATGTGCCAATTAATCCGTTGCGTTACAAAATCAGGATTCAACATTACAACACAAACCCTCCAGGTCATTGAAGAGACATATTGCGACACCATATAAGGGAAAGTAAAATGCGATTCTACATTTGCACTCCTGACAGGAAATTGTTTTTACCTGTCTTCTTTAAAAGGGCAAGTACTGTTTTTTTCCGGTCAGAAATTACTTCCCGGGAAACGGCTGCTCTCTCAACTTCTCCCACCTCCCTTCTCAAGGCCAACAGCTTTGCCCCTGTGAATAAGATAACACCCAATGAATACTTGTATCAGTGTCTGATCAGTGGTTTGGGACTGCAATTGCAGTTGCAAATAATTTGACGCATGCCAAAGAAACTCCCAAAAGGGATGTCGTTTTTTCATCCCTGACCCCATTTGCAATTCGTAATGGGTCACAAAAAACCCCTTCAGGTCAGTCTTTTCCGAGGCATATAGGGGCATATTTATACTCCGTTTGCGCCGAATTAGCGTCGTTTTTTTAGACGCAAATTCGGCGCAAAACTAATGCCATATTTATACTTTGGCGCTAGACGCGTCTAGCGCCAAAGTATGAGTAAAGAGCGTCATTTTTTAGCGTGAACGCCTTCCTTGCGTTAATGAGATGCAAGGTAGGCGTTCCCGTCCAAAAAAATGACTGCGACGCAAATGCGTCGTATTTATACTCCCGGGCAAAAATCACGCCCGGGAGTTGGCGGGGCAGAAAACCCCGCATTTGCGCCACTTTTTAACGCCTGGGTCAGGGCAGGCGTTAAGGGACCTGTGGGCTCAAAATGAGCCCACAGCTGCCCTCCCATGCCCCCAGGGACCCCCCCTGCCACCCTTGCCCACCCCAGGAGGACACCCAAGGATGGAGGGACCCACCCCAGGGACATTCAGGTAAGTTCAGGTAAGTATAAATATTTATTTTTTTTATATTTTTTTGTGGCATAGGGGGGCCTGATTTGTGCCCCCCTACATGCCTCAATGCCCAATGACCATGCCCAGGGGACATAAGTCCCCTGGGCATGGCCATTGGGCAAGGGGGCATGACTCCTGTCTTTACTAAGACAGGAGTCATGTAAATGGCGTCTGGGTGTCGTTAAAAATGGCGCAAATCGGGTGGAGGTGATTTTTTGCGTCACCCTGACTTGCACCATTTTTAAGACGCCCTAGCGTCATTTTTCCCTGCGCCGGCGCTGCCTGGTGTACGTGTTTTTTTTCCACGCACACCAGGCAGCGCCGGTCTGCTTGCGCCGGCTAACGCCATTCAATAAATACGGCGCCCGCATGGCGCTTCAGAATGGCGTTAGCCGGCGCAAAAAATTTTGACGCTAAACTGCGTTACCGCAGTTTAGCGTCAAAAAGTATAAATACGGGCCATAATGTGTTGTGCAAATAGCAAAATCCTCTTTTGCAGTCCAAAGCTTGTATATTTGCAATTTGGATGCGTTCCAGTCACAAAAGTGTTCATACATAAGACCCAAAGACTTCAAATTAGCCTTCCGTGACTGAAGCCTAATATGAACGAAGAAAGACAACTCCATTTTTTCCTGAGAGAAATGTGAGATTCTAAAGCAGATTTTAGGAACTAAAAAGCATCACGGTAGAGGGTCACATAGGGTCGGTGCTTCTTGAGAGATTCATGTATAAGTAATTTGGATAAAATAATCATTCTTTTTGATAAAGGCAATTTTAGTTAATTATTGATGTGAATATGCAAATCAATGAGCATTTAGCAATGGTTAGAGGAGGGAGGCGCAGTGCCTGTTCTAATATCTCAATTTCTTTCAATGGAAGAAAGCCAATCAAGTAAGGATTTATTTTACGACTTGGCTCTCGAGAGTGCAGACAGAGCCTTCACGTTGTCTGACTCCTTCTTAGTCTATTTAAAGTTTGAAAAGGCTTTGCATGTTTGCACGTTTTGATTTTAGACATGTACTTGCGAAAAGTCTATTTTTTAATTTCACCAATTTAGGGAGGCTTTTAGAGGGAGCCCAAAGCAGTCGAACGCAGTGCATACCAACAGGCCCAAGAACTGTAATCATTTAATATTCTGAAATTCGGTTTTCACTAACATCCTGATTGGAGAGCTCTATGCTGCTGAATAAAAAGGCAAAGGGAGAAAGTAGAAAAACACGTTTAAGCCGAGAAAATTGACACTCAGGATGAAATATGATTTTAATTGTTTTTACTAAGGTAAGGCACCTCACGCAGTGCCATCAGAAAAAGGGGGCAGTTGGGCTGTTTGCTCTCGGACCCACACTTTTGAGGGCCCTACCCTGTCACTGCTAAATGTGTTTATAGATCATGAAAGAAGGCTGACCATGCTTTTGTGATATACTCACGACGAGGAAGTAGCGTCAGTTGCCACCATATAGCGAATAGAGTCCCGGGCCAGAAAAAGCTAATAGCAGGTGCTAGTCTGTCTGACCTTAATAAGTAAACTTACAAGTTACTTACCACGCGAAAAGGTCGATGAACCTTTTGACTGCGCTTAAGATGTTCCCACCATATAAACCCCGTACCAATACTGATCAATTACAAATAATCAATCATTAGCATCAATAATCAATAGGAGCCAGTAAATGTCACACCCTATGACCTTGCAGTCACAAACAACCACAGTTTATGTAAAAGTTAGCATATTTATTTCTCTATATTAACAATGCTAATGTAATGCAGGTTAATCTCAAAATCAATTGATAAACATACAGAAACAACACTGACTGACCAAAATGGTGAAAGAACCACAATCTAATCAAAGCTTGAGCTACTACACATTCTAAAATTACGGTGCAAATTAATAGCAATAATAATTGCGCAAACGTAATAACATACATTTAGATTCAGCAAAGAAAAGACATCAAATGTTACTTCAGTTATTGAACTTCATTAGTAAGGACCCTAACTAACACCGGATTAGAATAGCATGTCTGGGATTCATGCAAAACAATTTAGACAACACAAATGCGGAAAAACATCTATCTACTGCTCCATGGCTCTATCAAAATAGCGTTTGGTACCTAGAAACAAAAGCAAATAGACATAGCAAACAATATTATAGTCAATATACCTATCCTCAGTTTAAATCAGCAAGCTGTCACAGTCTTCGTCCGCAGGTCATCAGTCTGGTCAGCAAGGCAACAGGATTCAGCATCAAAGTTCAGAAAAGGCAAAGTCTTTTAAGGAATAAAGTTAAGGACGTCTCTTCTCAAGACGGAAAATGGGCAAAAATGGTGTCTTCTCAGTGCAGTCTGGCTAAGTTAGATTTCCTAAAACTTTTTCCCAAGTTCCTATTGGTCAAGGGACCACATGTTCACACTTTGTTCAATAAAACTAAAACTTCAAATCTACACTTCTACTAGTAAATGGTTCACATGTCAATGACTGGCTCCTCTTGTCCTGTTCTCATCATCCAGCTCGTCAGGTAACAATATTGTTGCAGTTTATACTCCAGTCAGAGTCTCTATTGTATTGTCCTGGAAAAGTCAGTCTCACATACATTACATTAACAATGTTGCATTAGCAAGTACATAATCTCCTAGCAAGCATTCCTCATAAAAAACCTTTAGCTACAAGCATGTGGTCAGCACAGTGGAAAATCACAATTAAATTCTTTAAATAGCCATTTTATTAAACCCCAAAGAAATGCAGCTTGACATGAGGCCGTGCAACTAGGCCAAGACCGCCTAGTTAAGGCCTATAATTATTAAAGGTAATACATAATGCATAACCCTCAATGTGACAGATTACTACATTATTCAAACAAAAAGATCAACATTTCACATTAACCCCTTCGCTGCCAGGTGGTGAGGAAACCAATTTGGGGAGCAACAACAGTATGGGAAATCACAGGACTCAAAGACTCATACAGTGAACCCCTTCGCTGCCAGGCCTTTTCCCCCTCCTGTGCCGATCCTTTTTTTGGCTATTTGGGGCAGTTCGCGCATAGGCCCTCATAACTTTTTCTCGACATAAGCTACCCACCCCAAATTTGCATTCTTTTTTTCCAACATTGTAGGGATTCTAGAGGTACCCAGACTTTGTGGGTTCCCCTGACGGAGACCAAGAAATTAGCCAAAATACAGCGAAAAGTTTGTTTTTTTCCAAAAAAATTGAAAAAGGGGCTTCAGAAAAAGGCTTGTGTTTTGTCCCCTGAAAATGGCATCAACAAAGGGTTTGCGGTGCTAAAATCACCATCGTCCCAGCTTTCAGGAACAGGCAGACTTGAATAACAAAACTAAATTTTTTAACACAATTTTGGCATTTTACTGGGACATACCCCATTTTTACTATTTTTTGTGCTTTCAGCCTCTTTCCAGTTAGTGACCGAAATGGGTGTGAAACCAATGCTGGATCCCAGAAAGCTAAACATTTCTGAAAAGTAGACAAAATTCTGAGTTCAGCAAGGGGTCATTTGTGTAGATCCTACAAGGGTTCCCTATAGAAAATAACAGCTGAAATAAACAAATATTGAAATTGAGGTGAAAAAAACAGCAATTTTTCTCCACGTTTTACTCTGTAACTTTTTCCTGCGATGTCAGATTTTTGAAAGCAATATAATGTTATGTCAGCTGGACTTCTCTGGTTGGGGGGAAGAACCCTAGGTACCCAGAGCCAATAAATGAGCTGCACCTTGCAATGGGTTTTCATTCTATACCGGGTATACAGCAATTCATTTGCTGAAATATAAAAAGTGAAAAATAGGTATCAAGAAAACCTTTGTAATTTCAAAATGGCCACAAGATAAGGTGTTGAGAAGCAGTGGTTATTTGCACATCTCTGAATTCTGGGGTCCCCACACTAGCATGTGAATTACAGGGCATTTCTCAAATAGACATCTTATTTGCACACTGTCTTACATTTGAAAGGAAAAAATGTAGTGAAAGACAAGGGGCAATAACACTTGTTTTGATATTCTGTGTTCCCCAAGTCTCCGGATAAAAATGGTATCTCACTTGCATGGGTAGGCTTACCACCCGCCACAGGAAACACAAAATGGACACATCACATTTTCAGAAATCAAACAGAGCTGTTTTTTACAAAGTGCCTAGCTGTGGATTGTGGCCTCTAGCTCAGCCGGCACCTGGGGAAACCTAGCAAACCTGCGCATTTTTTAAAACTAGACACCTAGGAGAATCCAAGATGGGGTGACTTGTGGGGCTCTGACCAGGTTCTGTTACCCATAATCCTTTGCAAACCTCAAAATCTGGCCAAAAAAACACTTTTTCCTGTCATTTCGGTGACAGAAAGTTCTGGAATCTGAGAGGAGCCACAAATTTCCTTCCACCCAGCGTTCCCCCAAGTCTCCCAATAACAATGGTACTTCACTTGTGTGGGTAGGCCTAGCGCCTGTGACAGGATGTGCCCCAAAACACAACGTGGACACATCACATTTTCTCAAAGAAAACAGACCTTTTTTTTGCAAAGTGCCTAGCTGTGGATTTTGGCCTCTAGCTCAGCCGGCACCTAGGAAAACCTACTAAACCTGTGTATTTTTGAAAACTAGACACCTAGGGGAATCCAAGATGGGGTGACTTGTGGGGCTCTGACCAGGTTCTGCTACCCAGAATCCTTTGCAAACCTCAAAATCTGGACAAAAAACACTTTTTCCTCACATTTCGGTGGCAGAAAGTTCTGGAATCTGAGATGATCCATTAATTTCCTTCCACCCAGCGGTGCCCGAAGTCTTCCGATAAAAATGGTACCTCACTTCTGTGGGTAGGGCTAGCGCCCGCGACAGGATATGCCCCAAAACACAACGTGGACACATCACATTTCCCTATAGAAAACTGACGTTTTTTTGCAAAGTGCCTAGCTGTGTATTTTGGCCTCTAGCTCAGCCGGCACCTAGGAAAACCTATGAAACCTGTGCATTTTTTAAAACTAGACACCTAGGGGAATCCAAGATGGGGTGACTTGTGGAGCTCTCAACAGGTTCTGTTACCCAGAATCCTTCGCAAACCTCACAATTTGGCCAAAAAAGCACTTTTCCTCACATTTCGGCAACATAAAGTTCTGGAATCTGAGAGGAGCCACACATTTCCTTCCACCCAGCGTTTCCCCAAGTCTCCAGATAAAAATGGTACCTCACTTGTGTGGGTAGGCCTGGCGCCCGCGACAGGAAAAACACAAAATGGACACATCACATTTTCAGACAGAAAACAGAGCTGTTTTTTACAATGTGCCTAGCAGTGGGTTTTGGCCTCTAGCTCAGCCGGCCCTTGGGGAAACCTAGCAAACCTGTGCATTTTTTAAAACTAGACACCTAGGGGAATCCAAGATGGGGTGACTTGTGGAGCTCTCACCAGGTTCTGTTACCCAGAATCCTTCGCAAACCTCACAATTTGGCCAAAAAAGCACTTTTCCTCACATTTCGCCAACATAAAGTTCTGGAATCTGAGAGGAGCCACACATTTCCTTCCACCCAGCGTTTCCCCAAGTCTCCAGATAAAAATGGTACCTCACTTGTGTGGGTAGGCCTGGCGCCCGCGACAGGAAAAACACAAAATGGACCCATCACATTTTCAGACAGAAAACAGAGCTGTTTTTTACAATGTGCCTAGCAGTGGGTTTTGGCCTCTAGCTCAGCCGGCCCTTGGGGAAACCTAGCAAACCTGTGCATTTTTTAAAACTAGACACCTAGGGGAATCCAAGATGGGGTGACTTGTGGGGCTCTGACCAGGTTCTGTTATCCAGAATCCTTTGCAAACCTCAAAATTTGGCCCAAAAAACACATTTTCCTCACATTTTGGTGACAGAAAGTTCTGGAATCTGAGAGGAGCCAAGAATTTCCTTCCACCCAACATTCCCCTAAGTCTCCCGATAAAAATGGTACCTCACTTGTGTGGGTAGGCCTAGCGCCCGTGACAGGATATGCCCCAAAACACAACGTGGACACATCACATTTTCCCAAAGAAAACAGACCTGTTTTTTGCAAAGTGCCTAGCTGTGGCTTTTGGCCTCTAGCTCAACCGGCACCTAGGAAAACCTACCAAACCTGTGCATTTTTGAACACTAGACACCTAGGGGAATCCAGGATGGGGTGACTTGTGGGGCTTTGACCAGGTTCTGTTACCCTGAATCCTTTGCAAACCTCAAAATTTGGCCAAAAAATCGAATTTTCCTCACATTTTGGTGACAGAAAGTTCTGGAATCTGAGAGGAGCCATAAATTTCATTCCATCCAGCGTTCCCCCTAGTCTCCCGATAAAAATGGTACCTCACTTTTGTGGGTAGGCCTAGCGCCCGTGACAGGATATGCCCCAAAACACAACGTGGACCCATCACATTTTCCCAATGAAAACAGATCTGTTTTTTGCAAAGTGCCTACCTGTGGCTTTTGGCCTCTAGCTCAGCCGGCATCTAGGAAAACCTACCAAACCTGTGCATTTTTTAAAACTAGACACCTAGGGGAATCCAAGATGGGGTGACTTGTGGAGCGCTCACCAGGTTCTGTTACCCAGAATCCTTTGCAAACCTCACAATTTGGCCAAAAAAGCACTTTTTCCCTCACATTTCGGCGACATAAAGTTCTGGAATCTGAGTGGAGCCACAAAGCATTCCCCCATGTCTCCCGATAAAAATGGTACCTCACTTGTGTAGGTGGGCCAAGTGCTTGTTACAGGGAAGAGCCAAAAACATGTCGAAATTGAGGGGGAACCAAAGCGGGTCCAAAAGGGCAGTTTGATAAAAAAAACATTTTTAGGCTGACAAGTGCAGCAGAATGTTTATCAGTATAGATGAGACAATGCTCGGTGGTGGGAATTTTGTGGATTCCTGCAGATTCTGGAAGGTTCCATCACAAAAATGTAGGGAAAATGTGTGATTTCCAGCAAAGTTGGAGGTTTGCAGGGCATTGTGGTTAAGAAAATGGTGCAGGTGCATGTGAAACACACCACCCTGGAATCACCCAGATGTTTAGTTTTCAGATGTGTCTAGGTCTTGTGGATTTTTCTACATGGCAGCATCCCAAAGTCCATAAAGTGCAGCCCTCACCATTCCAAGTGGGACGATTTTGAGAGTTAGCCAAGCTCTCATGGCCCAAATGTAAAACGAAAACCCAAAATAATCAAATGTCCTCTTGCTTGCCGTGGGATAAGATGTTTTAGTGTGTGGGGCAGAGCTGAAAGACTGTTACCCCCTTCAGTTTGGGTGGGGGCATAACCAGGCCCATACTGGTTGGTTGCCCCCACCCCACAATTTTTTGTTTTTTTAAAATTCCCTGGCATCTAGTAGACTTTCTGCCCCCCCCGGGTGTGGATCAGGGGTAATTGCCCCATCTGCCCACTGGTGGGCAGAACAACTTTGTCCCCATTTATTTGGGGTGGGGGTATGGCCATACCCCCAACCTCTTATTTTGAAAAAAAAAATCTTCCCTGGTCTCTGGTGGGCTTTCTGCCCCCCTTGGGGGCACATGGGCCTTCCAAAAATAAGCCAATCTGCCCCCAAAGGGGGAAGATATGGCCAACAGTAATGTGCCCCCATGGGGAGCGACCCTTGCCCGAGGGGCTGCCCCCCAAACAAAATACACATACACACACACCAATCCCTGGTGCCTAAGTGGTTTCTAATAGAAATAGGCCGATCTGCCCCCAAGGGGAGGAGACATGGCCTAAAAGAAATCCCCCCCCAACAGGGGAGCGACCATTGCCTAAGGGGTCTCTCCCCTTGCGTGAAATTGGCACAAAAAAAAAATCCCCGTTGCCTAGTGGTTTCTGTCCCCCTTGGGGGCAGATTGGCCTAATAAAAATAGGCTGATTTAACCCCAAGAGGGTTATAAATGGCCTAAAATAAATTGCCCCCAGGGGAGCGACCCTTGCCTAAGGAATCGCTCCCCACCTCTAAAAAAAAAAAAAGTTCCCTGGCGCCTAGACTCCCTGGGGGCAGATCAGCCTAATAATAGGCAGATCTGCTCCCAGGGAGGGCAGAAAAGGCCTTTAAAAAAATGGCCCCCTGGGGAGCGACCCTTGCCTAAGGGGTCACTCCCCTTGCATGGAATTCACATAAAAATAAAAAACTCCCTGGTGTCTAGTGGTTTCTGTCCCCCTTTTGGGCAGATTGGCCTCATAAAAATGAGCCGATGGCCTTAATATAATTTGCCCCCTAGAGGAGCGACCCTTGCCTAAGGGGTCGCTCCCCACCTCTAAATAACAAAAAAAAAACACAAAACAAACAAAACAAATGATCCCTGGTGCCTAGAGGTTTCTGCCCCCCCTGGGGGCAGATCGGCCTAATAATAGGCTGATCTGCCCCGAGAAGGGGCAGAAAAGGCATTAAAAAAAAAAAGCCCCCCTGGGGAGAGACCCTTTCCCAAGCGTTCGCTCCCCTTATGCCAATTTCTTATAAAAAAAGAAATCCCTGGTGTCTAGTGGGTATTTTAGCAGTCGGATCGCTTCGCAATCCGGCTGCTAAAATGCTCAGAGAGACTTCAAAGGTAAGGAAATTCCTTTCCTTCCCTTTAAAGCCTCTCAGGCCTCCTCCACGTGATCGGAAGAGAAATGCTGAGCATTTCTCTTCTGATCGCGCTGGAAGCTGAGCTTCCAGCGCAATGAGAGGAGGCCTCTGTGAGGTCAGCGCGCGCTGACGTCACAGGGGGAGCGGAGGGCTCGGGGGCTGTGGGGGGTGGAAAGGGAAGGGTTTCTCCTTCCATCCCTGCCTTTGGGGGGTGGGAGGGAACCCCACGGAGGGAGCGCGAGCGCTCCCTGCGGGCTCCGGGCCGAGGATGTAATGGTTACGTCCTCGGCACAGCAGCACCGAAGGGGTTAATAAGCCATTAATAAGTATACTTCGTGAACATTGGTGGCCACACTGGTGGGTGCGCCTTCAAATTCGTGCATTATTTTTCTCTATATTATTACATTTTCTATGCAAATTCAACACTCAGAAAACATTAATATTCATTGGTTAAATCAACATTAACACAGGTCAGCCTAACAGCTGTTTAGCTAAACTCTACTACAAGAATATGACCTTTCCCTCAAACTCCAAAATGCCTGATGCCAAATTGCTAGTTATAGTACGAATTGTTTTGATTTGCTAATGACATTCTCTCATAATACTGCTGATGTTTAAGAAACAATTCTGTGCTTTATGATTTCTGAATGGTAGGTGGAGCTACTGAGATGGATGTGGCAATGACTGTAACCTTCAAGAACCAAAAGTAATGGTGTAATGTTAAAAGGTTTCTGGGGTAAGATGAAAATAAAGAACGGGAGGAGGAGGGAGACACTTGGGCCTCATTACCATTGCTCTGATAATCCTGATTCCATTGGGACCGGTAGATAACAGCCTAATCAGATGACAAGATCCACTACAACTCCTCAGCTCAAGAGTATTTAACTGGAAGACTTTGGCTGATTAAATCAGTCAAAATCTCCAAATGAAATAAAGGGCAAAATATGAGAGAAACAGTTTGGATATAAGGACTCCCCAAAATGCTTTATTCCGTGGCATTTCTGCCCTCTCCTCCAAGAATTTAAAGATAACCATGGCAAGGTAACTTTGGGACTGGTGACTGCAAGTAGTAGTGCAACGTCGTTAAAATCCCCTCTCATAGTAATGGGACCTTAAGGTCCTAGAGAAGATATTTTTATTCCTGTTTTGTCATATTCATATTAGTTGGCACAGTGAGCAAGGGACACACATCTGGGCATATCCTGGCCAGTTAGTGCATTTTTAACAACACAAAAGGATGATGGATGGAGTGCTGTTGCTAAAGTTGCCCTAAATGGGAGGCCTATGCCCATTTGTGGGTCTCATGCTCACTGTGCCACTGGATTCAAGCTAGCCTCGCTGATGAAGGGTGATACTCTGAAACCAGTCTTATGATGCTTGTTTCCAGTCCAGGGAGGATCTGGCCTGGCAGGTGGGCTGGACTATTCCCATAGGGAAATGAGTCAAGACTGATTTGCATATTGCTGGGTCCAAATTGGGGTGGTATGGTGAACAAAAGAATGATTGATTAAACCCAGATCTGTGACGGGGGTGAATGTTTAAAAGTTTCAGCACTCCATCCATCATCCTTTTGTGATGTTAAAGTTGTCATAAGTGGGAAGAGAATGCCTAGATATGGGTCCCGTGCTCACTGTGTCACTGGATTCAAACTAGCCTGATTGATGATGGCTGATGCTGGGAAACCAGTTGCAGGATGCTTGTTTCCAGTCCAGCGAGGACCTGGCTTGGCAGTTTGGGCTGGACTGTTCCCATAGGGACCAGGTTTAAGACTGATTTGCATACAGCTGGGTCCAAACTGGGGTGGCATGGTGAGCAAAAGTATGAAGGTAATGCTCAGACTGGGGGTGGGTGTTTAGAAAGTTTCAGCACTCCGTCAGTCATTCTTTTGTGTTGCCAAAGTTGCCTTAAGTGAGAAGGATATGCCCAGGCAACGGTCCTGTACTCACTGTGCCATTGAATGCAAGTTAGCTTGGCTGATGAAGGGTGATACTCTGTAGCCGGTCTTAGGATGCTTGTTTCCAGTCCAGGGAGGACCTGGCCTGGCAGTTTGGGCTTGACTGTTTCCATAGGGAACTAAGTCAAGACTGATTTGCATAGGGCTGGGTCCAAACTGGGGGGGGCGTGGTGAACAAAAGAATGATTGATTGAACCCAGATCTGTGACTGGGGGGTAAATGTGTAAAAAGTTTCATCACTCAGTCCATCTTCCTTTTGTGTTGCTAAAGTTGCCCTAAATGGGAAGGGTGGGCCCCTTTGTGGGTCCGGTGCTCACTTGCCAATGAATTCAAGCTAGCCTGGCTGGTGATGGGTGATACTTTGAAACCAGTCCCAGGATACTTGTTTCTGGTCCAGGGAGGACCTGGTCTGGCAGTCTGGGCTGGACTGTTCCCATAGGGAACAGGTTTAAGGCTGATTTGCATATAGCTGAATCCAAACTGAGGGGCATGGTGAGCCAAAGAACAATAGATTAAACTCAGATCTATGACTGGGGGCAAGTGTTTGAAACATTTCATCACTGCATCTATCATCCTTTTTTTGTTGGGGAACTGTAAAGTGTCCATATGCATTAAGCAAGAATTGGAACATTCTTTCAAATATGTGTTGTAGCTAAAATTGTCTAATTGTTCTCTGATGACTCTTGAGCTGTCATTTACTCTTATGTCTCCTTGGAGAATGAAACAACACTTTGAAGTTTCCAACCCATCACAGCGTATTGATAAGTGCTTAGGGGGGATAAACTGAGTTTATTCAGACCTTTAGGGAGGATAGCACTTATGGTTTAGGGATGTTTTTGTCTCATTGAGCGTGACCGGTGGCAAAGGAATCTCCATGCCTTTCAGAGGGTGCTTAGAACAGGAGACAAGGTTGATTTCTGTTGGGAAATGACTATTGCCCTGGGAGGGCCATTGCTTTGAACGTGCTTGAAACCTTGAATAGCATTGCACTTTGTGGAGCTAGCTATAGTTTAAAAAATGTATGCAGTGGTGCAAGTCACGTGCCCCTACTCGTTTGCAACCTCTGAGCAAAGCACCACAATTCCTAAAGTAACAAGAATTGACAAAGCTCATATTTGCTTATTGATTGGTGTGTATGTGAGAGAGCAAAGCTTGGCTGTGCCATTATGTCTCATAAAATGTGAAATACAGGAGTGGTTATTTTCCTTATGTGAACATGTGAAGTTGGCTTTTCATACAATGTGGAGCACTGAAATTCATACATGTATAGTGCACATATCAATATAACTTTTTATGTAAACCACATTTATTGATCGTTCTGCAAGTATGTTTGTGTCATAGTATTTTAGAAACATTATTTTCATAATCATTGTGTATTCACCATAAAATGTGTGTGGTAATAATTTAAACTAAAACAGTAGTCATCTACATTTTTAGATTGGCCAGAGTGAAGGCCCGAATTCTCTTTGTATTTTTGAACTTCAACATGAAAGCTTGTTTTTTTGCATATTTTCCTAAGCTAGAGGTGTTATGGTAGAAGTCTTTGGTTAATAAGGGCTCTGTTGTGCGCGGGAGATAAGAAGGCCTGGGAAGACAGAAGTGTTACCACGATTGAGAGGAGTAACTTGATGATGGCAGCCAAACTCCGATCTGAAATTCCTGACAGCAGGAGTGTTTAGTTTGCAGTGATTGTGAAGTTGGATGGTGTCTTGCAGAGCTGTTTTGTATGTTGTGTGAGTGTGGTGATTTATAAAAAAAGTTGAAATGGGTATTAGTTCTCACATGGCCTAAGATCTCCTCATAGTTTTAAAAGGTGAAGAAGACAAAATATTATATTGTCTGCTAGGACGTTGTATTCATTGTGAAATGTCAACAGCACAGTTCAGAAAGGGATTCCCTTTGTGTGAAAGTGAGGCAATTAGTATAGTGGACATTAATGCGCAAAGTGAAGCTGTACTGGTCTGGAGGACAGGTCGAGCTTTCAGCTGAAGTGACTGGAAACTTTCTTGTGTGTTTGAAACTATTCAGTCTTTAGTGGAGCAAACAAAGGGTTTTGTATTGTATTTTGCATATGTGATATTGTGGAGCAAGTGTGTGTGCAGACTGTAAAAGCGGGGAACTGCTCGAAGAACCGAGATCTACCTGACAGGGAGTCGTGCTATTATAGTTTGGTTGATGTGGTGCTGCACTGTTATTGGTTGACAATGTGATAAGGAGTTACGCTGTGATTGGTGGTTGCTTCCGAACAAGGGATTGTGCATATGGCATTGTTTTGGACTGACTTGAAGCTCTGTGATAATTGTTAAAAAATGAAAAGCTTTAAATTATGCGAGGCTTGTTTAGAGGTGATGGTCATATTCCCAGTAGGGAGGGTGAAGTGGCGCCTCCCAAAGATACCCCAGCTCATAATCTAGGGCTTTACACATGTGTTTTGCTTGGTCAAGGGCACAAGACCACAGAGAAGGAAGGTCCATTGAGATTCCCACAATATGTCACATTCATTTTGAGGATTATTGAAAATCTGAGGAGAGTGCTGTATGAAATAAAGCACTTAGGGCCAGATGTACCATCACGGCCCATTGCGATTCGGTAATAGCGATTTTTAAGAAATCGCTATTACCGACTCGCAAAGGGCCATGTATCACATTTGCAAATCGGTAATAGCGATTCCTTAAAAATCGCAAATGCTATTACCGAATCACAAATTGCGATACCGGCCCCATTCGCAGCTATGGGCCTGTTAGCTGCGAATATTTTGCATTTCCAAAATTGCGATTTCTGAACCAGAAATCGCAATTTTGGAAATGCAAAAGGCAAGGGTGCTGGGGGCCTAAGGCCCCCTCTCCTGCACCCCAAAAACAGTTTTTTCAACATGTAAGGTACACACATGCCAAAAGGGCATGTGTGCTTTACATGTTGAAGTTAAAAATGCAGTCTAACTGCATTTTTAAATTTTGCACCAGGTTACCACCTGGTTGCAAAGCATGGTATTTTGCAAGTGCAAAATGCCATTTTAGGAAAAAACGCAATTTGCGATTTTTTCCAGAATAGCCTTGCGTCCTGGAAATTGCGAATCGCAAATTGCGACTCGCAATTTCCAGGTCGCAACGCAAGAAATCGCTATTTTACCGATTTCTTAGTTGTGGTCTGAGAATGCATTTCATACATCGCAGACCACGGTTTTGCACTCGCAAACGGCCGATTTTACCATTTGCGAGTGCAAAATAATTTCATACATCTGGCCCTTAATGCTTCAGAACATGCTGCCCATGTGAGAGAAAAGGAAAACTATCAGGGTGGAGCAAAGAAAGCCATAAATTCTTATGCAGATGAAAGATGGGAAGTTGAGCTGAAAAGGTGGAAAACGGATATGATAGAAGGAGAAAGGATCATATAGACAATGGCAGTCATGTCGTCATAGGACTGCCACAATTGTAATGAGGGACCAGTATAACTACCTGTAGAATCACCATCAAACTAGCTTGAGGCCCTGGCCTAAGTTCAACTCCAGTTAGCTGGCTATGTACATAAACTCATTTACCACCAGGCACTGATATATCCAGAATGATGTACACAGCAAAAAACGATACCCATGCTGGCCATCCCTGAGTCAATCCCTGTGCTTGTGTCAATTTAGCTGTGTAGAAAGGAGCACCTTCCAGCACAGACAGAAGATGAAATGGAAATCTGCTAGGTCCATGTGTGCTGTGCTACGTAGCACACATACACATACACATGCATCAACATGAGGAGCTGTCAAAGGAAACAACAGAATAGTATCTTGGCAATGCCATCCCTGGGGTGCTGCAAGGTTTCAGTACCACACGGATGTATGTGAAACATGTGAGGCTGGGAAAGGGGCATAATGTCATGTGTGTTGTTGTGGCTTGACCACTGCAACACCCTTTACAAGGCCCTACCATGCAAATGGATGCATAGGGAGGGATGACAACAACAAGATGGAGTCAAGCCACAACAATGATATACATCACACCTAGTAGACATGACGCAGCCAATTGTGCCACCTGAGCTTCCCCTTATGTGACACTCAGGTGGGACAAGGGGCTGATAGACTGCAACCATGATGTACATGAACAATATTTGGGAAGTAAGATGACAATGAACCTCCAATAGCAAGTCAGTCACATGACATGTCAACTGCCACAACACAGTAAGATTAATTTTACACCATCTCATTAAAGAGGATGATGGCTCTCCTGCTGATCTGGCTGTCATTGAGTACCCCAATGACCTGTATGAACAGCTGACAACCATCAGCCAAGAGATCCTCCGAGAAGTCCTGGTATCCCTCCAGACACCACCTTCAGTCACAAGGAGGACAAAGAATGTAGCAGCCATCCCAGATTCCCCACCAAACACCCCAATAGTACGACCGGCCAGCACCAACACAGCTGAGGACTGCGAGGACCCAGGGACCAGCTTTGAGAGGACATTGGTAGAAGTCCAGCAAGAGCTGGCTAAGGAGGTGCGGGTGTGTATGGAGTCTGTGACATTGAAAATAAGTGATACACTGTTCCAAACACAGAAAATAGTGACCGGGGTCCTAAATTCTAGGAGCAAGAGGGCTCACACACCCATAGAGTGTCATGCTTCATCATAGGCACTGCTCCTCGTCAGACCGGCGCTGCAATGTTTGACGGGCACCACCCCTGGTGGGGGGGCTCTTTGCCGGAGATCTTAATATATGGAGGTGCCGTGACCCCAAAGGTGACTAAAGTGTCAACGGAGATCAGAAGAGAATGTGGTTAAAACTGACTCTCAGAACCGCCACTGAGACAGTAGATTTTATTGGACCCAATGGACGGTCAGGGCCAAGGTTAAAAAATAGAATCGGAAGAGTGAATAAAGAAGTTAAGATCAATCACTCTTGTAATACAGAGAATATCAAAGAGAGGAGTTTGGGAAATCTCCAAAGTCTACCCTCTCATGGGTCAACATGTTTCGCATCCTGGTGGTCCAAACGGATCCAGTGATGCTTCATCAGGACCTTATGTGACTGTATGTATCTCCTGAATAATGAGGGCCACATATATTTTCAAAGAAATTATACAAGTACCTCTAGACCAGCAATTAGTTGGGAGGCGTAATAATCACTTACATGAATATGGAATCAATAATTCCTAACTCGTACCCTGCAAAAAAGAAGTACACAGGTTATACCAGAGTAAGGGCGAGTCATGGCTTATACATATCGTGGGAAAGAGCGACCGTGCTGTGCAGTGCAAGTATTACCTCGTGAACAACACACGTGCAAATGCTTGTGAGTACAAGCTTACCGTCCTAAAATTGAAGACGAGCATCCTAGGAATACACGGACCAATAGTCCAGCGCTAAACAACGTCTAAAAAAAGGGGAATATGGAACAACAAAATTGATTAAATGAAAGGTAAAGTATCCAATCAAGTTACTCATATGTGTACTGCCATAGGGGTCTCAAGTATAATAATCAAAGATTCCTAATTGGCATCATCACAGAACACATGGTAAAACAAACGTAATTGGTGCGGCAGTGAATGTTAAGTGCCAGTAGATTAGCTGAGGGACAAAAAGGCCCATAGAAATCAATGAAGGTAGCAGAACACACTATGGGCCTGATTCTAACTTTGGAGGACGGTGTTAAACCGTCCCAAAAGTGGCGGATATACCACCTACCGTATTACGAGTTCCATAGGATATAATGGACTCGTAATACGGTAGGTGGTATATCCGCCACTTTTGGGACGGTTTAACACCGTCCTCCAAAGTTAGAATCAGGCCCTATGTTTATAGACACAGGTAACGTCCTGGTGAGGAAGCTAAACAGTAAATAGAACAATGAGCAGTATCAGTAGCTGCCTGAATTTAAGGGTAAAGTCCTTCCTAGCGGGAACCCGGATGGAGGGAAAAGTCAAAAACCAAGATCTAAGCGGAGCCACGGGGGTCTCCTCGATAAATATACTGTTTTTGCAGTAATACGTCCCCAGGCAGCAGGTATAGTAGCGTGGGGTGCCGGAGGATCAAGTATACATGTTGCCTATCATTGTGCAGAGCAACATGAGGAGAGGTACCTGCAGAAAGTCGGGTCCCGGATCAGAGGAAACGGGACTCGAATAATGCACAAAGAGGGGGAGAGCGGCGGAGCACTTACTTGTTGGAGCAGTTCTGGCCAGGCGGAAACCTACCCCGGTCCGTGGTTCCCGAAGTGTAAAGGAACCCGGGCCAATACGCTAAATATACGTAACATGCCGGAAATCGGAGATTAGAGATTCCGGTTACGGGCGTGGTCAGGCAGTCAGGCAACGCGGGACGCGTTGGTCTGACACTACCAGAAAGTGAAAAAAGACTCAAAGGGGGTCCCGGAGTCAACGTGAAAAGATAAGTCGAGATCAACAATAAACGTTGGTCTGACAGTACCAGACAATGAAACAAGACTCCAAAAGGGGGTCCCGGAGTCAAAGAGAAAAATAAGTGGAGATTAGTAATAGTCTGCACACGGCCTCGTGAAGTAAAGAATGGCACTTGAGGGGAGAGTGGGTGTCATGAGATCAAAATTCTTGATCAAAAGAGAAAAGGATAATAAATAAAAATCAAATGATCACGCCAGGCAAATTATGACTCAAAAGGCTGAAGCAAAAAAGAAAGAAACAGGTTGCAAAATAGACCAACTAAAGGGAATTAGCTTCCTCACCAGGACGTTACCTGTGTCTATAAACATAGTGTGTTCTGCTACCTTCATTGATTTCTATGGGCCTTTTTGTCCCTCAGCTAATCTACTGGCACTTAACATTCACTGCCGCACCAATTACGTTTGTTTTACCATGTTTTCTGTGATGATGCCAATTAGGAATCTTTGATTATTATACTTGAGACCCCTATGGCAGTACACATATGAGTAACTTGATTGGATACTTTACCTCTCATTTAATCAATTTTGTTATTCCATATTCCCCTTTTTTTAGACGTTGTTTAGCGCTGGACTATTGGTCCGTGTATTCCTAGGATGCTCGTCTTCAATTTTAGGATGGTAAGCTTGTACTCACAAGCATTTGCACGTGTGTTGTTCACGAGGTAATACTTGCACTGCACAGCACGGTCGCTCTTTCCCACGATATGTATAAGCCATGACTCGCCCCTACTCTGGTATAACCTGTGTACTTCTTTTTTGCAGGGTACGAGTTAGGAATTATTGATTCCATATTCATGTAAGTGATTATTACGCCTCCCAACTAATTGCTGGTCTAGAGGTACTTGTATAATTTCTTTGAAAATATATGTGGCCCTCATTATTCAGGAGATACATACAGTCACATAAGGTCCTGATGAAGCATCACTGGATCCGTTTGGACCACCAGGATGTGAAACATGTTGACCCATGAGAGGGTAGACTTTGGAGATTTCCCAAACTCCTCTCTTTGATATTCTCTGTATTACAAGAGTGATTGATCTTAACTTCTTTATTCACTCTTCCGATTCTATTTTTTAACCTTGGCCCTGACCGTCCATTGGGTCCAATAAAATCTACTGTCTCAGTGGCGGTTCTGAGAGTAAATTTTAACCACATTCTCTTCTGATCTCCGTTGACACTTTAGTCACCTTTGGGGTCACGGCACCTCCATATATTAAGATCTCCGGCAAAGAGCCCCCCCACCAGGGGTGGTGCCCGTCAGACATTGCAGCGCCGGTCTGACGAGGAGCAGTGCCTATGATGAAGCATGACACCCTATGGGTGTGTGAGGCCTCTTGCTCCTAGAATTTAGGACCCCGGTCACTATTTTCTGTGTTTGGAACAGTGTATCACTTATTTTCAATGTTTACACCAGGAGGATATACACTGGACCATAACTCCTCCTGATCCCTCCCTTATTCTCAGTGGAGTCTGTGACAGCCAGCCTGGAGGGTATGCACACGTGCCTCGTTACAGCCAATGAACATTCTGAAGCCAAACGAGGCATACACTCCCCACTGTATGGAGTCTAGCAGTGTCTGAGGGACATAGGTGCTGCCATAAGAGAGAGGCCACAACAGCTGCCCTCCAAACTGGCAGCAGTGTGATTGAGAACAAGCTGGAATCCAGGCACTGGGAAGTGGCCTCCGTCAGGGCAGCCACGGCTGCCTACAACTGGAATGTTGCTGCTATCCTCAAAAATCAGCAGCTCCTCCTTGCTGCAGTGATGTCATATGTTGTTCCACAGATGGCTGCTGCTGGGAGTTATCAGTCCACATCTCCAACCACTGAAGTGTGTGTGTGGCCCCCTCTCCCTTCCCACCACCACCATCAAGGGCAGAGGAGACACCACACACATCAGAGGATGAAAATGCAGAACAGGTCATCTTCACTTGTAAGAGTTCCTATGTAGCACCGGCCTATGTCACATGTGCAGTGTGTTCCCTTTTTCCTGTGCTTGAGATCATGGCAGTGTTAGTACAGTTGGATATGTGCACTCCTCACTGACACACTGTTGACCTGTCTGCGATGGACTGTCAAGGTCTGTCACTTACCAGTTGGCAATATTTGTTCCTCTGCGTTTAACAACACTTACCCAAGCATGTCCCATGATATGTCCCTCAACCATGGACTTGTGTAGTGTCACAATTGTATGGATTTTACAAATTTGGTCAATCAATCAATGAGGGAATTTGAAAGCGCGCTACTCACCTGTGAGGGTCTCAAAGCAGTTGAAGGTAGCTAGGAAGTCATTGACCTGGACATTGTAAATATTGCACTACGACACTTGTAAATAAACACCTCCTACACAAACAGCATTTCTGTGTGTATTGTAACACATCTACTACGCTTAGGAATTGTGATGTGTTTCCATGTCACTAGTCACAGAGTGTCGGTACAAGAGTGCGGGAATATGTGGGCACATACCTACACACAAGGTTCCAACATGGCAAATGGCAATGCTAGTCTCATCTCCTACAAGCAATTCACTGAGTATGTAAAAAATGAAGAACACATGTATGCTTCACTCACTACATATGGCAGGCATAGCTGTGAAACAGTTCTCAGGCAACATTGTCGGCTGGGAGTACCAGTAGAACCCTTTGTGTGAAACAGAGGTATCTAACCTCATTAGTGATTGCCACCAGTCCCTTTTGCAGGTGAGAGGTCAAATGTAGGCTGTTGTCAGATGTGCCACAGTTCCCAACATTCCTACACAGGACCCCAACACTGACAGCTGAATTACCACACCTACCTGTCCAATACAAAGTTAATATAGTCACCTTTAATGGTGGGTACACTGGATGGCTGATGGATGGACAAGTAGATGTGTTGTTGCTGCCATCGTGACAGCTCAGTTGTCAATTGGTAATGCACATATCAAGAGAGGGATTCGGAGGCAGGACGGAATCCCTGGGCCAACACGCATTTTGCATTGTGCACTCATGGGAAGACCATGAGACACTAGCATATAACACAAGATATATAGGAGTAAGCAAAAATGTTTATTAAGTATAAAACTGAACTAATAAAATAAATAAAACCTACCCTAGTCTAATCTAACTATACTTAACCAACAACTACAGATAGCTACCCTAAGGTAAACTTAACTAACACATTAAACACCACACTCTAAAGATCACTTCCCTCCACCCCCCTTAAGTTACAAGACACATGCAGGACAACATATATTAATTCTACACATATACTAACTAAATCTAAACAAATATATATTTTTTTGTATTTTTTTAATTTTGTATGTTTTCCCTAAAAACATAAATACCCCAACATTACCCCCATTAACACATAATACGTAAATAACCTACCCCTCAAATCCACTTATCCTAAATAAACTACATACCTACACTAACCTAACACTAAAACCCACAATAAAACATAACTTAAAAGCAGAAGGAAGGGGGACAGAATTTGGAGGTGGCATTTCTGATGCAACTTAGAGTTTGGCCTTCTTCAGTTTTTTTTTATTAACTTTAGCCACTTGGTGTTGGCGGCTACCCCCTTCTCCAAACTGTCTAACCATTTGAGGACGTCCTTCTTCAGGTCCTGCAACAATTGGGTGTCCATGGCAGCAGGTGGTGTGTCATGTTGCACTGTTGATGTAGAAGTAGTTGCAGCTGAGGTTGTGGGAGTGGTGCCAGATGTGCCCCCTTGCACTGCTGGGGAGATCTGTGTTTGTGGTGCCTTCTTGCCACTTTGGGGACCCCTTGTGGTAATGCCCGCCATTCCTCCGTTACCCTCTCAGCACGGAAGCAGGGAGCCATCCTACGGAACCCAGATTCCACTGCCAGGATATTGCAGTACCTCATTGCCCTCTTTTGAAATGTGCGTAGCTCATCATTGCTCATGTTGGCAGCTGTGAAATGGAGACAGGCAACAATCATTGTCAGCATTGTGCAAAGTCTATACAGATTAGTAGCTTATACTGCTACATCCTATTTCACATGCACTCCAACTCAAATTCCAGAAAAGACAATGGCCCTGATAAATGTAACAACAACGCTGCCTTTGCATCATATTACTGATACTAAAGCAACGCAAAACGTGAAAATAAACCAAACATATAGAAGTGTGCATTGCTTTTGCATTGTAAAGAATAATGCAAAGACAGTGCAAACTTTACATAGATCAGGCCCAAACATCCTCATCATCTGTGTCTATTTACAATCATACATCACCAGGAAATTGGACATGTAAATGGGAGGATGAGATGCTGTTGGTAACCATAAGCGCTCAGAGCTGATAGGTACACATGCAAGCCTTATCAATATGACTGTCACCTACACTGTGAGCATCACATCTAGCTACAAATTTGGTATTCCACTCCCCCTGAGACTAAGGGGGGATGGCCATGCAATCCATCATCTCATCTGTCCTGGCATGCCCACTCATACATGGAGTCAAGGAGTGGACCATATGTTAGGAGGGCTGACAACTCGGAAGCTGTTATCCATAGGTCTATCACATCTACATTCATGTGTCCAGGAGTAGATACCCATGAATACCTGATGTGCCACTACTATTCCTTACACACCCATTTCCATGCCAGCACAAGTTTGGCCTTGACCTGCATGCAAGCCAATTAGATTCCACATAAGTGTAACATACATGAAGTGCAAAAGACTGAGCGCCATGCTGGGGGACAGTTCCAGTCCAGTCCTCTATCTTCATGACAATACAGGCATGCACCAAATTGGGTTCAATATGGTGCATCCATGTGTTGTGAGAATGATGGAGTGTGCCACTACCAATATTCTCACAGTGTTGCACTCTGTCATTCTTAATCACATATGGCCTTACATGTGGCTTGTCATCACCTTGTGTACACGTTGCTGGCCATGTGGACCATGAGCCTCAAAAGATGTGACCCTCTGGTGGTGCATGGGGATCCTTTAAATGGCCATAATGTCAGCATCCAGCCTATTTTGATATCTGATCATTGGACAGCTGATCACATCTGGCATTGTATTCCACACATGACTCACTCACACCAAACCCTGGATTACTTCACAGGACACACTTTGTCACACACTTACTGGATCCATCTGCGTCCTCAAATCACACCACTTCACAGATTGTGTAGGGTAAAAGTCCACCTGTAAGACATGAATGGAAAACCATGCTTAGGGGGTTATTCTAACTTTGGAGGAGTGTTAATCCGTCCCAAAAGTGACGGTAAAGTGACGGATATACCACCAGCCGTATTACGAGTTCCATAGGATATAATGGACTCGTAATACGGCTGGTGGTAAATCCGTCACTTTTCCGTCACTTTTGGGATGGATTAACACCTCCTCCAAAGTTAGAATAACCCCCTTAGTGTCATATCACATCAGTGCGAGTGGACAACACATTTTTGTGTGAACTAGTTGAGAGGAGTGAGCTAGTTATCCTAGTGGAAAACAGTGCAACAGACACACCACTATGATCACACAATTACACAGACACTCAGGTGAGTAAGAGCCACACATCTGAACACTAACACTGGTCCAGAGACTCATCTAGTGTTACACCCTGCAACAACCATATGTGGTACATCAATAGAAGATGAAATAACATGGTATAAGGGGGAGTTGTGTAAAAAAATGACTCTACCCTGGCGCTTTGCAAGACATATGACTCAGGTACTCAAGCTTGTCCTGCAGGGCATCCAGAGGCGCTTTGAGATAGGCATGTTGCTCAATGTGAAGTCTACAATGATCATGCGTTGATTAATCCATGACTGATGTGGCAAAGTTGTGTAATGGTATCCAATGCCCCCTAAAGCACGTAAACCCTCTTTGCTAACATAATTGTAGGGGTAATTTGCGTTAAATGATGACAAAGTTGCGCTATACATGATTGCCCAACTTTGTTGGCACAATCCAGGAAAAATATGGTAGGCTGACGGTGCTTTAGTGTTTCATACATGACACTATGTCGCGACACAGGTGTCTCTATGTCCTCTGAAATGTGTACCTTCATGATGGTTGTGCAGGACTCATCAGACATCTGACCTGCATTGGTATTACTGTTGGAGATGTGAACTCAAGGCTTAGACTGGTACAGATACACTTCATTCTGGTTGCATACAGCCTGTCCACGAGCATTGCATGCAGCACTCCAACTCATCTGCTACTGTCATTCAAGATCAGTGAACAGTAAATAGTATGCCAATGTGAGACTCTCCAACAGGTCCGCTGACCTCAACACCAAGGTGTCTGTACTGATCCTGCACCCTGGCCACCAGATCTGTCCAGCGATGCTTGAGCTGGTGCTCATTCCTGCCACTCCTGTACACGCTCTTCAGGTGGTGGAGCACCTTGCCTCACCGCAGCCACATGGCCTCGGTCCATTCGCCCTAGATTACCTGGCCACCCATCTCTAGCATCATGGGCAGGTAGAGGCATACCAGTCACACAAATCCACCCAGCACTTTCTCTGACTTCCTCATCAGCCTCCCCCTACAGGACATGTTGTACTTGGTCAAACTTGACCCCGAATGCAAAAAAATAAATAAATAAATAAACAGAAACGTAACCTCACTAAATAATTGAACTATCCCAAATGCGTAACTACCCCGAACAGACACCCCATAGTACAAACATAGACAAAAAACACACAAAATCACAACTACTGGGACAAAATGCTCACAATATATAAAAGGACATGACAGGAGGGACAGCACAAGTTTCAAATCACAGCCAAGACACAACTACCAAGCTCCAAAACACAACCACACAGTCAGAAAAGCAGAGAGTGTAAAGAGAAAGTGAAACTACACTCACTGTACCATCCTTGTCGACAGAATTTCCAATTACATCACTTCCTGTCTCTGTGCATCACGTTTTTCTGTTATGCATGTATTTATTTGACACATTTGACATTTGCGTAGGTTTTTTTTAGTTGCATAGCCCACATGCGTCATTTATATAGATGCATGACAGTTATGCGTCAATTTCACTGAAGGCAGCATTGAGAGGAGTGCGAAGGTAGAATTCACGCTAAGGGACCATGTGTCGTTGACTTTGCATTTGCGGATGTTTTAGACACATTTGCATCATATTTTTTGACTCAATTCCTGATTGTGTGTTTTTTTTAATTGTCCTTAGATGTACCCTGAATCAACATACATTTGACATGGGCTGTGCTGCAGTGTGGCATTTTGGGTATGGCCACATGTGGTAGTCCATGCAACAATGTGACAAGGGTGTGATTGGTCTGTTCCACCAATGTGTGTGTTGCAGACTCAACAGCATGCAAATTAGTGCACGGCGTGCATATATATGTCTATGTGACAACGGTGTATCCACATATGTTTGGCATTCAGTTCAATGCAAAAGTTCTGATTTGTGATTTTGTATTGTGTTTTTGTCTCTGATTTGTGATGTTGTCATACAGAGCATAATATTTAAAGCTACATGCACAGGTCAGGCATTGTTGATAATGGGTGAACCATTGCTACCTAGTAAACATTACCTGACAACTGTCTTCATATGTATATTTTGAGTTTACGGAGACTTGTGTGAATCCTGCATATTTGTCTGGCCTGTATACTTCTTTGGTAAATAGGGGCATATTTATACTCTGCTTGCGCCGAATGTGCGTCACAAATTTTGACGCACATTCAGCGCAAACCCTGCTCCATATTTATACTTTGACGCCCGACCCTGCGGATGTCAAAACCCCACCATGTGCGTCATTTTTTGGAAGGGGGAACCTGCCTTGCGTTAATTAAATGCAAGGTAGGCGTTCCCTTCCAAAAACTGACTTTAAGGCCTGTGCGCCTTATTTATACTCTGGCGTCATTTTGACGCACAGGAGGGGGTGGGCCTTAAAAAACAGCACACAGCCTGATGGGCGCCGTTTTTTAACGCCTGGTTCAGGGCAGGCATTAAGGGAGCCCAGAGGTGCCATCTCCTGCCCCCAGGGACACCCCCTGCCACCCTTGCCTACCCCAGGAGGACACCCAAGGATGGAGGGACCCATCCCAGGGAAGGAAAGGTAAGTTCTGGTAAGTATTTTTTCCCATTTTTTTTAAGTGGCATAGAGGGGCCTGATTTGGGCCCCCCTACATGCCACTATGCCCAATGACCCCTGGGCATGGCCATTGGGCAAGGGGGCATGACTCCTGTCTTTGCTATGACAGGAGTCATGTCAATGGGGATTGTGCGTCAAAAAAAATGGCGCAAGTCCGGTGTGTGGCCTGATTTTTGCCTCAGACCTGACTTGCACCATTTTTTGACGCACAACCCCCATTTTCACATACGCCGGCGCTGCTTGGTGAGAGTAATTCTTTTTAGGCGTACCAGTCCGCAGCGCCGGCTAAGGTCATTCCATAAATAAGGCGCCCGCATGGTGCGTTGGAATGGCGTTAGCCGGCGGTAAAACTTTTGACGCACAACTGCGCTGGGGCAGTTGTGCGTCAAAAAGTATAAATATGGCCCACAGTGTGTATGATACACTCTGCCTATATTCTACCCACAATATTTTTTGATCACAAAAGATTAATTATACTAATTGCAATTACCAATGGATGGTGGTTTACAGTGATGGACCTGCTGCCCTAGCTGCATATGGTCTCCTCCATGCTGATGAGCATTCCACAGACGTGTCCGTGCAATGTGTGGGGTCATGTGTACCCTGTGTCAAGATTGTGCCCCATGGCAGTGGCAGGAGAGTTTACTATGGATATTCTGCGCAGCCCCAACATCTACCATTGGTTATTATACCTGGGAAATCCTGATGACCATAGTTACTAATGATGTCTTCCCTTTCTCACACATGTTCCATGCAGCCATTGCAACTATCATACTGAGTTGTGACAGTGTCCAGTTCCAATATGACCTTATTTCTATTTTTTGGCATCCACTACGTCATGCGTGGGCCCCTGGCATACATCCTGTTTGGACATGAAGTAGTTGTGTCTGGTGATTGTAAGGAAATGGCTCCCTGTCGCAGTTACCCCCCACTTTTTGCCTGATACTGATGCTGACTTGACTGAGAAGTGTGCTGGGGCCCTGCTAACCAGGCCCCAGCACCAGTGTTCTTTCACCTAAAATGTACCATTGTCTCCACAATTGGCACAACCCTGGCACCCAGGTAAGTCCCTTGCAACTGGTACCAGTGGTACCAAGGGCCCTGAAGCCAGGGAAGGTCTCTAAGGGCTTCAGCATGTCTTATGCCACCCTAGGGACCCCTTACTCAGCACAGACACACTGCTTGCCAGCTTGTGTATGCTGGTAGGGAGAAAATGACTAAGTCGACATGGCACTCCCCTCAGAGTGGCATGCCAACCTCAAACTGCCTGTGGCATAGGTAAGTCACCCCTCTAGCAGGCCTTACAGCCCTAAGGCAGGGTGCACTATACCACAGGTGAGGGCATAGGTGCATGAACACAATGCCCCTACAGTGTCTAAGCAAAACCTTAGACATTGTAAGTGCAGGGTAGCCATAAGAGTATATGGTCTGGGAGTCTGTCAAAAACGAACTCCACAGCTCCATAATGGCTACACTGAATACTGGGAAGTTTGGTATCAAACTTCTCAGAATAATAAACCCACATTGATGCTAGTGTTGGATTTATTAAAAAATGCACACAGAGGGCATCTTAGAGATGCCCCCTGTATTTTACCCAGTTGTTCAATGCAGGACTGACTGGTCTGTGCCAGCCTGCTGCTGAGAGACGAGTTTCTGACCCCATGTGGTGAGAGCCTTTGTGCTCTCTGAGGACAGAAACAAAGTCTGCTCTGGGTGGAGGTGCTTCACACCTCCCCCCTGCAGGAACTGTAACACCTAGCAGTGAGCCTCAAAGGCTCAGGCTTCGTGTTACAATGCCCCAGGGCACTCCAGCTAGTGGAGATGCCCGCCCCCTGGACATAGCCCCCACTTTTGGCGGTAAGTCCAGGAGAGATAATGAGAAAAACAAGCAGGAGTCACCCACCAGTCAGGACAGCCCCTAAGGTGTCCTGAGCTGAGGTGACCCCTGCCTTTAGAAATCCTCCATCTTGATTTTGGAGGATTCCCCCAATAGGAATAGGGATGTGCCCCCCTCCCCTCAGGGAGGAGGCACAAAGAGGGTGTAGCCACCATCAAGGACAGTAGCCATTGGCTACTGCCCTCCCAGACCTAAACACACCCCTAAATTCAGTATTTAGGGGCTCCCCAGAACCTAGGAAAACAGATTCCTGCAACCTAAGACGAAGAAGGACTGCTGAGCTGAAAAACCCTGCAGAGAAGATGGAGACACCAACTGCTTTGGCCCCAGCTCTACCGGCCTGTCTCCCCACTTCTAAAGACACTGCTCCAGTGACGCGTTCCACAGGGACCAGCGATCTCTGAAGCCTCAGAGGACTGCCCTGCATCTAGAAGGACCAAGAACTCCCGAGGACAGCAGCTCTGTTCCACAAAGACTGCAACTTTGCACCAAAGAAGCAACTTTGAAACAACACATGTTTCCCGCCGGAAGCGTGAGACTTTGCACTCTGCACCCGATGCCCCAGGCTCGACTTGTGGAGAACAAACACCACAGGGAGGACTCCCTCTCGACTACGAGATCGTGAGTAGCCAGAGTTGAACCCCTGAGCCCCCACAGCGACACCTGCAGAGGGAATCCCGAGGCTCCCCCTGACCGCGACTGCCTGCTTCAAAGACCCGACACCTGGTAGAACTCTGCTTCCGCAGCCCCCAGGACCTGAAGGATCCGACCTCCAGTGCAGGAGCGACCCCCAGGTGGCCCTCTCCCTTGCCCAGGTGGTGGCAACCCCGAGGAGCCCCCCCCTTTCCTGCCTGCATCGCTGAAGAGACCCCTTGGTCTCCCATTGAATCCTAATGCGAACCCGACGCTTGTTTGCACACTGCACCCGGCCGCCCCCGTGCCGCTGAGGGTGTACTTTTTGTGTGGACTTGTGCCCCCCCGGTGCCCTACAAAACCCCTTGGTCTACCCTCCGAAGACGCCGGTACTTACCTGCTGGCAGACTGGAACCGGGGCACCCCCTTCTCCATTGAAGCCTATGCGTTTTGGGCACCACTTTGACCTCTGCACCTGACCGGCCCTGAGCTGCTGGTGTGGTAACTTTGGGGTTGCCATGAACCCCCAACGGTGGGCTACCTTGGACCCAAGTTTGAACCACGTAGGTGGTTTCCTTACCTGCAAAAACTAACAAACACTTACCTCCCCCAGGAACTGTTGAAAATTGTACTGTCTAGTTTTAAAATAGCTATATGTCATTTATGTGAAAACTGTATATGCTATTTTGCTAATTCAAAGTTCCTAAAGTTCCTAAGTGAAGTACCTTTCATTTAAAGCATTACTTGTAAATCTTGAACCTGTGGTTCTTAAAATAAACTAAGAAAATATATTTTTCTATACAAAAATCTATTGGCCTGGAATTGTCTCTGAGTGTGTGTTCCTCATTTATTGCCTGTGTGTGTACAACAATCGCTTAACACTACCCTCTGATAAGCCTACTGCTAGACCACACTACCACAAAATAGAGCATTAGAATTATCTCTTTTTGCCACTATCTTACCTCTAAGGGGAACCTTTGGACTATGTGCATGCTATTTCTTACTTTGAAATAGTACATACAGAGCCAACTTCCCACAGTGACCTATTGACTAACAAGTTGCCAACATGGATGTACAAAATATGTAGTGGCCCATAGATTGTGTTCTTCAGTTGTAACATACCAGTGATAAGGCTGTGAGTGATATGTGTGATGGTGGCAGTACAATCTTACACATCACATATGACGTTGTAACAGTACTTAGATTCCTGTTTTTAATATGATAACTTAGCTTTGCCTCACATTCCTATGCTATGTGTAGTGGAGATTGCAGAGACAAAAGCATGATTGGTGGTATTAGTGAAGTATTTATTTACAAAATTGACAAGGTTAATTTGGTGGTTCTTAAGAGTAAAAGTTCTCAACTGTGTGCTGTCTCTGCTGTACCCCAGCAGCTGTGTTGTGCTCTTACCCCTCCATATCGTCACCACCATCCTCTTACTCCTCCTCAGGCAGGTCATCTACCTGGTCATACAGTAGAACGTTTATCCGCACACATATGTTGTGCAGGATAGCAAGTCATGATGATTTTGCACACAATGTATGGGGCATATAGAAGGCTGCCTCCTGTGAGGTTCTAGCACCTGAATCTTGTTCTCAGTATGCCAAATGCCCTTTCCATGAAATTACGGTCCTACGGAGTCCCTCATTGTGTGCACGCTCTGCTGCTGTGCTTGGATTTGCAAATGGGGTCACAATCCACAGCTTTATGCCATAACCCTGATCCCCTGCAAAAGCTAAAAGATGTAGGCTGTTGTTTAGGCTTACAACAGGTTTGTCATGTAACATGGCAGTTGCTATTTCGATTTGGTTGTCACTCATACTTGTTTGTGCAATGGTGTGACTTCCTGGCCTTGTGCAAAGTTTTATTAGCACTGTGTTGTTGAACATGACAATCTTGAGTATTGGCTCAAGACCTGGGATCTATATTTTGGAATCCTAACTGATGCTCAGTATGTATGGACCATGTGTTGTGTAGTGCTCCTTTGTATCAGTGTGCTATCTCTAGAGGAGACATGACATATCCTCACAATAAAATGGGGTCAGATGTGGTGCCAACGTGGGAGCCCTACAGAGCCTGGACGTCCCATCCATTTTGACATGTGTCATTACAGATGAAGTGCAACACTTAGGCCCATTTTAATGAGTAAGTGACAATGCATAACACAGCTCAAACATTGGCACCAATGTGCTGCAAAATTTGACTGTTCAGAAATGCACCATGTATGACATGTTACTAGGCAACCCTTTGTTGTCCCCTGTGCTGGCTCCTAATATGCGCTGTGTACCAAGACTACCAACCTTGCACCAGGTTGCTTGGCTAGCTGCCCTGTGGAGGTGGATGTATCTATGCAGGAAGACACCTTCCTATTTATATAAATTTTTGATGGACAATTAGCTCTTTTTGTATGTGCAGCAGTATGCAGCATGCAGAGGTGGCACATTCATATGAGGTCAAATCACAGTCTATTTCCTTATTGCAACCTGCAAGCGGCACTCCTGGGGTGGTGTTTGATGTTGGTACTGCCTCAGGTTTTAGGTGACACCTACAGCTGTGTCAGCATAGTAATGCTATGTATCTTGTGGTGACTGACCGGCAGCTACACACATTGCAAGCCCCTTCCACACAAAGTGCTGCATGGGAGGGGGCCCGATTTCCAATGTGGCTTCAAGTCACAAAAGAGTGGTCAAACCCACAAACTTGGACATACAGCGCAGGCCATGACAATGGCACTGGGGCTCTTACAATGGACCCTTAGTGGTCGTGAGTGGCAGCTGAAGTTTGTGCAAGCCATCAGGTGTCGAAGGGTGTGTATCCCATTGTTTCAGGATGTTTAACTTCACTACCAGTGTCTCTCCTATCTTCTAAAACACAAATCAGCATTTATACTGTCCACACATGCACAGTGTAAGCTATTGGGTGGAGCTCATCTACTTAGGAAATGTGTCCCTTAGCACAGTGCATGTAAGGTCAGTGATGTCCTAATTACTTCTACAGGGTCCCACTATGGCATCCATGATCTGCACTGTCTAACAGGGACTCTGTCCCATGTTGGGCCATTTATTGTTTACGGTAAAGACATAGGGCCTCATTATGACCCTGGCGGGCGGCGGAGGCCGCCCGCCAGGATGCCGCCGTCCAAAATACTGCGCCGCGGTCAAAAGACCGCGGCGGGTATTACAAGTTTTCCCCTGGGCTGGCGGGCGGTTGCTGAAAAACCGCCCGCCAGCCCAGGGGAAAACGACCTTCCCACGAGGATGCCGGCTCGTAATCGAGCCGGCGGAGTGGGAAGGTGCGACGGGTGCAGTGGCACCCGTCGCGTATTTCAGTGTCTGCAAGGCAGACACTGAAATACTTTGCGGGGCCCTCTTACGGGGGCCCCTGCCGTGCCCATGCCATTGGCATGGGCACGGCAGGGGCCCCCAGGGGCCCCGCGACCCCCCCCTACCGCCATCCTGTTCATGGCGGCTTTCCCGCCATGAACAGGATGGCGGTAGGGGGGGTCAGAATCCTCATGGCTGCGGAGCCCGCTCCGCAGCCATGGAGGATTCACACGAGCAGCGGAAAGTCAGCGGGAGACCGCTGACTTTCCGCTTCTGACCGCGGCTGAACCGCCGCAGTCAGAATGCTCGTTGGAGCACCGCCAGCCTGTTGGCGGTGCTCCCGTGGTCGGTGGCCCTGGCGGCCACCGACCGCCAGGGTCAGAATGACCCTCATAATGGTGTTGTGAGTCAACAAGTGGCACATGTGATGTGGCACTACAGTAGGTGTGGTGCCACTTCTGACAAATCAGGCACATGGTATGTGATGGTCACTGATGTTGTATTCCTATGTGTGTGTGAAGTCAGGTATGTGTTAATGAGATGTAATTGGTATTGGCACCAGTTGCCTGGCATTTGATGTTTGTTCTGGCAGAGACTTGCACTGCATGATTTGAGTGATCTGTGCCTATGTGAGTCTTACATTTCATGAGCATGGTGTATGCCATTGACATTGCTGTGCTATTCTTTGTTTGGTGTACTGGGTGTGTGAAGTATGCGCAGTAGGCATCCTGTGGGCACTTGTAGTGGTTTGTGCACATCTTCTGACTGCAAAGGGTACATATCTGCACCTGTCCTTCACGTGGTGTGCCTGTCATGTTGTGTGTGTGTTACGTACATGTGGGTGTATGTGTTTGTTGTGTACACTGATTGTGCTGTACTGCAGCATGGTGCATATGTGTTGTTACCTGGACATCTGTGTTACTCTGGCCATGTGTTTTTGGAGTAGTGAATGTCTTGTGTGTCTTACAGGGTTAGTGTGTTGTGTGTAAATTGCTAGGTTTGTTGAGTTACCCACAAGTAGGCCATTTCCATATTGCCCATCCTGTTCAGTGTTCGTTAATCCTGTTGTGCCTGAATATAAAGGTGACATGGACACTCCCAGGATACTTGGCCATAATGCTTGTAAATAGTCCCCAGTGGTCCACCATGGCCTGCACATTTATGGAATGCATGTGTGTGCGATTCTGGTATGAATGCTCTGCTGCTGCAGGTGGACAAGTCCGACATGGGTGCAGTCAATTGCACTGAGCACATGCGGGAAGCCATCAAGTTCGTAGAACCCCTGTTTTATTTCCTGCTGCATTTGCTAGGTGTTGGGGAAGCTGATGTGGCGGGGTGTCAGAGAGATAATTGCATCTAACACCTTTGGCAGGATTACCGAGAATGATAGCTATGACACACCAGCAACCAGGGCACCAGTTGTTTGAAATGAGCCACATGCCAGCATGTGCAGGACAGCTAGCAGCTTTGTCACAGGTGGTATATTATGTGGGGTCTGCAGGCTGGCAGTGATCTGTGGCTCAAGGTGGTGCAGCAGGTGTACTATGGCTTGTCGGTTGAGTCTGTATGCTTTATAATATCTTGTTCCCTGAGGACAAGGAGGACTGTCCTCTTTCTGAATATCCTCTCCTTCCTTCTATATTGCCTTTCTGGGCCCTGTTGTGGTGGTGGTGGTTGCAGTTGTTGTTGCTGCCCTCTGCTTTGTCTCGCAAGCTGGAGCAGTAGCACTTCCATGTTGTCCAGTGGGTTGGAAATGTTTCTTCTGTGTGTTTTCCTTAAGCAGTGATGTGTGAGTCGCATTTTAATGCCTGGTTTAACCGAGGCGTTAACATTTTATTCAAATTGGAGTTAACGTAATTTTTTGGGTTCCCCTTCTCAACCGTACATTATTTTTGCCCAGGTGGATAAATATGGCGTTAGGGGCTTAGAGTAATTTTTTGAACGGGAACGCCTACGTTGCATCTCATTGGCGCAAGGTGGTTTCAAGCATCCAATAACTGACATTAACTCCAGTATTTTGACACTAGATGGGTCTATCGTCAAAATATAAATATGGAGTTAAGTTTGCATTTCAAGAAAAATGACACTAATTCAGCACAGAGCAAGTATAAATCTGGGCCATAGTTGTATACAACTTTGACCACAGATATGGTTGTTGGAAAAGGTGAAAGGAAAATGCTTAGAAAGCAGACAAAGAAGAAACTGAAAGAGCCTGATGACTTGAGTATCAATAGTGATGAAGACTCTGGAGGTAGTCTTCTAGATGTATTACCATCTGAACGCCCACCTCCATATAATGAGACCAGAAACAAGAGTGGAAATCAGGGTACTGGTCATAATGGTCCAATTATTTTTGCAACAGCCCCATCCAAAATGACTTGTAATCCTGTGGGAGCCATTTCAACTAGCTCGCCTAGTGAACCAAGAAGTGGGGGCTTGAGAGAGAGTGTCCCACCTGAGTACTGTTGATACTTTTACAGTTCTAGGAACAATTGGCCTGGGAGCTCCTATGTGTAAATCAGATGGTTCTAGCAAAAATACTCACAATTTGGCTGTAGCCAATAATGTTGGAGGGCAGTGTAGAGTTCCAAATATCCCAGGTGTTAGGGTATTTGTCCCTCAGATTCCAGCACATACTAGCACTCCATGTGGAGCAAGTGCAGATACAACTTTGAATATGTCTGGATGTACATTAAAAGGTACGTATCAGAAGGTACCCACCCGTAATACTCCTGTATGAGAACTGACTTTAAATTTGGGAAAAGGTGCTTAATGAAATGATTCTATACCTAAGGTTCCCTTAGTGACTCGATCCATTAGTGAGAAGGAGATCAATGACTGGGTGTATTTTTTTTATTGGAAGCACTCTATCTAGAAAGAGTACGAGTACAGAAATGAGTCAGAGAACTATTCCATTAACACCAAAAGAAATAACTCTAGGTGTGGCAAAGATTACAATAGAATTTGATACAATGAGTATTGATAATCTTGGTCTGGAGCACCAAAAGACTCATCAAAAGGAAGAGCTTGCATTTATGTGGAGGTATATCACTAAGCGAGTGGGCCAAGGTAATGTTAAATTGGCAGAGTTGGCTCAGAAATATGAAGTAGACCTAAATATAACTGAGGCTTTGTAGAGAAGCTATCAAGTGTGTTTCAGTAAAAAAGACATTGCTGATATGGGAACCAAAGGATCTAAAACTTGGATCAAAGAACTAAATCATAATATTAGGAAATGGAATGAATTAGATACGTGGATGACCAAATGGGCGAAAAAGAAGGAGATAAAGAAATATTCAGGTGACCCGCCTCTAAGTGGAGCAGAGGAGGTGTTACAACCTTTCCCTTGAGAAAATTGTCTAGTGGAGGTTATGTTCATGTGACATGGAGTTGAAGTGATATTGCATCATTTTCCACTGATTTCCTAAAATTACGAGAGAAGCCAATAGAGTGGTATTGACAGGTTGAAAGGTTTGTGAAAATTTCACAGGTGTTGTGGATTGATTTGAAAATGTTGTTTGACATTGTTGCTCTGTGTGATTTGTGGATGTAATGTAAGGTAGCAGTCCAGTGGCCCGACACTGAACCAAATAGGAATCCAATAACCCAGGGCTCATAGTGTTGAATACATATCAGCAGGTCATGACATTTCTGTAAGAGAAGGAGGCTCATTAAGATGTTGGTTGGGTCAAAATTGAAAGAACAACTCAAGAGCTGAAAGAGTCAATTCATACTTACTGTGAGAGGTTATTACAAGCATTCAAATAACACAGGAGTATGGCGACATTAGTGGCTAAGGATATTGAGCATTTTGTGTTGAGGTGTGTGACAGGATTGAGACCAGAAACCAGTATGATGATGAAGCAAAATTTGATTTGCTGGCAGAATAAGTGAATTTATGAAAATTTGCAGTACGGTAAGTACTGTCACAATGAAATTGAGAAGAAACAGAAGAAAATGAAGGAAAAGCTGATGCTTGCTCAGATGAAAGCAGCTCAAAAACTGAGCCAGATGCCGCCAGCTATAAGTAATTTATGTACAATGCAAAGTGTATATCACCAACTACAAAATCCAATGCAAGGTAGCGGTCAAGTAGTCCCTATAGACCCTGGTACAGGAATGGATGTAAATAATCTAAAGAGATCAACTCTCTGTCACGTCTGCAATAAGCTGGGACATTGGAGCCAGGAATGTCATTTACGTTCAGCTAATCAGATCCAAAATGCAGGGTTTGTGCTTTCTCTGAATAATACCCTAATCAGATGTAAGGTGTACGAAGACTAGGAGTCAAAAAATGTATGTACCACAAGCAACAATGATGCAAGTCCCCAACCTACGATGCCACAGCAGAATTCTGTTGGGTTGTGCCAGAACATAAAACAGGGTTTGAGAGTGAATGAAAATGCAACCCAGAATAATAGTTCACTCCAACAGTTTCCCCTGTTTGAACTGAACGAGAGAAATGGCTAAAGTCAGTCAGCCTGATGGTGCCTGAGAGGGGAGGAAGACTGCGTACTTGGCGCAGCCTTGGAGGTGACCAGAGTGGACAATTTGTAGATAGCGAGGTGGATGGCTATCCGTGCCATCCTTGTTTGTCACTGGTGTCACCCGTCCTATTCTGAGAACAGGAGAAGTTCTAATCCTTCCCCTTTCGGGAAAAACAGTCCAAGTTGTGGGTGTAGAGAATAGAATATGGCAGCCTAATAAACTGTCCCTGTCACAGTGAAAATAGGATCTTTTTGAGGCTATATATGTTTATAATATGTGATCGTAGTCCAGCAAATCTCTTGGGACGAGATTTGCTATCAAAGCTGAATTGTGTTATCTTTTGTACTGCAGCTGGAATAGAAGTACAAACCCAAGATGAGGATGCTGTCTTTAAGTTACTGAAAAATGAATCACATTTTACATTATTGATCTTCCTAACAGTTGATGATTTTTCCAGATTTGAGGGAGACTGTCAACATAAAGTGTGAGATTTTTGGGGAAAAGACTTAGGACTGATTAAAGGTGTATAACCTGTCCAAATTACTGTTAAACCTCATGCTGAATTCCCCAGACACCGCAGTACAATTTGACACCCAAGAAGATTGCTGGGATAACTCTTATATTTGAGTCCATGATACAGCAGGGAATTCTGAAGGGGCGAATGAGGTGTTCTTGTAACTCTCCTGTTATGAGTCTTAAGAAATCAAGTGGTAAATACAGAATTGTACAGGACCCTAGGAAAATAAATAACATTGCTATTCCTTGTTGCCATATGGTGCTGAAACCAGCTGTGATATTGTTTCAGTTTCCATGTGAGGCTGAGGCATTCACTGTCATTGATTTGTGTCAAGCCTTCTTTTCAATACCGGTGAGTGAGGACAGTCAGTTCCATTTTACATTTCGTCTCAGAAATAGAGTTTTGGCATGATGCCAAGTCCCTCAGTGGTATATTGAGTCTCCATCTAATTTTAATCAGATTGTAAAGAAAAATACTGAGTTTTTGGTTTTGCCTTGCAATTCAGTACTGATCCAGTACATCAATGACCTAATGGTGGCAATGAATACTCATGACGATTGTAAATAGAATACTATTGTGTTATTTGACCACCTGGCTGAAAATGGACATGAGGTATTCCCAGGAAAGTTACACTATTGCCAAAAAGCGATTCAATATCTTGGACATCACATTGAAAAAGTAGTGAGAAAAGCATTACAAGAGAGGATTTCAGCAATATTGACAATGAGTCCACCAACTACAGAAATAGAGGTAAGAATGTTTTCCGAACTGGGGGGCTACTGTACCTAACTTTTCCCTGTTTGCCTAGCCTTAACGGAGGCTGACATATAAGTAAGTATCTGATCCAGTACCATGGGATAGCAATTGCCTTGTTGCGAGCTGAGAGAATGTCGTTATCATGCCCCGGCTCTAGGGATGCCCAAATATAATAAATCGTTTGCACTTTTCTGCAGTGAGAGGGAGGGCTGTGCTCTCTCAGTACTCACTCAAATGCGTGGAAATGCCAAGCGACCCATGGTTTATTTTTCTGCCACATTAGATCCTGTTGCTACTACATTTCCTGGCTGCCTTAAATCTGTGGCTGTGGGGGCGTGGCCAAGACGTCAAGATGGAGGTCGCACTTTCGTAGTGTTCTGGACCCCTACGTCATCCACCTCAAGTAGGGAAAGACATCCGATCTCATCTGGTGACCTGGCGGCGATCCTTCAGGTGATCCAAGCCTCCCAAGTGGCGGTCAAGTCCAAGATCGGAGAGGTTAGGGTGGATGTCGCCCTGGTCCGACAAGACCTTCATAACGCCATGGCCCGAATCACAGAAGCCGAATCCAGAATCTCCACGGCAGAGGATGAGATAGCTGCCCTCAAATCCCAGGTCTCATTGCTAACTACGCGCACATCGGAGCTACACAGGAGAGCCGAGGACGCAGAGAACAGATCTAGACGCAATAATCTTTGCATGATGGGTCTCCCTGAAACCACTGCAGATCATCCCTAGCCACCTACCTGGAGGAATGGTTCAAAACCTGGGTGCCCACGGACCGCCTCACACCATGGTTCACGATTGAACGAGCCCACAGATCGCTGCGTGCCAGAACCCAGTCCGGGTCTCCGCCCTGACCGGTAATAATCCGCCTCTTCAATTTTAAAGACAGAGATATGGTGCTGAAGGAGGCACGCTCAAGAGGAGATCTTCTTTGTAATGGGGCAAAGGTCTTCCTTTTCCCAGACTACACATACAAAGTGCAGCAACAACGCCGGTCATTCATTGAAGTAAAGCAAAAACTAAGATCAATGGATATCCAATACCGCCTCCTGTTTCCAGCGAGACTCCGGGTGATCTACAGTAATAAGACATACTTCTTTGAGCAACCAGACGCAGACTGGACGTGGTTGGCAGAAGAGATCCCACTGAACACAGACAAACCAGGACGGCGGTTGCCGCACAAAACAATGCCAAACCCCCCAAAAGGGTAACCATCTGGCCGACGGCAACGCACGTGCTCTCGGCGACGAAGGGACCAGCCTGGATCTCGCTCGGACTCCCCTCTGGAGACCCGCCGACTGGGGCCACGGGACTCACAGTCACCGGAAAACACTCCGAAAAACCAGAGTCCACGAGATGCCACCCGATCTCAGCTGGAGACACTTAAGGACACAGACTTGTCCTGCAGCCCTGTTCTATGACCCCACAAACCGAAAATTGCTCCGGGGGAAAATTAACCAATGAGAATGGAAAACTATGCTTAACTCGAATACCTACTAGTTAGTCACTATACATTCATCTATGATCCGACATTATGGAGGGGTCCACCACCACTACCACAACCTACCAGTTGAAAACCACCTCACCAGTTGTAGAAGTGAGGTGTCATATATATGGGCAACGGAGTCTTCCGGGGGGAAGTATGGGGAGGGGAGGGAGTTGGGGGGCAAAGGGGTTCAGGCCTAGTTTCTAAGGCCATTGTTCAGATGATTCTGCTAATGCAAGGTTTATGTTTATATCTGTTAGTTAACACACAAAGCAAGGGACTTAGAAATACTGTTGACACAATTGGGGCACAAGATCAGCTAAAGGGAGATCAAGAGGCAGGCTCCCCAGAAATCCATGTCTCCATAGCTAAAAACAAGGATAGCCACTGTGAAACTCTACTCAAAACCATCCATCCCCCATGAGTCAGGCGCAGATTATTTCATGGAATGTTAACGGTCTCCTTGGCAAAATCAAGCGTACCGCAATATTCTCATATACACATAGATATCAACCAGAAATACCTATGCTACAAGACACATACCTTTTAGGTGACAATTGTCCCCTTCTGGCCCGCCGGGGATTTGATAGGGTGTATCATGCAGGATTTACACGCAGATCACGAGGGGTAGCTATATTACTACGCCGTACGTGCCCCATGACACTTATCAAGATACTGAGAGACAAACAGGGTCGATATAGAGCCCTCACCGGCAAGACTGAAGGAGCCACAATCAACGTAATCAGTGTCTACACCCCCCTCCTTGATCAACAAAACACTCCAGGCACTCACCACACTCCTTTCCAACCTACCCCCTGGATGTACTATACTAGGAGGCGATTTCAACGCAACCCCAGAACTGACCTTAGATATAACCGGGCCAATTTCAACACATAGGTCCACGTTAGTGATGGAAATCAATGGATGGCTCTCAGCGACAGGGCTTTGTGATGCCTGGCGAATATGGCACTCTAGAAAGCGACAATTCACTCACACCTCGGCAGCTCATGGCTCCCAAACTAGAATAGATCTGGTGCTTCTCCCAAGCACTGACAGCGCAGCCCTTACACACGTGGAAATTTTAGCTAGAGGGGTCTCTGATCACGCACCACTCCGGCTGACTCTGGGCCAGGCTCAACCCCGGCTCCACCCGACGTGGTGACTAAATGCATGGTACCTCCAAGACAAACAGTATAGTGAACAAATTCAACAGGCGCAAAAATAATATTTTCACTTAAACGAAAGATCAGTGTCCTCAACAGGCACTCTATGGGCAGCGGGTAAAGCGGTACTACGAGGTGTGGCCAAAAATCTGATACGAAATAAAGAACGCACCAAAACCCAACTAATCACACAACTAGAGCTACGGGCGATGGCCCTTGAAAACGAAAACACAACAAACCCAAGTGAGAAGCAGGAGAGACAACTCCTTATAATCCGGGAGGAAATCCCAGACCGCTCCTTAGAAGCTGCAAAACACATGTGGAGGGCTAACACAGGGAAAATATACGGGTAGGGGGACAAAACCGGCAAAATGCTATACTCGCTAATTTCCCATCAACATGCCTCCAGGATTGTCCCCAAAATCTATGATGAGGGAACTACCCTGGTTACAGGACATTCTGAAATTGCAAATGCCTTTGCCAAATACTACACCGCTCTATACCAGGCGTCCACACAAATAGATCTACGTCATGCCCGTCCAACACTAGAGGGGACTCCCCTCCCGCAACTGCCCACG
This sequence comes from Pleurodeles waltl, assembly GCF_031143425.1. Lineage (NCBI taxonomy): Eukaryota > Metazoa > Chordata > Amphibia > Caudata > Salamandridae > Pleurodeles > Pleurodeles waltl. The sequence continues at coordinate 88,209,953 of NC_090439.1, read as the reverse complement.
GCAGAAATACAAATCTTGGAGGAACCCATCTGGGCAGAGGAAATTGGGGAGGCAATATCAGCACTGGGCACGGGCAAGACGCCAGGCCCTGATGGGTTTCCCTCTGAATACTACAAGGCATACAGAGAAGACCTGACCCCATACCTGTTGTGACTCTACACGGAAGTCGAAAAAGATGGGTCATTTTCCCAGGAGCTGGACACTGCCCCGATTGTAGTGCTCCCCAAAACCCAACCCCCCTTGCCACACTGCGCAGACTATAGACCAATATCACGGATTAACACTGAAATTAAAATCTTTGCCTCCATCCTTGCCACTCGTCTCAAAAGGGTCTTGCTGCAACTAATCCACCCAGATCAATGTGGGTTTATGGCAACCTGCAGTACACAGCACTGCATCCGTAGACTGCATGTGGCTTTGACGGAGAGACGCCAACTGCCCGAAACCTTGCCCTCTTGCTTATCGATTTCGAAAAGGCATTCGATTTGGTTGATTGGGGTTTAATTTTTCTGGTGCTCCAATGCGCAGGCTTCGGAGCACGATTCAGTCTACTGGTCCAGGTGCTGTACACTAACCCTATGGCTCGTGTGCAGCTCAACGGGACTCTGTCCTCTGCATTTGATGTTCGCAGGGGCACGCAGCAGGGATGTCCCCTATTCCCTCTCTTGTTTACCCTGGCCATTGAGCCTTTGGCTCAGATGATCAGGACCGACACAGCCTACCGCGGGTGGAGATGGGGTCCCTCCCGCGAGGACAGGATAGCACTATAAGCGGACGACGTCCTGCTATGCATGGAGGAGCCCAGTAAAACCGGCCCAAGAAGTCTTTGCCTTTTACGACACTATGAACAAATATCAGGACTCAAAATAAACTCTACTAAATCAATTTTGATCCCATTGGCAAACTCACGTGACTGCTTTGATTGGCAAAATACAATTACCCTACGTAGGCTAAGCTTCAAATATTTATGTATCTGGGTATCTCTCCTGCCTGAAATGACATGGGCTAAAAACCTATCTCCTTTGCTAACACAAATCAAATTAGACTCACAGAAATGGCAAACTATACATATTTTAAAACTTTCCCCTTCCCATTCCTCACTCCTGGTTCAAAAACCTCGAAGGTATCACAGGGGAATTTCTTTGGTGAGGTGCCAGACACAGAGTAGCGATACACCATTGCCGGAAAGGAGTATATGATGGGGGCCTAGGTGCCTCAGACTCCTACCTATATTACCTGGCCACCCAATTAATTGTGATCCATGATTGGTTCACCGGGGAATGGGACGGCCCGGCCTACAGGACAGAACAGGCAATCATGGGTTTCCCTCGTATTCTTGACATACTATACGGATCACTGCTTCCCCGTGATATGGAGGACGTAACTAAGGTGGTCTTCCTGGCATGGCGAGCAGCATTGCGGTACACCCTTTGGAATGCCATTGGCACCCTTCAGACTCCGTTATGGAGAGCGAAATGGTTGAGCGCCTCAGCTGCACTAAAGGGATTTACAGAATGGGACCGAATAGGCATTTCCTTGGTGGGAGACATATGGAAAGGGAAATCCATGAAATAATTTCAAGAACTCCAGACAGATTTTCAACTAAACCCGACACAATTCTTCAGATACCTCCAACTACGACATGCCCTGAGGGTCCACCTGCCCACCACAGGCCACATGCAGGAATTTAACCAACTTGAAGCCAAACTACTCATGGGAAACCTGGAGGGGAAAGGCATCTCTCAAATTTATAAGACACTAACTAATAATACCCCAGATAACTTAGCCGCAATTAGGACCAGGTGGGAGTCCTTGGTGGTCTTTCTACATGGCTCTTATTTTGATTGGGTGCTGATCTGTTGATATTCTTGCTGAGGGCTCATTACCAGACATGCACTTTGAGGGTACATTTGCTATGGGAAGCCTTCTATGTGCTTCCCTTTGTGGATCAAATGGCTTTTGGCACTTAACATCTGGCACTACACAGTATTTCCCCTGGTTGCTCCAAAAGGAGCACGATGCTCCAAGCCCTAATATCCCATTGTGTGCCAGTCAGGGCCTGATATTACCAGAGGAGGGGGGCATATCGCTCTCTTCTCCCCTAACATCAGCCTAGGGTCCCCGTTTTATGCAGAGGAGCACCAGGGGCACCCCTTTTCGGCATCTAGGCACAGGAAGTGCCTTCTGATCATAATGAAGGTACTCTTTTGGACATACTCTTTCTTAGCTTCCAAATATGGAAATTGGGGAGGGATATGTTAACTTTATGGGATGCTGCATATATGTACTGATGTTCTTTTTATTGCCCCTGACTTGCCATATGTTCCTTACTGTTCCTCTTATGGATATTTATGAAGTGTTTATGACAAGTGCATTTCCTTTCTCTGATGTAATTCTTGACTACTGCTTATGTTGCTGAAATCTGAGTACTTGCATGTTCTAATGCGACTAGTGCTTATTCTTTCAGAGTACTAGTAACCTGTGTAACATTCTGACAACTGCTAAGGTAACAGGATATTACTGACATAGAATTTTTGGTCTAATTATGTTTTGTGCAATATAGTTTATTTTTACATAGCTCAGTGTTGTGTTTACTTTGTGGATTATACATTGTGTCACGTGTGTTGTGTGTGTTGTGCAAAGCCTATACTCATTGCCTTCGGGTTAGGCCTGACTGCTCGTGGCAAGCTACCAAGGAGGTGAGCAGGGGTTCCCTTGGACATGTAACTCCCTTGCCCTGACTAGAGTGTGGGGGTTCTGCCTGCCTTAGGTGCATACCCTAGCCAACCAGAAACCCCATTTCTAACAGCTGTAGTATAGAACCTTAGTGGTGTAGGTAGGAATTCTGACACACTATGGTAGGACTTATCTTTTGTTTCACATTTTTAGACATCTTTCTGTTATTGTCACGTTTCATTATACTTATTTTTGCAGTACATGCCTTTTTATCTAGGATGCAGTTAATTCAATAATATTAATTGAACCAAGTCCTGCTTCTGTTTGTCTTTGCAAGTGTGAGACAAATGTAACTGAGAGAAATGGCAAGATCTATTTCACTGCGATTTCCTTGAGAAATGAGAATGTCATGCGCAGGCTGCCACAAGTCACCTCTACTCTTAGGTATTAGTGAGGCACTGCTAGCTGGCCAAAGGGTGAGGTAGACAGTTGTCACACGGTGTAGGATTAGACTCAGTTCCTCACAATCCTGTGTTTCTGCTGCCCAAATTCAGCAGTCTCATTGTTACAATGAGAGCCAACACAACAATATGTCATCAGAGGGAGGGTTGAGAGAGCATAACATCTCTGTGCTATTATGTCTCATAAAACATGAAATAAAGAAGTGGTTATCTCCTTAAGTAAACGTGTGAAATTGTCGTTTCATATAACATGGAACACCGAAATGCATACAAGTACAGTGCATTTATGAATATAACTTTTTTATGTAAACCACATTTTATCATTCTGCAAGTATGTTTGTGTTATAGTATTTTAGAAATAATATTTTCTTAAAGATTTTACATAATTCACCATGATAATTACCATGAGAAATGTGTAGAAATCATTTAAACTAGAAGTGTATTCAGGCTTATATTAACTTGGCAAGAGTGAAGGCCTGGGGTTATCATTGTATTTTTAACCTTCAAAATAGAAAGCTTGTTTTATTGCATATCTTCCCAAGCTGCAGGTATCAAAGTACATGTCTTTGGTTAATAAGAACTCTATTGTGCATGAGAGATACAAAGGCCTAAGAAGACGTGTTACCAAGATCGGGTGGAGTAACTTTAAGATAAAATTCAAATTCCCATCTGAAATTTCTGAGCACAGGAGTAAACCAAAGCGGAACTGGTTCAGTTCAAGGGCTCAATTGTCAATTAGACAAGTGATTTACAGAACTGTTGTTCAGTGGAACGTTTTTGTTGTGATGTCAGCTTCTGAAAGAATCAAAATGTAAGTGTGGTTTAGCTAGTGATAGATTCAGATTCCCCCTTGATTAAAGCGGGCCTCCCTGAGATTTAGGGCCAGATGTATCATGAAATGGCCTTGCGAATCGCAAATAGCGATTTTTAAGAAATCGCTATTTCCGAGTTGCAATAAGCCATGTACCATAATTGCGAATCGGAATTAGCGATTCCTTAAAATTCGCTATTTGTGTTTTGCGAGGCCCAAATACCGAATCTCAATTTGCATTCTCGCAATTTGCGGTTTGGTAATTGAAAATCGCAAACTGCGAGAACGCACACCTGGAGGAGCCTGATGACATCACAAGCAAGAAGTGAGTCATCCCAGGCAGTTTGCAGGTGCCACACCCAAACTAGCACTCAGAGAGAGTCAGCCCAGCAACACTGAGCAAGTCTCTGAAGAAGGCAGCACAGCAGAACCAACATGGACACCTCTGCCCAGGGAAAGGAGAAGGGAGAAAAGAAACTCAAACTGAAGTTTAGTGAGCAAGAGCTGGAGGTGCTCACAGAGGAGATGGTCAGGAGCCATGACTGTTTGTTCAGCAAAAGCTCACTCCAGGTGCCTGAGAGTGAAAAGCGCAGACTCTGGGCAGATATTCAGACCAAAATATGCACTGTTGGAGTGGTGCAGCGCTCTTTCGAGGAAATCAACAAGAGGTGGTACAGCCTGCGGTCCCGTGCCAAGGAGAGGGTGGCAAGACGACTGCAGTAGGCCAGGAGCACAGGAGGCGGACCACCCACAGAGACACCCTCCACCCCGATCTAAGACCTAGTGGAGTCCACACTCCTCCCAGAAGCAGTCAGTGGGGTCTCTGACATTGACACATCGGCACACCAAGTACAAGTAAAGGTAAGTGCAATATTGAAATGTAACCCCATATGTGTATGCACAAAACCACTTTAGGAATTAGCAAGTAGTAGAAAACATTGTGAGAAGTAGTCCATTCCACATCTTAGAAGAAGCACAACAAGGCCTTATGGGAGTGGTAGTCCACAACCTAGAGCTGAAAGTAGCAAATACAATGTAATAGGCAGAGCGACACACAGAAGAACACAACACCCACAACATAGTGATGAGAAGTAACTGTACCTTTATTACCATTGTGTGACCTCTATTGATACATACATAACTGACATGCTGCATATTGTCATTGCAGGTGGCCCAGGCCCAGCAGCTACAGCATGTGCCATTGCAGGGGAAACAGACACCCATCCTGCTTCAGACTCTAATACCAGCAAGTCACAGAACATCGCGCCAATCCGACGCAGGCCTAGGGCACTGCCACTTCCAGAACTGAGCCAGGACTCTGATGAGCAGCAGGAAGACTCACACACACCGTCCCCAAGTGGCAGATGCACTCGGATGCAGGAGCCACGTCCACAGCAGAGCACAGCACCCCGTAGGAGGCCTACATATGCAGGCGCAGAGGCTTTTGAGGCAGGTGAGGGAACACCATTATTTGGTGGCCTGGAATTGGCTATGTTAAAGCAGCAGCGCCTGCAGAATAAAAAAATCTCGGCGTTACAAAGGCAAATGCAGGCACATAATACAAACATGGGGGGGCTGCATCGCCAGCTGGAGTGTCTCAATGCCAACATCAAACAGCTGCATGAGGGACAGGTCCAAGCATCTCAGGATACAAGGGAGCTGACTACTGCTGTGAGGGAACTGTGTCAGGAGCTGCGCCACGACAGGGCAAGCCACCGCAGGCAGGAGTGACGCTTCATGGGTATGTTTGGCGGTTTCTATCGCTCTGTCCCTTGGGGGCAGATCAGCGGATTTTAGGTCAATCTGCCCCCAAGGGGGGGCAGAAACAACTAGGCACCGGGGATTTTATTTTGCGCCAATGTCACGCAAGGGGAGCGACCTTGTAGGCCAGGGTCGCTCCCCGGGGAGGGTTGGGGGGCAGGGGGGAAAATTTATTTTAGGCCATTTCTGCCCCCCCTGGGGGCAGATCGGCTTATTGTTATTAAGCCGATCTGCCGCCAGGGGGGACAGAAACCTCTAGGCGCCAGGGCTAATTTTTTTTTGTTTGTTTTTTTGGAGATGGGGAGCGACCCATTAGGCAAGGGTCGCTCCCCTGGGGGGCAAATTGTATTTAGACGATCAGCGGATTTTAGGTCAATCTGCCCCCAAGGGGGACAGAAACAACTAAGCACCGGGGATTTTTTTTTTTCCGCCAATGTCACGCAAGTGGAGCGACCTCGTAGGCCAGGGTCGCTCCCCAGGGAGGGTTCGGGGGTGAATTTATTTTAGGCCATTTCTGCCCCCCCTGGGGCCGGCTAAGCTAGAGGCCAAAATCCACAGGTAGGCACTCTGCAAAAAACACCTCTGTTTTCTGTTAAAAAATGGGATGTGTCCACGCTGTGTTTTGGGGCATTTCCTGTTGCAGGCGCTAGGCCTACCCACACAAGTGAGGTACCATTTTTATCGAGAGACTTGCGGGAACACTGGGTGGAAGGAAATTTGTGGCTCCTCTCAGATTCCAGAACTTTCTGTCACCGAAATGTGAGGAAAATTTGTTTTTTTAGCCAAATTTTGAGGTTTGCAAAGGATTCTGGGTAACAGAACCTGGTCAGAGCCCCACAAGTCACCCCATCTTGGATTCCCCTAGGTCTCTAGTTTTAAAAAATGCACAGGTTTGGTAGGTTTCCCTAGGTGCCGGCTGAGCTAGAGGCCAAAATCTACAGGTAGGCACTTTGCAAAAAACACTTCTGTTTTCTGTCAAAAAATGGGATGTGTCCATGTTGTGTTTTGGGGCATTTCCTGTCGCGGGCACTAGGCCTACCCACACAAGTGAGGTACCATTTTTATAGGGAGACTTGGGGGAACATAGAATAGCAAAACAAGTGTTATTGCCCCTTGTCTTTCTCTACATTTTTTCCTTCCAAACATAAGAGAGTGTGTAAAAAAGATGTCTATTTGAGAAATGCCCTGTAATTCACATGCTAGTATGGGCACCCCAGAATTCAGAGATGTGCAAATATCCAATGCTCCTCAACACCTTATCTTGTGCCCATTTTGGAAATACAAAGGTTTTCTTGATAGCTATTTTTTACTCTTTATATTTCAGCAAATGAATTGCTGTATACCCGGTATAGAATGAAAACCCACTGCAGGGTGCAGCTCATTTATTGGCTCTTGGTACCTAGGGTTCTTCCCCGCAGCCAGAGAAGTCCAGCTGACATAACAGTATATTGCTTTCAAAAATCTGACATTGCAGGAAAAAGTTACAGATTAAAACGTAGAGAAAAATTGCAGTTTTTTTCACCTCAATTTCAATATTTATTTTTTTCAGTCGTTATTTTCTGTAGGAAACCCTTGTAGGATCTACGCAAATTACCCCTGGATGAATTCAGAATTTTGTCTACTTTTCAGAAATGTTTTGGTTTCTGGGATCCAGCATTGGTTTCACGCCCATTTCTGTCACTGACTGGAAAGAGGCTGAAAGCACAAAAAATCGTGAAAATGTGGTATGTCCCAGTAAAATGCCAAAATTGTGTTGAAAAATTGAGTTTTCTGATTAAAGTCTGCCTGTTCCTGAAACTGGGAAGCTGGTGATTTTAGCACCGCAAACCCTTTGTTGATGCCATTTTCAGGGAAAAAAACACAAGCCTTCTTCTGCAGCCAATTTTTCCCATTTGTTTTAAAAAAACAAAGTTTTCACTGTATTTTGGCTAATTTCCTGGTCTCCTTCTGGGGAACCCACAAAGTCTGGGTACCTCTAGAATCCCTACGATGTTGGAAAGAAAGGACGCAAATTTGGCGTGGGTAGCTTATGTGAACAAAAAGTGATGAGGGCCTAAGTGCGAACTGCCCCAAATAGCCAAAAAAAGGCTCGGCACAGGAGGGGGAAAAGGCCTGGCAGCGAAGGGGTTAACTGCTTTTGTTTTTTGTCACAATTACTTTTGTTGGTACTAGTGGAACTGATATTACCTGACATTAAGGTAATAAATTTACTTACTACAAGTACATTTGTCAGTGGATCTGTGTTGTTCATACTTACATCTGAAATGGTTGTGTGTGATGTCAGCACGCCTTTGCCTGCCCTCTGCTGCACTGGTCCTGTCTGCTGGCTGTAGGGGTGGTATGGGATCATCATCCTCATCTGATTCAGAATCAGATATTTCCACAGGTACGCCCCTGGTGGTAGCGATATTCTGCAAGATTGCACAAGTAGCCACTATTC